>NW_006159671.1:223178-225791 GCF_000334495.1 Tupaia belangeri chinensis | reverse complement strand
AAAAGAAATAACAATTAAAAAAAAAAAAAAAAGATCGGTGGTATGACCCTCACTGAAGGGGAGGGTGAGCAGAGGAAAAGACAGGCAGGGCCAGGTGATGCCCGACATTCCTGTGGCTGGACGCTGGCTGGCTTTACTCTGGACTCACCCAGAGATGGGCAGGAATTGTAACAGAGACTACGGAGAACACAAGTAGGGGAGGCGAGAGGGAGAAGCTGATTTTCTGGGGAGCCACACAAACATAACACGCTGAAAGTACGGGCATAACCCAGGTACCTACAGAGGTATATGCAAATATGTGTGTTTGAATTTTATACATGACTGTGTTCTTGTACCCATACCTATGTGTGATGGTTAACATGTGCCCACAGCCATGAGTGGATGGCTGTGTGTGTATTTGGGGCAAGAGCTATAAAATATGTCTAGAACACAACATCCCATCCTCAGTCCTGTTCTGCTATGTCCATGTGTCAGTTATTACCTGACTGTGTAGGGGCCAAACTCACCCCACCGCCCACACATTCTAGCCCAGGCCCAAGTGGAGCAGTGTGAGCAAGAGCTCTGGGGCTCACTCAAGGGCAGCACTGGAAGGTCTATCTGCCCGGAGGGGGCGCTAGCATGGAGAGCCAGCGAGCGTCCCTCAGCCCAGGCATGTGGGGCCTCTGAGCAGTGAGCCAGAACCACAGAGCAAACAGCACCTGGCTCCTCGCGGTCTCTAAGGTCCTGCGGATGGGCCATCAGTGGGATGAGAGTGAGGACGGGTAAAGGACAGAAGGGCGGAGTCACACTAACGGCCAGGCTCACCTCGCCAATGCAGCGCGGGATCTTCTGTTCCTGTAGAACTGGTCTCTGTCCTATCCCTGCTTCTCCCTCTGGTCCCCTCAAAACCACCCGCCTCAGCACCTAGTGAGGACTTGCGGGTTAGAAGCTCAAGGAAAACACTGTAAGAAGGGCCCTTATTCAGCAAGGGGGCTTCTGAATTATTATTTGAAAGCACATTTAGGATATGCTGAGGCATAAGCTGGGGCCTGCAGGTGACACCCAAGCACCCATCCTGCACATTCGGGCCTGGCACTCGCAACCTACTGGCCCTGCTTCTAAAGGGCCGGCCCCCTGCCTGGCCAGCTCCTGCTCAGCCGGGGTCAGCTCCTAGTGCCTCCTCCCACCGTCCCCAGCGCATGCGGTAGGACCTGCTCCCTGAAGCACTCGGTCTGGCTAAGGCTATGTGATCAGGAGCCCATCACGTGGGCAGCAGCCGATCACGTGGTCCTTGAGCTATTAGCTTCCACAATCCGAAGGCGGTCGGGATCCGCCCTCGCAGTCCCAGCATGCACCGGCAGTGGGCCCGGCAGGGCGGCGGCTCCTACCTGTACAGGAAAGGCGCGACCGTGGCAGTGTTGGGGTGGGTGTATTGCTGCTGGGGCTGAGGTAGCTGGACACTGACGGTGTTGCTTCCCGTGGTCTGCGTGGTCCCGACCGAGCCGCTGACGGTCTGGCTGCTGATGCTGTGGTTCAGGGTGGCGCCGCCCAGGCCCTTTCCTTCCGAGGACGCCAGGCTGGAGGAGGAGCTGGAGTGTCTGCCGTCCAGCTGGGGCTTCTGCGGGGCGATCCCCGAGCTCGGCTTGGCACCCCGGCTGCGCTCCCCCTCCTTGGAAGCGGCTGGGGCGCCCGGGCATTTCCCGGGCATGCTCTTCATCCCTGGTTTTGGTATTCCGCTGTGGGAAGGCGCCGCCACCTCCTTCTTGCCACTGCTGAGCTTACCGCCCTTGGGGATGAAGCTGGCGATCTTGGAGGACTTTTTTGGCATCTCGGTCAGGGCTGCGCCGCTGGGGTCTTCTTTCGGCTCCTCCTTGGGGTCCGGCCTCTCGGTCACAGAGGCTCTCTTGCTGAGGTCCTTGCCTTTCTCCTTCTCCTTCTCCCGCTGCTGCTTCTCCTTCTCGCTGCCTTTGGGGGAGCCCTTCTTGTTGGTCAGCGCCCGGCTGAACGTCCTCTGGGCGATGCCCTTGAGAGCGATCTTGGGGCTGTTGGAAGCAGGGCCGCCCGTGGACAGAGCGCGGCTGGCGGCCTCCAGCTCTTCGCTCTCTTCGAAGCGGGGCAGGACCTCCAGGCGCTCGCAGCTTGCGTCCCGGGACCCCGGGCCCTCGCCAGCCTTGGAGCCTCCTTTACTGTTGAAGAGTTTGAGGTTCTCCAGCATGGACTTCTGATTGTTGGGGGCGGGCTTCAGGGCTTCGAGGGAGGGCCTGGGGGCCTCGGGCCCCGGCGGCTTGACCGCCAGCATGGATGTGGTGGCACTGTGCTTCACGCTCAGGGACTTGCTGCGCCAGGGCTTGGAGGCCGCGCCAGGCTGCGGGATGGCCGAAGAGGCGCTGCAGTTAGCAGGGGTGGAGCCGCCGCTCTCAGAGGAAGCAGGTGCATTGTCGCTCATTCCGGAGTGGGAGGAGGCTGAGCTTGCCAATGGCTCTGCAGGGACAGGGAAGAGGAGACCTGAGTCATATCTGCTGACCACTCTGGAGAGGGAGGGTCCACCAGGGCTGACAGCCAATCGCTCCCAACCCAAACGCCATACAGCTCCACTACCTATTTGTGGATGACCCGTGGTTAAACTGTAGCTCG
>NW_006159671.1:217402-223150 GCF_000334495.1 Tupaia belangeri chinensis | reverse complement strand
GCAGAGGTCACGTCCCACTCCCTGCCCCCCAACCCCATCTCGTTTGGTGGGGTGTGCTGTGCAAATTGCATGCCTGTCTTAGCAGTCACATGTGCAGAACGTAATTAAGAAAGTAAACCTATGCGAAAACAACCCACACACCACCACACTCCTGAGTGTAAGAAAGACGGGAGAAATACCTATTGTTTTCAATTATTCAGTCCACAGCCCCACTTCCTAGTGATGCGAATGAATCGAGAATTATCTTTGAGGAAACAATGTAGCAGAGAGGTTAAAATAAAACAGACCAAAAAAACACAACAGAAAAGGAAAAAGCACCAAGTAGAATTTTTAGAAGAGAATGACTACCTACAAAAGTTGTTAAATCCTATCAAAGCATACACGTTTTTCCGATGGTGCTTTTAAAGTGCTACAAAAATGTTCAGGTCTGACTTGCAAAGAGAAAAAAAAAGACTTTTTTTTGCTGAAGAATATCATCTGTACACATGGCTTTATAGAGGGCAAGAAAACACACGGAGTGGTTCCCGGGTCAGATGATTTTCCCAGAAAAGCCTCAAAATATCTCCAAGTTGGAGCCAGATTTATTTTGAGAAGGGTGGGCTCCAAACTGAAATTCTGCTAGCCCCATGGTGGCCCAGCATCACAGAAATCAAGACGCCAGACCCGTTCTTCACACTGCACTGGGGGTGACAAGCCCTGTTTCCCAAGTAAGGGCAGCGGTGAAAGCAAAGTGGCCATCGGGCACACCGCAGCTGACCCCGTGCTGTGCCCACCCGTGCCCACCCACACGCAGCGTGCGTGGCAGATAGGACATGCCCCTGCAGCCCTGTGAAGTCACAATGACATGACTTACCTAGCAGCGGCCACTCTCTCCCGTAATGATTTCCTAGGAAAATTTCTCCAACCGGAGAGGCTGCCCTTCCAATTGTCACAAGTGTTTTCAGTTAAACTGCTCATGTTTCTAATTAACTTTTGTCATCCACAACTACTCCAGTGCCCAGAAGCCTGGCGGGATTAACGGCTGCTTCTTCTGCACTTTCTCTCCCTCCCCCTCTTTTTTAATACCTATGTTCCGCTGCCTTCTAGCAACAGAGTAAACTGTGTATAGAGCGGCTTTTTATGATTTGAACGTCAACGGCCGCCGAAGCTCAGTGAAGGCAGCCCCTGTGTGGGGCGCGAGCACGGTGCAGCGAGAGCTGCCCAGCACAGCAACTGCTTCCTTCAGCCTCGCTGCTCGGGAAGCCACAGCTCCAGGGTGATCCAAAGCAGACCTCCCAATGTTTTAAAACACATACATCTTCTTGACTTACTGGGGATTTGGGTTTGGAAGGGAGGGTGCTGTACAATCCTCCCTAACAAAACTCACGGGGCGTTGTTGGATCTTTTCCTGGGGAGAGCCAGAGCCTGGCTTAGAAAGAGGCTGACGGAACCCACCCACACTGTTGGCCCGTCTGAGGAGCTGCACAAGCTTGATGCTGCCCATTGGGGGCCCCCTGGGCACCGGGAGACCCAGGGCTTGGCGTGTTGTGAATGAAAGGCTACTGCCCATGTTTAATGAGGAAACTGAGACTCAGGTTGAGCTGAGTGGCCCTAAATCATGTTTAAAATGGACAGATCTGTGGGACCAGCAGTTAGCGTAATGGCTATGTTGCTGAACTCCCATGAAGTCAACTGCGGTTCAAGTCCTGGACCTGGTAGCTTAAACTCACACCGGGCGCGTGTGCGTGCATGCCCAAGATCCCAAGGGGAGAATGGAGGAGAAGGGGTTGCAGCGTGGCCATCCCCCCTGAGGGTGATTTCTCACTTTCTGTCTCTCTGTGTCTCTCTGGCGAGCGCACACACCCTTGTAGCAAAAACCTCTCAAAAAAAAAAAGGACAGATCTGGGACCGCCAGGGACGTGGAGGTTAAGGTGTTGGATCCCACATGACTGACTCCAGGGTTCACATCCCAGACCTGGCGGCTTGAACAGCACTCTGGGAATGTGTGAGTGCATACCTAATAACCTAGGAAGAGAATGAAGGAGGAAGGATTGCAGTGTGGCCATCTTCCCCCGAGGGAATGCTTTCTCACTTTCTCTCCTCCCGCCCCCAGTGAGCACACATGTCCTATAGCAGGAAGAAAAGGAAGAAAAAGAACAGATCTGGGATTTGAACTCAGGTCTCCTGTCTCAGTGCTCTAAGGACTGCATCACAGCCAGCTCCCTTCAGGAAGGATACACGTGAACTGCCGCTTTCAGGACTAGAGTGCCTCCCAGACACCGCTTTTTCTCCCAGCACGTGTGTTCACGACACCCCGTGATGGCATGGGAGCCAGCTCTCCCATTCCACAGGACGTAGCAGGTGTCACAGCGGATGGCTCTCTGGCTGAAGTGACAGTGACTCTCCAGTCCTGAGCACCACCTCCCTTAGGGCCACTGCCTTCATTGCCTTTATTTACCTGGGCTCAGATCTGGCCAGAGAAAAACATTCATTCATTCCATGCATTCATTCATATCACTATTTACTCGTCATGGACCACCTAGTATGTGCCAGATGCTTTCTAGACAAAGATCTCTGTCTTCACGGACTCTCCATCCTAGCATGGAGGAGCAGAAACAAGCAAGTTATATACTTGGTTAGAAAACAAAGGCTAGAGGAAAGGAAGGGGGGTTTGGGAGCAAGCTACAACCTTGTCCTTGCTTTCAGAGGTGTGCCCCTCTATTCTAAAGTTTTAGGTATATTCTTCATAAATTCATGGACCTATGTGACCTCCCTACTTGGAACTCCCGTGAAGTTTGCTTGGGACGGTTTTGATAAGAAACAGCCTCATCTTCCATTCCTACGGATCTTTAACAATCACAACTAGAAGCGAACTAGCATCTAACCAGCTAACGACTGGCCCAGGAAGGGGGCAGCAGCAGGAGAGGGGCAGGGCCTGCACGGATGAAGGCACAGTGGCCAGACACGGTCCGTTCTAGGATGATGCCCAGGAATTTTTTACTTGATCACACCTCAAAACTTCTTCTACCAAACCATCTGACACCCTTGAGCTGCCTGGTTGGCATCTCGTGGCCTTCTCCCCTACACTGGGCTTCCCTAGGACTCTGTCTGTTCCTCTCTCAGAAGGGGATCTTTACTTGTTACCAGGTACTGGGAACACCGAGTTGATGGAAATACTGTGGCTGGCCGGGGAGCCACTAGGTAGACCTCCAGATGCACTGCACAAGGGGCTATGCAAGCTGCCAGGTGAGCCGGAGGTGGCGCTTGTGTCCCCTGGAGTATGGGAACCTTCCTGGACTTGAGTCATCACAGCTACTGCTATGGGGGGGCTGGTTATTTTACGGGTCTGTGACTTCCTCCCAGGCAGAAACTGCCCTCCTGATCATTTGTGTGTTTCAAAGCCTGTCAGAGCACAGAGATACATAGGAATTGTTTTTCTGAATTGTTGATTGATAGTTTTGATATGTGCAAGTCACTCAAGGTAACAGAGGCACAGAATTTGGGATGAGTCATTAAGGTCTTATTTAAGAATTTCAGTATCCATTCAGGGGGAAAAAAAAAAAAAAACCCAGGTCAACACATAGAGCTGTAGAATATCCACTCAGCATTTAGCCTGGCCTCCCCTGGCTACGGGGTCACAGGAACCTTTCGGGGCTACTGGGACACTCTAAAAGGTGCACCTGATGAGTCTCAGTTCGGTTTCTAGAGCACAGGTCTCTGAGCAGGCTGAAGGGCACCAGGGCACCTGAGGTTCACGTCATGGGTACTTTACGCTCACAGCATGACTAGATGTGTCTCCAGCAGTGACGCGACCCGTCTCGTCCATGGTAACTTGACACAGTTCTGTCACTTCTTAGGTATCACACCAAGGATCTCCAATCTCGGCTGAGCTGCCTTTTGGGCCCTGTTCCTCTTTTCCTGAAACTAAGAAGCCATTTCTCACCTGGGGGTCCTGTGACTCTGAGCACAAGACTTTCTTTCCCAGGCCTCTGAGACAGGGAGATAAACACAGGAGACACACGGGAGGCAGGTCACATCTCAGGCTTGTCACCACCTAAGGTGGTTCTAGCTACGCCACTTTGTCCCTGCGGGCCCTAATTGCCCCAAGTGAAGAAAGGGGGGTGAGCTATTTCTCTAAAGACCTTTCAGCCCGAGATCTGCGGGCCCTAATTGCCCCAAGTGAAGAAAGCTATTTCTCTAAAGACCTTTCAGCCAGAGAGCCTTCAGATCTTGCCAAGTCTCCAAGAGGCCCCATGAGGCTTCGTTGGAACCAGTCTTGTCCCACTGGGTGCCCTTGAGTTCTGTCACTCTGGCTGTAACATACAGGGTGCCACTCAGCTTCCAATCCTCTCCTCTCTATAGTGCTCTTAAATAATGCTCAGCAACCTGGCTGGGTCAAGGTATAGTCAACCTTGGGAATTAAGAAAATGCTAGCATCCAGTGCAAACAGGCCTGGGGGAAGGGGGGGTGGGGTGAGCTTTCACAATAAGAGCACTTCTCTCCCTAATAACTAACAGTCTCATTTCTTTTCTCCTGTATAGGAACCTTTGTTAGAACAAAGGAACCTAAGGGGGAGAAAGGAGGACAAGCCAGCAGAATTTTCTCAAGCCATGGTAAAGAGCCACCGAAAGAGGTAAGATTATTTTCAGTTGCATACGGATGAATATTTTCAGTTATGTATTTTATTGCTTACTTTAAAAAAGTAACTAGCCTACATAGAAATGGACAGTTTCAGGGAAATGAAGTGTAGATTTAAAAATGACTTGATTGAAGAAAATGCCAAATAAATAAAAATAGGAGTGGTTCCCAGAGTTGGCAAACATCATGCAAGTCCGGGAAAGGCGAAACCCTGTTGGAGAAATGCTGACATTCACTAAAGACATAGTCGTTTTACATTAAATCTGTTCTTTCCGAAAATGTACTTGACCAAACAAATCAAAGGTGACGTTCCAAAGAAGCAAGTGCAAAACTAGTTTGAAACGGCTACCTTTCAGAGCCTTATCTACCCATTTGTACTTGCTTTGCACATTATCTTTTGCCGAGAATGGCCTGACCTGGGAACTTCACCAGGCCCTGGGCCGATCATTTCAAAATACCACCTTTAACAAAGTTTGATCAGGAAACACAGTACGAATAATCTATCGCAGTCCAATGAATGTCCACTTACCTACATGTTTAACTGAAAATGATCAAGACATACTCTTATTACATACAATAAGCTGTCTATTCCAGAAAATGCTGATCACAGAGCCCCTGAACAGACTTTTTTTAAAAATAATTATTTTATTTAACTTTGTTTATTTTAATTTTACCAGAGAGGGAGAGAGAGAAAGAGAAAGTGAGAAAGCAAGCCACTAGGTCCGGGACTTGAACCACGGTTGACCATACGGGAATCCAGCGCCCTTAACCACCACACCACCTGCCGGCCCCAAGCCCCTGAACAGATTTTATGGCCCACTAGGGGGTCATAAGGAACATCTCAGTTTTGAAAGACTGGCTTACAAGGCTCACTCACCACCAACTGACAAATGGTCACAAGAAGGAAAAGTCTCATTTGAAATATTGCAGACAGGATGCCTTTGAAGAAATAAAAGGCTTTTTGGGGGGAGTCTGGGGGTACAGAGGTGGTTAGAGTATTAATCCTCTGGTGAAGAGGAAAAAAAAATTGTTTTTTCTGGCAATGAGCCTTAAGCTTCCCTGACAGGAACTAAAATGCTTCCTAAATGGAAATATTGTCTAAAATGGGTAAATACACATTTTTTCCTCTTT
>NW_006159671.1:177391-217392 GCF_000334495.1 Tupaia belangeri chinensis | reverse complement strand
TCTTTCCCTGCAAGGGTGAACACTGGCCCCAGGTCTCCCTGTCCCCAGATTTTCAGCTGGGTAGACGTTGGTGGTCTGGTCCTGATGCCAGCGGGCACTCAGGCAGTCGACCCCAGCTCCCAGCGCAGCTACTGTGATTTTAAACTTGCCCTGGGAGGTTCCTGGCCTAAATCCTCTCTGAAGTCCTTGGAGAACAAGCCTGATAATTGGCCCTGGGAAAATGTTTGCAATTTCCTATAATTTGTCAAGGCGTCAATCTTGAGCATTCAAATTTGTTAGGATAATTGAAACCAGTTTTTTTTTTTTCCCCCCCTTTTCTTTTTTAAAGTATATGGACTCCAGCCACACAGGCGGAGATTGTTTTTAGAGTTGAACAGGTCGGTTTCTTTACAATCCTATTAGCCGGAAGACCACAAAGGGGCATGTGAACCTGACTTGACCCACTCCGTGGTTCTGCAGGACTCTGAGCCTGGCTGAAGCCTTTGCAGCCCTGTTACCAGTGCCTAATATGAAGGGCACGGGCTTAAACATAATCTCTCCAGCTACTTCTTGGAGGGGATTCCTGGAGGTTAAGGTGAAAGGAGGGGTGGGGGGGCATGAGAATGACAAAGGAATGTGGGCTGGAAAGTCAGAGGGCATGCAGCAAGATGGAGCTAGGCTTTAGACCTGTGTATTCCAGGGCCTTTTATTGTATCTAGAGTTTCATAGGTTCCTAGAACCCCCAAGCTAGAAAAACGGTGCCGAATTATATATTTGAATATTCACTAAAAGGTACAGGGTTAATGCAATCCCTCTAAAAATCCCAATGATGTTTTTGGTGGAAACTAAGAAATCCACCCTAAAATTCATATGGAATCTCAAGGAACCCTGAAAAATCAAAACAATATGGAAGAAGAACAAAGTTGGAGATCTTGCACTTTCTGGTAGTCTAACTGCAAGGTGACAGTAGTCAAAGTGTGAAGTGAGGCAAAGCCTGTGATCTGAACATGTGAAATCTGAAATGCTCCAAGATCCCAAATTCTCTGTTATCAACATGATACCACAAGCAGGTAATCCACACCTTGCATGATAGATGCAGGTAAAACCCTGTCATGCAAAAGTTTTGTGTAAAGCTACCTCCAGGCTCTGTATGTAAGGTGTACATGAAACAATGAATTTTATGTATAGACTTGGGTCCCATCTGAAGATATCCCATTATATATATGTAACTATTCATAAATCTAAAAAAACCCTGATTTTGGAAAAAGGATACTCAACACATACTTGCATAAAGACAGACATGTAAGACCCATGGGCTAGACGGCAGTTCAAGTCCCAGACCCAGTGGCTTGAAACTCATGCCAGGCACATGTGTGCACATGCCCAAGAGGAGAATGGAGGAAAAGGGATTGCATCATAGCCATCCCCCCTTTCTGTCTCTCTGTTTCTGTCTTGCTTTCTGTCTCTGTCTCTCTGATGAACGCATGTGTCCTAGAGCAAAAATCTCTCAAAACAAAACAAAACAACAAAAGACCAAAAAACTCTGATTTAAAGATATGCTAAGGACTTGAACAGGTATGTCTCAAAGGAAGATATACAAATGGCTAGTAAGAACATGAAAAGGTATTCAACATCACTAATGATTAGGGAATGTGACTCAAAACCACAAGAGATACTACTTCACACCCATTAGGATGCTATTACGAGAAACAAAAATCAAAAAATGCCTGTGATGCTTGCTACCCTGCTAGTGGTTAATAGCTACACTACACTCAGGTTATTTACAGAATGGCTCATACACTGTCAGGCGCTCAGACATGGTTGCTGGAAAAACCAATAAACGAACAAAAACGATTACACACATTGGATCTTTTCATATGGCTCAAATTAAAGTCAGGTGTGGAGAGCTGGATGGTGGCACAGCATTAAGACATGGCATCTCTGAAGCCGACCCACATAGGAAGGTTCTAGGTTCAAGTCTGAAGACTACCCTGAGTCTACTGGGCACACGCTTGCCCATGACTTGGGGCTGGTTGAAGCTGGGGGGTGAGTTTTTGCATCAAAACCATGATGGGGTGCTGTCTCTCTGTCTGTCTACTCATGAGAGAGAGAAATAAATCAACTTTAAAAAAAGGTGTGCCTGACCTGTTCTCTCCTGAGGATCGTATCAATCATTCTAAAGCTCAGTGCACTGAATGACCAGAAATCTTGGTGATGCTTTTAATGTTTTTTCTTCTACGTATAGTAGAACTTTTGCCGTACTGGGCCACTTAAATGGCATGTACCTGGGGCTGGCAGGTGGTGTGGTGGTTGAGAGCACTGGACTCTCCCATGGCTGACTGTGGATTGAGTCCTGGACGTGGCGGCTTGCTTTCTCACATCCTCTCTCTCTCACACACTCTCTCATTCACTCTGTTCCTCTCTGGTCAAATAAAAATAAAAAATAAGAAGTTAAGATGAAATAATAATTTTTTTTAAAAAGATGACATGTACAAATACTCCAGTATCTTGTGATGAAAAATAAATGGTGCGGAATATAAAAGCACACTAGCCTAACAGACTGAGAGCTTCTGTGTCCTGCATGGAGCACACTTTTCCCAGTTTTCCTTAGTGACTCATTCACCCCAGAGGAAGCGAAGAGGCCCTTGACAGCTGGAGCAATTACAGAAGTGTTTCTTTTTAATATAGGAGAAGGCCATCATTTTTCTTTAGTAGCTTATTTTGGATAAAACCAAGTGAAATGATGGGTAATGAGGCCATTTGTTTCTCACTGGTAGCTAAAAATCAGTAAACAAAATTAAGAAAATAGCATTTCCAAAGTAGTTTTCCCTAGTTTCTTTAGTGTTTACAAGGTGTGTTTTCAGAATCCTACTTAACATTATAAGGAATGAATAAAGCTAAGCAAAGGTTAAATTGCTGAAAGTATTGGTGTATATAGTTGAGCTTATGTTTGACCTTGCATCAGGACCTTAAAAAGAGAACACATTCTTAAAAATCTCTCTTACACACACACACACTTTATAGCAAAAGATTTCCTACACAATTTTTAAAAATCCTCCCCGAGAGGTGAATGAAGAAGGGATTGCAGCATGGCCACTCCCGGGGAGTGGGGTAGGGTGGTGGTGGTGGTGATTTGTTGCTTTCAGTCTGTCTCTGTCTCTCTGGTGAGTGCATGTATCCTATAGCAAAAAAATCTCTCAAAAACAAAACAAAACAAAATATGTATTCCTATTCTTGATCTATCATTTCTTGAGGAAATTATCACCCACAAAACACATCCTCCCTCTCTCTCTCTCAAACTTACTTCTTCAAAATCCCCAGGAGAAAACTTTGCTTTAATTGTTCAAGCCATGTCTCTATCTTGTACCATATATGGCTATAAGAAAGTACAAATTTGGCTGGAGCAAAACCTTCTCCCTTTTTCCAAGTGTATGAAATTTCACAGAGAGATTATAAACATTTTACAGGGGAACAAAACCCATTTTTTCAGGAGGTCATTGTCTATGACCAACAGGTTTTTGGCAGAACGAAATGGTCACACTCTTATTTGAAATCCATCTCTCTAAGATAGAGTTAGTTAAAGAATTCTGCAGGCCCCTTCCTAGAGGGCACCAGCCCAATCTTCCTACTTTGTCTTGGGGTAAAGGATGGGCATCCCCATATAAAAGCCTCCAAACTAAAGGTAAACCAAAAAGCTTTTAATTGCACAATACCAACGGGCAAGTTTGATGCCAGGAACATTTAGAATGAGGGCTACACGGTCTGGTGTTTTGCCTACGGTACTTCTCAGAGTCTTACTTAAGCTTACCTGCACTAGAACGAGTCAACAGGGTAATGAAATGGTGTTCATTCCTAAATGCACTTTTGCCACAGGCTGATGATAGCTGGTAGTTTAAGTTCAAAATCCTACCGTGGGATGCATTTTGGTAGACACTGTCCTGATGAAGAGGGCAGAAAATGGGAGCCCGTGCACATCAGGAGGGCCAGGTGTCCACCAGGTGTCACTCACCAGGAGAGCGAGGTCAGGGAGAAGCGAGGAGCTGTGGCTTTGTTAGGGTCTAGGGCGGTACACTATGGACTTCCATGAGACGCACACCGAGCACTGAACGTCGGTAACGTGCACCTGCTTTCTCTGATTTCAAGAGGATTAGTATAAGGCTCTGCATAAAAGCCAAAAAGCTCCATGAAAACAGAAAGTAGAAATCATAACCAGGCAACAGTATGCCTAAAAAGATTTCTACAAGCCAGTAGGTGACGTAGTGGTTAAGACGCTGGATTCCACACGGCCAATCCCATGGTCCAAGACCCAGACCTGACAGCCTGAAAAACATGCCGGGCATGTGTGCCCCAAATCCCAAGAGGAGAACGGAAGAGAAAAAAGGTTGTATGGCCATCCCCTCGAGGGGTGATTTCTCACTTTTCCCCTCTCTCTGTCTCTCTCTGGTGAGCTTACATGCTGGATGGGAAAACAAAACAAAACACAAACCACCTTAAAAAGCAGAAACCAAAACTAAATAAAAACAACATTTCTCCAGGTGGGTTGTAAGACGGGGCTGGTGGATCTTGGGCTTATTAATACAGGAATAACTTGCAACACAAGGAAGGTAAAGATCCTGCCCTGCTGTGCACACCATGGGCCAGAGCGGGAATGGGGAAATCTTACAATCTGAGGCTTAGAAGGGTTTCCTAGAAATCATCTACTCTAAGTACATGAGACTGGACTGGTGAAATAGCATTCTATGACTTTTGACTAAAGTATCGCTGCTTTTCTTCTAGGCTTTGTTGTCTGGTTTTAAGGGTTTTTGTCCTTGAGCTGTCGATAGGTTCATGTACCTACTATTTGAACAGAACCCTAACCTGTTTCCTGGCTTTAAGTTTTAAGCAAAGTTCCTCACCAATTCAAAACTGCTTTTCTTGAAATTACCAGCTGAACTTGCTATTGAAAGTAGTTAGATTATTTAAGAAATTGTGTGTTTAATAAAATGTGGGGGGAAAGGAATGGAAGACAACTATAGACACCAGAGATTGTGTGAGAACAGGGTGGGAAAGGGCAGAGGGTCAGACATAGGGATAAAAAACAAACAAACAAAAAACATATATATATATACACACACACACACACACACACATATATATATATGAGAAACTAGAATGGAAAGTCCCAAGAAGCTGCAGTTTTAACTGGCTCTCAGGTGCTGTACTACATATTAGTTGAAACACCAGGGTTAGAGGACTGGCCCCAGCCCAGGGGTTAAAGGAGTCCAATCCCACATGGCTGATTACAGTTCAAACTTCCACCCTGGGAGCTTAAGAAAACATGCCAGGAGCTTGTGCGTGCATGCTCAAAATCTCAACAGGATGGAGACAGGGAGAAGGGAAGGTGGTCTCAATACATGGATGCTTTCTCTTTTTCCTTCTCTCTCTCTCTCTCTAGCAAGCACACGCGCTCTGGCAATTAAAGCAAAACAAAACAACAGATGTTGGTGAGTTTAAGTGTTACAACACTACCCTGAGAAAATGTAGTTTGCCTCGGATGAGAACTAGAATGAGGAGGACCCTAAACCACGCTCTATGAGGAGTCTAACGTGATGTGACATTGAGCGCACAGAAGAGATGACTCAGGAGAAGGAATAAGAGCTCTTATGAAGATGATTTCCCTTTCTTTTTTATTTTTTTCCCCAAGAAAAATGGGGTAGAAAGTTAAAAGCAGCACGTGTCAGAGTGGGCCCATAATTCAGGTCTGCTCTGAACAAAAACATGTGGAAAACGAGAGGCCCAGGGCCCATGACAATACTGCATGTGAGGGCAAGAGGCCTGGGGTTCTTGAAGCCATCTGAGAGCCGAGGAGTGGTGAGGTTGGAGAGTGAAAGAGAAGACAGTCGTGGGAAAGGGCGGTTGAGCCATCCACCTTGATATCTTCTCTACACCCTTTCTACCTGAGTAGCTCTATTTTAAAAAAATTTAAATGTTAATCTATTTATTTCTTCCATGAGAGAGACAGACAGACATTGGGAGAGAGAGGCACACACAAAGGGGTCTTTATTTATTTATTTATTTATTTTGGAGAGGTTTTTGCTATAGGGTGCGTGTGCTCACCAGAAAGACAGACAGAGAGACGGGAAGTGAGAATCACTCCCTGGGGGCAAGGCCATGCTGCAATCCCCTCTCCATTTTCCTCTCGGGATCTTGTGCACACATGCACGTGTGCCCGGTGTGAGTTTAAGCCACCAGGCCTGGAACTTGAACCACGGTCGACTACGTGGGAGTTCAGCAACATAGCCATTACACCATCTGCTGGTCCTCCAACAGGGTCTTGATGTTGCAATCCACCCACAGACAGCTCAGATCACAGACAAACGCATGCACACCTTGTGTGCACAGGGAGACCTCAGGATGTGAACCTAGAACCTTCCCATGTGGACTCAGTATCACAAAGCATTGTGTTACCACTGCACTGCTGCAGCTGGCCTGAGATGCAATTTTTTAAAAAAGATTTATTTAATTTTATCATTATTATTCTTTTTAAATTTGCTATAGGCCATGTGTGCTCACCAGAGAGAGAGAGAAAACAAGCAGCCAGATCCGGGACTCAAACCATGGTTGGCCATATGGAAGTCCAGTGCCTTAACTACCATGCCACCCACTGGTCCCCCTGAGATGCTCTCTTTTCATGTAAGATTACATTTGACAAAAGATTTCTGTGGTAAAAACCCCCACAAAGCTATCGATAACAATATTAATAACATTATACATTAATAAGAATAACGGCCCGCACTGACAGCTCATTCTCTGTGCCAGCAGCGTGTAAACACTTGGATCGTATGGACTTTTTCATTTGCACCATAAAACCAGTGAGGTAGGTGACGGTGATCCCACTTTACCAAGGACAAGGTGGCACAGAGATTTGGTCAGTTAACTTAAGATCACCCAGATGAGAGTTTGGCAGCCTTGTTTCTAAGTCTATGCACTGAAGCTGTGCTTCGCGGCACCCTGCTTCGAGAAGACAATAGGCTGGGCTCTCACAGTATGTGCTCGCCTCTTGGTATAAGATATGTACTTTTATTTTTTTTAAAGAATTATTTATTTATTTCTGTTTGTTCTTATTATTATTTCATTTGATCAGACAGAGGCAGAGAGAGAAAGGGAAAGCAAGAAAGCAAGCCACCAGGTCCAGGACCCGAACCATGGTCAGCCATGTGGGAATCCAGCACCTTTAACCACCACGCCATCTGCCGGCCCCAAGATACATACTTTCATCACGCCTTTTGCCAACAGCTCATGGAGTCTCCACAGCAAAGTTTCCTAGCCTTTCACTCTTTTCACTCCAAGACATTCTTTCTAAAAATGGGATCGTGAGACTGTTTAGTAATTATTTAAGTATGGTTTTTGTTCTTCCACATTTAGGATGCAGGCAAAAACGTAATCTTTCGGCTGTTATTTTTTCTGTCAATCAAAATCAGAAGGCAGCCCAAGAACGAGCCTATTGTGTTTCTCTGGGGGAATCAGTGCGGAATCTGAGAGCTGAAGTGGACTATTATTCACTATCTGAGCGGGTATTGTGCCAAGCGTGCAGGAGCAGAAGGAGAAGCAGTCATTTATCCCGGTTCTGCCAAGTCTGCAGACACTCAGTATCAGATAGATCAAATCAGTGCAGGGCGTCACGGGTGTTACCGGCCCCCACACAGCCCTACCAGACTTCTAAGCCTTTCACCTGACAGTTGTCTTCTTCAAGGGAAAACAGAGCTTTTCTTCAGAAAAAAAATGAAACACACCAAGGTAGGAAATGCCCCCAGAGACAGCTCATCGGCTTGACTCAATCCAGCCAGGAAGCAATTCCTCCAGGTGTCTGTTTTGCTTTATGCAACAGGCCTAGCTGTGATGAGTCGGCAAAGATCAAGTTTTTGTAAATGGAGCACTCATTTAGACAAACCCTAGAAACTCTCCATTGGGCTAAGACATCTTTTTTATTTATTTATTTACTTTTAAATTTTATTTTTGCTATAGGATGCATGCACTCTCCAGAAAGAGAGAAAGAAAGTGAGAAATCACCCCTAGTGGGGGATGGCCATGCTGCAATCCCTTCTCTTCCATTCTCGTCTCAGGATCCTGGGCATGCATGTACATGTACTGGGAATGAGTTGTTTTTATTTTATTTTATTTTATTTTACTTTATTTTATTTTAATTTTATATCTAGGCAAGGACTTTAATGAATCGAACACTATTATTGGCAATATACAAAAAAAAGTGTAACATATACAAAATCATCATTTTTAAGCCATGGGGCTGGAACTCGAATCACAGTCAACTATGCAGTCAGCATAACCATTACGCCATCTGCTGGTCTCAGACGTCTTTCTTTTTTTTTTTTTAAGAATTATTTAATTTTATTTATAATTTATTATTTTTAAATTTACTACAGGGGACATGTGCTCACCAGAAAGAGACACAAAGAGAGAGAGAAAGTGAGAAAGCAAACTGCCGGGTCCAGGATTCAAACTGTAGCCAGCCATGTGGGAGTCCAGCACCCTAACCATCACGCCATCTGCTGGCTCCCTAAGACATCTTTTAAAAATCAGATAATCATGATGCGGTTAGGAAGAAGGCCAAGGACATCATCATATTCTGCTCTACGCTACCCAGATCCCCTTAGAATTATGCAATCAGGGACCAGCAGTTAGCATAAGGGCTATGTTGCTGGACTCCCGCGTAGTAGACCACGGTTCGAGTCCCGGACCCCGTGGCTTTAACTCACGCTGGGCGCATGTGCGTGCATGCCCAAGATCCTGAGAGGAGAACGGAGGAGAAGGGATTACAGCGTGGCCATCCTCCCTGGGGGGTGATTTCTCGCTTTCTGTTTCTCTGTCTCTGTCTGTCTGGCAAGCGCATGCGCCCTATAGCAAAAACCTCTCAAAAAAAAAAAAAAGAATTACGCAATCAAAGAACTTTCTAAACAGGGGCAAATATAATCTAATAGCTTGATAATTTTGCACTAATTAGTCTAGCTAAGCTCCACTGTACTTATAAGTAAAAATGAAACATCAGTAACTACCATTTGTTGAGTGCCAACCATGTGCCAGACACTGTACTAAGTACTGGGAAAATTCCATTTAACACATTCACTTAATTAATAATTCCTTCAATTCACAATTCTCACAGGTATTGTAAGAAGCAGATTTAGGGCCAGCTAGTGGTACAGTAGTGAAGGTGGCTGGATCCCACATAGTGTGGTTCAAGTCCCAGATCCAGCAGCTTGAGAAACACGCTAGGCATATGTGTGTTTGTGCCCCAAATCTGAGAAGTAGAAATGGAGAAGGGATTGTGGCTTGACCATCCTCCACGCAGAGGACTTTCTCACTTTTCCTCTCTTTTTCTAATGGCGCAAACACCCTGTACCAATTTGTTTTTTTTTAAAGTAGATTCACTGCAGCTCAGAGATTCTAGAAGCTTGCCCAATGCCATGGCTATTGAGTGGCAGAGTAAGAGCTTGAACACTGATGTCCACATTCTCTTCGTCAACAGGCTCTGTTCAACGGAGATGGTGACCGAAGCTTCCGTCCTTCCCGAGGGCAGCAACGGGACAGTGATGGGAATGGGTGCTGCAGACCGCAGAGCGCTCTGTGTACAGGTTAGCGCTCATGCCCCCACTAATACTGGACTTTGGTTTTTGTTGTTGTTGTTGTTGTTGTTTTTTTTAGGTTTTGCCATAGGACACATATGCTTATCTAGGAGAGAGAGAGAGAGAGAGAGAGCGCGTGCGAGCGCGCGCTAGCCATAGTGAGAAAGAGAGTGAGAAATCACCCTTCGGGGAGTTGACTGCTCTGCAATCCCTCCTCCATTCATTCATATTCATGTGGCTGGCATGATTTTCAAGGCACCAGGCATGGGACTTGAACTGTGGTCAGCCATGTGGGAATCCAGTGCCTTAACTACAACGCCACCTGCTGGCCCAATATTGGACTTTCTTATAGTAAAGTACAGGGGCTGGCAGGTGGCGTAGTGATTGGGGCGATGGACTGCCACATGGCTGACTGCAGTTCAAGTCCGAGACCTGGGGGCTTGTCTATTCACTTTCCCTCTCTCTTTTTCTCTGGTCAAATTTAAAAATAATACTAATACTACTACTACTAATGATGATGATGATGAATAAAATTAAATAATGCTTTTAAAAAAAATCGTAAAGTACAGCAGTACCAGATTTGGGTGGCTTTATCAGCTTTCATAAACAGCAAGAACATCCCAAAGCTCTCTCTGACCTGACCTCATGGAGAGGGAACAACTTCCCTTCCATCAGCACTGTGCATTCAGAAGTGCCCTGGCTTTACGAGCAGCCCTCGGGGCCCCACCTAAGCTGAATGCAGATTGCTGGCAAGTTTTCCCCGTTCCTCGGAACCAGGGCGCTTTGCGAGGCCGGCTTTGGCCAGTGTACCTCGGCCACTCACCAGGCTTATTGGAAGCGGCCCAGTTAGCACACAGGTCTTGCTGTCTGGGAGTGATGACTCAGTCAGTCCTGGCAGCATCTGCTGTTTCCTAAGACTCCAAGGGCTCTTCACGGGGATGATGGTGAACCAGGTCTCAAGGAGCTTCTGGCCCGTGTGCAGAGCGATGAGGTATCTGTGGAAACCAGGCTGGCTCATGAACCAGCTCGGAGGTTTTAACTCAAACTTACACATGCCTACGCTTATTACATGTTGTTCCAGAAGGTCTCTGTCATGTTAAATGAGGAATTCTGGATGTATGGGAACCAGGCCTATGATGAGGGCTCTAAGTTATTTGGCTATGATTCCCCTTGGAACCCTAAAGTGGCCACACTTAGTGTTTGCTCCTGCATCCACTCTACCCCATTGTACCCTTCTGATTAAAAAAAAAAAAACAGTTATTTACTTTTATAGATACAGCAATGAACATTATGGTCTATGCCCTCAGGGGTCTCCGACTCCTGTGGATGAGGCAGACCATAAAGCAGAAAGAGCTGAGACAGGAGCGTGTGCATGGACTGCAGTGTCCGAAGGGGCTGCCTGATAGCCGGGGAGCAGGTGGGCGTCGAGGCCGTCACCCACGCCCTTCTGTTCTGCCCTTTACAATGGAACCTGTCGAACTGAATTCTTTGCAGAGTAGTCAGAGGAAATCAAATGTTCAGGTACTCAGGCCCAGCGATGGACATCAAACTCAGGAAAGCAAAATCCATCGATTCTGCTCTTGGTCAGGGTAAACTCTGGTCAGCCAAACACATTCACGATGCTAATCACAGCCAGGAATTCCAGGGGCATACGCGTCTATCCAAGCAATATGAAACACGGGCATATAACTCGACCGGAGGAGCATGGTTCTTCCCCGCTCACCCAGCACGCACGTACTCTCTGGATTCAGCCGCTCGTACTGAACTTGTTTCTACAGGGGAGAATCCTTGGAAGTCCCCTCCCAGTCCAGGCTGGGGAGGGGGGGAAGGCATGCAGACCTGATTCTTTCGTTCTTTCCCAAATTCAGCTGACAAGCCAGAAGCAAAATGGATGGTTTCAAGTAATATCAAACAGACTGCTGGCCCAGTCAGTGCCAGCTGTCAATCCAGATCTCATTAGGTCAAGGCAAATGGCTAAACTTTCTCCATCACGAGCTGCTTTTTGTACCAAAAATACAAATGAGCGGCAGAGACCCAAATGAAATTTTATCCTCCATTTTGGAACTGAAAGGGGGAAATGAAGTCCTTCTCAAATCCATTTTAAAAAGGATAAATTCAGACTCAGGGAGGTTGAGTCATTGGCCTGCTATCATGCAGCTTTAGGGAATGCAAAGTGAGACTCAGGCCCAGGTCTGTCTAACCCGGAGGCCATGGCCTTTGTCTCAGCCTCAAAAAGTAACAGACCTGTAAGATCCAAGCTCTGGAGGGTGGCAGGAGTGGGCTGAGAAGGGGCTACTAGGATACTTCTGGGAAGTGGTGGTTTATTAAGGTAAGGACACAGCAGATATTGGTTAAATGGGAGAGCTGACTGGTGGGAGAATTCTCAGACCAGAAGCTGAAGCCCTAAGGGACAGCACCCGTCTTCCAGAAGATAAGAGAAAGAACTGCTTGTGGGTCCTTGACATGCAGTGTTGCCCTCCCAGAGACCAAAAAGCAAGTACAAAAGTGACTTAAAGACATGGAATGGTTGCTGCGTGGATACCTCTCGGATACCAATAAGGAGGTAGGCTTCTATGTTCAGGGTGTCGGGGCGGAGTACAGACAGCTTTCACAGAGAGAAGCTGGAGGAAGCAATTTGTGGCAACTTGCAAAGATCTTGAGACCTGTTCAATTGGATCTCTGGGGAGCAGGTAAGTCCTTGCAAATATCCGGCTGGTTGGCACTGGTCCAGGACAGCCCATCTCTCAGCTCCACCAGGACCACCTGCTTCCATGTCAGAAGCTCCCAATGGGGGACAGCAAGTGGTATAGTGGTTAAGGTGCTGGACTCTCATATGGTCCAATGTGGCTCAGGTTCCAGACCTGAAGGCTTGAAACTCATGCCAGGCATGTGTGCATGCATGACCAAACTCCCGAAAGGAAAATAGAGGAGAAAGGATTGCGGCATGGCCATTCCCCCAGGAATTTCTCTCTGTCTCTGCCTCTCTGTGTCTCTGGCAAGTGCATGCACCCTATAGCAAAAATCTCTCTCCCTAAAACAAGAACAAAAACAAACGAAGCTCACAATGTACTTCTCCCTTCCAGCGTTAGTAGTTCTCCTCTCCTTCTCCCAAAGCCCCACTTCCTCAGCCCAGTCCATGGCTCCGCTCAGCCTATTTTCATCTCCCACCCTCTCCCCCTGATAGGGCTGAGCCTGTACTCACTATTCGCCTAAGACAAACGTAGCTTGCTGCTCTGGGACAGAGGTCAATAAACCAGGGCTTTCAGGCCAAACCTGGCCTACCGCCTGGCTCCAAGGTCTAGGCGCAAATAATTACTAGAGCATATTCATTAGCCACTGTAGCAACACCTGGCACACACCGACGAAGGATTTCAGGAATACTTTGACACTGAAGTCTCTGTGTTACAACCGCTGCAACGACAGCAGTGAGAGAAGAGAATGAGGCTCAGGCCCTGCCCTCGAGGAGCTCACTTGCTCATGAAGGGCAGAGAAGATAACCACGCAGAACGAGGAGGCCAACCTGAGAACCAGCGAACCAGCACACGTTGCCGTGGGAACTCAAGAAAGAAGGGGTTTCAAACTCAGGCTCCAGGAGAAACAAAATCTAGCCAGAAATAGGAAGGACGAGTTAGAATCTTGGCAGGAAGGAGGAGGAAAGTGGAAAGCATTTCGTGTGGAAAGCAGCGATGACAAAGGCTGCATCTGGGAGAGAATACGGGTCTTGCACAAAACCATAAACTATTGGATATGGGCAGGAGCTTCAAGGGAGAAGGCAGGGGACAGCGAGGAATGGGGCCAGCCCACAGGGGTTTGGTAGGGGTGAGGAGTCTCCATATGGCCAAAGAAAGGGAGAAATGGTGATTCAGTGCTCCACGTTCTGCAAGCAGAAGTTCACTTCTCAATTTCCCTCTTTTCAACTGAAGTCAAGTTTGTCTTTGCGCAAAGCAGGTAACTTTTGATAGGGGATTCCTTCCCAATGCCCTACCACAAACGAAGCCCCTGGCAACTGCCATGGTTGCTTTAGCTCGGCGGCCAGTACAAAGTCAGCACTCGATTGACACGCACCAGATGAACGCTTGGAGCAGCAGAGCGGCACACCAGCTTAGAGAGAAAATGAAGGGTTAACTGCAGGTAGCCAGCTACCAAGTTTTAAAGACAGAAATGTGATAAAAAAACAATTTCTTTCAAATCAAAAGCACCATAATCCCACTCTCCTTGCAACCAAACAAAATAAGAAAAGCAGAGCACTTCTACAAAGACTAGGCAGGACACTGGGTCTTGTGAATTGCAGGATCAGTTTCACTTAACTCCAGGGAGCAGTCAGTAGCAGGCTGGCTAATGTCTAACAACCGGCTCTGCAAAAAAAAGTTCTTATTTATGGTGTTGCTGATATCGGTGGTGTGAATACATCCACCAAGGCAGATTTCAAGCTACCAAAATGACATCCACAGGCTTGCAAAATCCAGAGAATTTAAACACTGTCTCTCACCAGCTGGGACAAGCTGGCTGTAGCATGTCACAGGCTTGGGCTGCTCACAGCCGATGTCTAGGCAAAAGGCAGTTTCCATGGATTAAGTCCCTGTTCCAGTTGTGCCAGGGGAAGGGTCTTAACCCAGTTATTGTAGCTTTGGGAGATGATGAAATAGCTCTACAGGCTAAGAAAGGTGTCGAGCTGGTCACCACCAGCCAGGTGGCCATCGCGGGGCCAGAATACAGAGCTGGAGGAAGTGCTGAGTTCAGCGAGGGGGAGGAGGAGTGTTACTACTCAAGGTCACTCCTCCTATCAGGAGCAGGTCTGGATCTACAGCTGGGGCTATCTCTTTCCTGTCCTCCGGGCCGCAGAGGGAAAGGCATGGCATAAACTTGGCTTGCACCTGGGCACACACACACGGGCAGCTCTGGCTGAGTGGTCGCATTTTACTAGTTTACGATGTGTAGAATTTCTGCCTCTCTGGGTATGAAGCAGGAAAGCCCTGCCAGAGATTGGTGTGAGGTTAGGAAAGCCAGCCAGCCACCCAGCTGACAGGAAAAGAAGTCCCCGCTGTGGTGGCCAGCAGCAAAGGAATGAGCAGACAGACTTCTAGAAGAGGTGTCCAAGGAGGTGGGTGGACACAGGGCTGAAGGGATTTCCTTGCTTAAGGAAGGGCCCGCCAGGCCCGTGTTAATCAGCAGGGAACAGGAAGGGCAGGAGGAGGAGGTCCTTGATGACCTTAAGAAGGCTCCAAACGCAAGAACACAACATGTGCTGGGACATGCCTCCCTGCCATTGGAAATAAGATCTAACTCGGCGTCTTCAACATTTTCCAAATGATTTTTAACTGGTTCTGTTATACAAAGCAGGGCAGAGTGAGTCAAACCTGCTGTCAATACAGTAAAGGGGAAAAAATGCCAGCTATCCAGCAGCTGTCCGGCCGGAATCCTGGAGTAGGATCTCTCATGACAGCCCCGATGCTAGGAAACAAGCCCGACTCCCGGAGAAGGAGTTAAACCAAATAAACGGAAAGGATATGACTTTAGGAGAGGAGAGTCTTTAAATAGCAGCCAGGAATGCAAGGGTTCCCTTGGATAACTCGGGTTACATGCCTTACCCGTCTTCAGCAAAACTATGCACTGAAAGTCTGTCTAATCTAGTTCCTCCCTGAGTTGCCAACACATTTTTCAGGGCATGGAAGCAGGTCTGTAGGCAAATGTACTGGGTGAACAAAACAGAGTGGTGTTTCTTGAAGGGGTTTGCCGGGTACCGGGAGGAATAAGGCACAGTTTAGGTCTCTAGAAAGCTTCTTCTACCAAGGCTAGAAGAAAGCCCCACAAGGACATGCTCCCCAGGGCGTGGGTTTCTAGTTAAACTAACAGACAATCTTCATGACAATGGGCATTTGAAACAGACTCTGAAGGATGCATTCATGCACTTCATGAATGTCTATTCTGTGCCAGGTTATGGGGTCGCAAAGATGAACAGTTTCACTGGGGTGGAGAAGGAGAATTCGGCATTCTAACATATTACATTTAAACAGTTTGTTTCTGTTTCATTTACTTAACATTTTAGTAACCAGCAGTACAGACATCTTAAAGTCCAAATGTGTTTAAGCGGAATGTAAACATTTGCTCAGAGCTGTGTGTGTTTGAAAGTAGAGCAGCCTTTTTTCAAGAGATGAGAAAACATGCAAGAATCACTTTTTCTGCACTCGATCTGCATGCGAAGAGGTAAAAATGTCCTAGAGTTCAGAGGTAAATTTCATTTCCCATCGAAACTGACCTTGCTTTAGACATTTTACTCATCTTTATTTAATGGATGAAATCGAAGAACTACTACCATGGTTATTTTGCTTAAAAATTACAATGCAGCGGGATCAGCAGTTAGCGTAATGGCCATGTCGCTGACTCCCATGTAGTTGACCGTGGTTTGAGTCCTGGACTCAGTGGTTTAAACTCACGCCGGGCACGTGTGCATGCGTGCCCAAGATCCCGAGAGGAGAATGGAGGAGAAGGGATTGCGGCATGGCCATCCCCCCTGGGGGATGGTTTCTCGATTTCTATCTCTCTGTCTCTCTCTATCTGGCGAGTGCACACGCTATAGGAAAAACCTCTCCAAAAAAAAAAATTAAAAATTACAATGCATTGCCAGTCCATGGCTTGGGTGAAGAGAGCTAGGTCTTGCATGATCAATTGCATGGTTGGAATTCCAAACCTGGAGGCTTGAAAAACACACCAGGCATATGTGCATGGGTGCCCAAAATTCCAAAAAGGAGAAAGATGGAGGGTGTGGAGAGAAATTGTAGTGAGCACACATGAGGGGTGATCTTTTCCTTTTTCTTTCTCTGTGTCTCGCTCTGGCAAGTGCATGCAGTCTCTGGGGGGAAAAAGTTAGGATGTAAGCACCAAAAGAACTTGCTCAGTTAACATCGACTGTAGCAGAAGTTCAAAGGTGAAACCCCTGCAGCTCACCACCGCACCAGCAAGAATCGTCCCAGTGGCTGCGGAGGTCCCTACTGTGCGCGCCGAGAACTGTCTTTGGCTAACACACCCTGAAACTTACTGTGGTTTAGCTGGCCCAGGCCTTGGTCACCGCAGAGCTCTGTCATGTCCTCTGTATCCACAAACAAGCCTGTCTCTGGATCACGGCAGGCTCTCCGTCCTCCATCAGCCTACCCGGTTGGCAAAGGTCCCGGGCACAACCTGCCAGCCCCTCCAGTCCTCCTGCAGCTCCAGCCCCGAGCTGTGCAGGCTTCACAGCGCTATAACATGGATTTCAGTCCTGACCGGCCCGTGTGAGCACCCTCGGCCATTCTATGCTTCAAGGTCAGTTTGGAACTGACCGAGAGTTCTCAGAGTGAGGTGACAGGGCAAAACACTAACAAATTCAGAAAACCTGTGTTTTAAATGCATTTTGGCCACTGTCTCAATTCTTTCAACAAGGACTTACTGAACAACAGGCTGCTCCTTTCCCCATAGAACATGGAGCCCAGCACTGACTGACAGAGCAGAACTGAGAAAGTCCCGTGCCTGCTTCTGTCATAAACCCACACCCGACTCCATTTCCTTCCTCATCCATGCCCCTCTCACCACCCAGCCTTTAGACATGCTGTGCCCTCTGTCCAGAACATTCTTTCCTTCTTCTAGATAGTTCATCTTTCAGCTCAGCTCTCACTTCTCCTAGGACGCCTTCCTGACTCCGGGATGGGACCGGATGCTCCTTGCAGAAAGTCCTAGAGAAACTTACCACAGGAGGCAGCGTCTCCCCAGTCTGCCTGCAGACTATACAGTCTACGGGGCAGCGCTGTGCCTGCTCGGTGTCACAGGTCCCATCCCCTGTCCTACGCAGTGTCTGGCATACACTGGGATTTCAAGGACCACATGGCCCACAGCGTTAACCACGGTTCGCCTCCAGTTCACCAGTATCAGCTGAGCCCTCCCTGGCCTTGCCCTCAAGGACACTAGGACCAACAAAAGACGTGTTGGCAAAACGAAGAAACTGAACACCAGTGAGATGGAGATTAAGAATGACCTTACCTTAATAAAAGCATGTGGTGGGAGAACCGGAAACCATCAAATCACAAAAAAGAATTCGAATTCATGTGCTGTTCTTGTTTTTTCTTATATGCTGCTATATCAGAAAACCAGCTTCCAAAGCCCTTCTGATTTAGAGTGATCCTACACAGGTACAGCACGTCCACACTCTTCCTTTAACGCCCAGTTCTACAAAAACTCAGTGCTCCTCCCCCAGTCCTAAGATACTTTTTCTTTCTTTCTTTCTTTTTTTTTTTTTTTAAGATTTTTTGCCATAGGGCAAATGCACTCGCCAGAGAGAGTTATAGATAGAGGGAAAGTGAAAAAGCACACCCTGGGGGGGTGGCCACTCTGCAATCCTGTCTCCTCCATTCTCCTCTTGGGGTCTTGGGCATGCACATACACATGCCTGGTATGTTTTTCAAGTTGCTAGGTCCATGACTCGAACCATGGAGTAGGCCATGTGGGATCTAGAAATTTAACTCACCACCAACCAGCCCTGCTAAGACACCACTTTCATCTCTGATTGCCTGGATCACTCATCTAGTATTTGCTGGTTTTGTTTAGAGCTGTTCCCAGCAATCTATCTAGCATCTGACACAAAAAAGGGCTCAATAGTTAGTGAGTTTAGTCAGAACTAGCGTGTCTGATGGTATGATGGTTCACAGCAAAATACCAGCTCTGGAATCCTGCAGATTCTTGTTCAAATATCAACTCTGGACTTTGCCAGCTACACGATGTAAGAAATTTAAAGTTAGTTTACAAGCCTGAGTCTGTTTCTTATCTGTAAAATGGAAATGACACCACTGACTCCTCCTGGAAATGGGATGTGGGATGAAATGAGACTACGTATACGAAGTAGCTAACACACATGAGAAAACCAACAACCTGCAGCAACTGACACCATTCTGTTATTGCTACAAAACCCTCTTCTTTTCAGAGCCCATCCCCTCACCCACACTGAAAGCAGCCTTAATGTTATTTCCTAGAGAGGCGTTTGTAACACCTGCTTTACGACGTGGTGGAGAGGAGGAAGAAAATGATGAAGGTGACCATTACTTCCTCTGATGTCACTCATTTACAGTCATCTGGCAGCCCCATTTTCTTTTTTTTTGGGGGGGGGAGGGAAAGGTTTTTGCTATAGGGCGCGTGTGCTCACCAGACAGACAGAGAAAGACAGAGAGACAGAAAGCGAGAAATCACTCCCCAGAGGGGATGGCCACACCACAATCCCTTCTCCTCCATGCTTCTCTTGGTATATTGGGCACGCATGTACACGCGCCCGGTGTGAGTTTAAGCCACCGGGTCCAGGACTCGAACCGCGGTCGACTACGTGGGAGTCCAGCGACATAGCCATTATGCTAACTGCTGGTCCCATGGCAGCCCCCATTTTCAAAAAGACTATTTGAGAAGTAGGAGAAGAGAAAGCCTGTTTTGGAAGAAACGTGCTTCCCACAAGACCCCCTGACCACAACCCACGAAAACCCACAAGACGTTTTCCAGCCAGGAATCTCTTCCTACCCAAAGCTTCCATCCCAGAATCCTGGTTTGCGAAGGGTATGGGAAGCTGTGTCTGTGCAGCAGATGAACTGACAGCTCAAAGTGACAATCTGTTTATGACTAACTGATCAAAGGAAAAAGATAACCGTTTTGGCCATGAGGTAAAATTCCGAAGCCGACACAAAAGAGCTCTGTGCTGTGGTCCCATGGTGAATGGGCAGAATGGGGGGTCAGCCACTGCCCCAGTGCCCATGTACTACCTGGGGTGCTCCCGGAATGGGGAGGCGTGTGGAACTGAGCTCTCAGAAACAGGGGGCATGTTTCCAATCCCAAAGACCACCCATCTAAACTGGATTAAAGTTAAACAGATACCGGGAAAGGAGAAACAGAATTATCTTCTCTACTAACCTTGACATGTTCTCTTCATTTTGAAAAACATAATGATTAGAAGCAGCAGATGGTGTAATGGTTACATAGCTAGACTCCCACAGTCCGAGGCCTGGACCCAGAGGCTTAAAACTCACGCTGGGTGTGTGTGCATGAGTGTCTAAGATCCTGAGAGGAGAATGCAGGAGAAGGGATTGTGGCATGGCCATCCCCTCGAGGGGAGTGATTTCTCACTTTCTGTCTCTGTATCTCTGGCGAGCACACCCACACACTATAGCAAAAATCTTTTTTAAAAAATTACTTTGATTTATTATTTTTTAATTTGCTATAAGACACGTGTGGTCACCAGAGAAAGAGAATGAGAGAGAGAGAGAGAGAGAAAGTAGGCTGCCAGGTCTGGGACTTGAACCACAGTCAGCCATGTGGAAGTCTAGCACCTTAAGCACCATGCCATCATGGGGAAACTGAGGCCAGAGAGTTGGAGGCACATAACCATTTATACTGCTGGGTAGGAGAAGAGTTGGAGTCTGAACATCCACTTGAATAGGACATGAATAAAAAGCCAGCCTGCCTGCCTGCCTGCCTGCCTTCCTTCCTTCCTGCCTTCCTTCCTTTGTCTCTTTCTTATGCCAAAAGGCATGTGTGTTCACCAGAGAGAGAGGGAAGGAGGGAGAGAGAGAGAGAGGAAGAGAATCTCTCAATGGGGCCTGGTCACATCACAGCCCCTTTTCCTCCTTCTCTCCATCCCATCAGGGAGAGAGAGAGAGAGAGGAAGAGAACCTCTCAATGGGGCCTGGTCACATCACAACCCCTTCTCCTCCTTTTCTCCATCCCATCAGGATCCTGGACATGCATGCACATGTACCCAGCATGTTTTTTGAAGCCACCCAGGGCTAGGATTCAAGCTGGTTGGCCATGCGGGCTCCATCTCTCACTGCAAAGTGCTTAACAACTGTGCTATGAGGCCAGCCCATTTTTAAAACCCCCTTGAGATGTAACTCATGTACCATAGAATTCACTCACTTAAGCGGTGTGCTCAGTGGTTTTCTAGGCTATTCACAAAGTTGTGTAACCGCTACCACAATCTAATTTTGAGACATTTTCATGACACTGAAAAGAACCTCTGCAGCAGTCACTCCCCACCGTCCCGCCAGACGCCCACCTCAGCCTTAGCATCTACTGACCTGCTGTCACTATGGACAGTCCACGTGAGTAGAACCAGCAGTGTCTGGTCTTTGGAAACCAGAAAGCTAGTTTTTAATGATGGACCTGAGTGGCAGGCTTCCTGGCTGCTCACTGAACGATTATCTGGAGCTGCGTGTCAAGTACTGGAGCCACTAGCCACAGGTAGCCATTTCAATGAGATAAAATGCAACACTTAAGAAATGGAGTTCCTCTTTCATACTAGCCACATTTCAAGTGCTTAACGCCACATGCAGTTGGTGGCTTCCATCAATGGCATAGGCACGGGACATTTCGTCCTGTGGAGCGTCGGAGTGGATGCTGCTGACCCGGAGGACACAGCGGCATTTATTTATCGACAGACCGGCTCTCTGGGAAGTGCCTGCTCCTCCTGGTGTTGGGAAGTGACCTGTGGTAGATGGAGACTGAGAACAGGAGTTCAAGGGAAAAGGAGGGAGGACGTGAAAGGGTGGGCCGAGAACTGAGCCCTTCTTCCCACCCACCTGGGGTCACTCCCAGTGCTTGGAGAGCCCCCCCCAATACCCACCGCAGACCTCAAAAGTGCTTTGTTTAGTTAAGCTCATCATCCAAAAGGCAGATGTGCCAAAGTCTTTGGAAAGACTTCAAGGAATCCAGCCTGTACCTTGGCTGTTTGATGATTTCTGAAGCGTTTCAAGCCAGAAGGTGATCTGAGGGGCTCCTTAATGAGACGGAGCAGGTCTGATCAGCTTCCTGCCCGCATGGCCGTTCCAGCTGCCAAGACACGATCAATAGTGCTGACCGACACCCCAAGGCTGGAGCTGTGGCATCTTGGCACGTTCCGAAAAGCCATCTCAGAAAGCACCCCATCCCTTTCCATGGGCCGGTGGTTGAGTTACAATGTCGTTCCGGTAATCTCTTCAGTGACCCTTTCAGTCACCAGTTCCCAGGAACAGGGCAACAGTTTGTTACAAACTGGGTCCAGATGCATTAGAATAATAAGGGAGTCCAGATTGAAGGATGATGGAAAAAAACAAGGAATGATAAAATTATATTGAGGGGGAAAAAAAAAAAACCCAAAAAACCTTTATGAATCAAAGAGTCCTTTGTTCCAAAGTACTGGAAAAATAATCAATTGTGACTTTTTAAAATCACTTTAGAAGAATATAATTAAATTGCCTAATTTCCTTTTGTTTGTAACTCTGCCAAGGGATCTGCCTCCTGTCATCTATTTTAGCCCATTTATAAAAAATGACAACCTAACAAGTTCTTCTCCCAATATGTTTGCTTGTCTCAGTCAATACTTTTGTCTCAAATTGCCCTTCCCCCAAGGAGGGGCAGTGGGAGATTTCGGGAATCAGTAGGGTTACATTTCTAAGACACCAGGGGCAGAAGATGACTGGATGGATAGTTACCAAGCTATGAGAAACAGTTGTTTGCTAGAAAATGAATGAAGGCCACTCTGTCTTGGTTTTGTCCCTTGGTTTTCAAAAATACTCTTCACGTGGTTTATCCAAGAGAGAAGAAGCTGAACAAGAAAAAGTGGTGACATTGGGGCTTTCGAGTTTGGTTCTGCAGCAATGGAACTGGCTCCGGCTGCTGTGGTCGCCTGGCCCCTGGCGTCATTTCTGACTTCTGGCACTCCAGTTCATTGAGTCCACAGACGTTGCACACACCATTAAGGGTTTTTTCCATATGTTTCATCTCACATAATCCTAATAACAATTGTGGCGGGTGCCATTATCACCTCCGTTTTAGAGCTCAGGACTTTGAGGTTCAGAAGGGTTATGTCATCCAACCATGTCATGTGACCATCACATGGAGTTGCTGGGGCCAGACTCCAGGGATCCTGAAACCACGTCTAGCATTTAGACCATTTCCATCATACAACAACCTTTGCCAGGTGGTGTGAAAAAGAGAAATCAGAGAAGTGTGGGTACACAAAACCAAGAACCCTCAAGGGTGGAGAAAGGGCCAATAAGGGGCCATGCTGTTTTCATAGGTAGCCCTCACCTTCTTACTTTGGCTAAAGGGGGCCTCACGAAGCCAGGGAAGCTTATGACCTCACTGATCTGGTAGCATCTGCTACTCAGAGAGAGCTTTTGGAAGGCCGGGATGACAGAGGATGCTCGGCCACTCTTCCCACTGGGAGTTCTGAGAGCCATGCTCTTCCTACTTATAGGAAATAGTAAGGATGTTTCTGTGTACTTGTTAGGAGTTCAGAGTAGTCTCACTGTTGTGTGATTACAGGGAAAACAGACTACTACTCTAACAAATGAAATCAATCCACCAATACATACTTATTGAGTCTGCCTTATTAAATACTGCTAGACTGATGACAAAGACAACCCCAAGCCTCCACTCCTCTCTTGTAGTATGTATGCTTTGCAATGTGACATTGCAGCTCCTCTCTCAATAAGGGGAATGTTTTCCAACCTCATGAATGTGGGCGGGCCATGTGACTAGTTTCAGCTGAAAACTGAAGGAGAGAACTGAGGTCTCCTCTCAGAACTGTGGCCTCAAACGGTCTTCCAGACTTTGGCTTTAGCTTGGAACTCATTCACCACACCGGAACAGCTGGGACTAGCCTGCTAGAGGATGAAAGACCAGGCAGAGAAAGCTGGTCTCAGATGAGACCTTCTTGGTCAGTCAGCATCCTGTCAACTCATCAGATGACTTCACACATGACGATGCCCAGCTGACATCACCTGAGCTGGGTCACCCCAGCAGGATCGTCCCATTGACTTGTAGACTTACGGGAAACAATACATGGTTATTAGAATTCACTAGAGGGTGTGTACACTGAGACAGAGAGAGAAAGCTCCCCCTATGGGGAATGGCCACACTGCAATCCCTTCTTATCAATTGCTCCCTTCTTTTGGAATCTTGGGCACACACGTGTGCACACACACACACACACAAACGCACACTCATGGCATGTTTCTCAAACTTCTGGGACTGAACTGCCCCGTAGGCCATGTGAGATCCAGCCACCTCAACTGCTACACCACAGGCTGGCCCAATGCATGGCTACTATTTGAAACCATTCATCTTGAGATAGAGGTTAGTAACTTATAACCTGTTTTATTGAACTTGCCAAGGCTAGAGGGTCCAGGAAATGGTGAGTGCCAACAAATTTCACTATAATTTAATATTTCCTAGGCCGAAATGGGTTTGAAGTAGCTCTGGGGGAAATAAATACTATTTCTATTGGAGGGTTGGCGATTGAAATGACTCCGGATGTACCGAAAAAAGCAAAAGTATTGAGTCAGGTGACCTGGGTTAGGCTCCTTGCCACACATGGAAAAGTCATCCTCTCTCATAGGTACTCATGGTTGTAAGTCTGAGCCCAGTGAATTTAACGTTAGGCAAAGTAATCCTGGCCCCCAAGAAAGTTCACCACTGCAGGCCAGAGCTTCATCCACGAATGCACAGCAGGACTGAATGAGAGTCCCCAGGGCACAGAAATCTTTAGAAATTGGGTTTCTTTCCTAGAAAGTCTCAGTAACTTGTTCTATAGGCCCTGGTTTTCCTTAATAAATGCTGCCCCCTACAGCCTGCATATGATATAGGTCTTCAAAACAATTCTCACAGTTAAGCACTTGGAGACCTTCTGATCTGGCTGGGAAAGAGGACAAGGGAATGGTGGACTTCCCCTGCGTATAATGTCTCACTTAGCAGCCATGCTTTCTGCTAGGGGCAGGGTCCTGGTATTAATATAATAGTATATTATATTACAACGTATAAATTATATGTTATCTTATAATATATAAACACATAGAAATAAAATTTTCTCTTGTTCTTTCTTTTTTTATTCTCTGTGGACAAAAGGAGAAAAAGCTGGCCTAAAAGACAGACCGTCATTTCTACCAGAGAGGCGATTTTTCCCATTACGACTGTGTAAGGAAGGAGATTAAGGAGGAAAACAGAGAGGCAGGACATTGATGGGACACGGGAGAGCGTTATTATTATGAGTTGATGATACTGAGTTTAGTATCCTCAACCGGACTAGTGTGAAGTATACTCACGTTGGGTAAATTCAGCTTACAAGCAAAGTCATGTATAGTGATTAAATGGATAAAATTTTAAAAATTTTAAAAGTTTTACATTTCTTTAAAAAAAAATACTTTCTTTCAGTTCATGGCTTTTGTTTGTTTGTTATAGGGCACATGTGCTTGCCAGAGAGAGAGAATTGGGGGGGGGGGGGGGGGTGAGAAATAAATGCACCGGGGGCAGAGAAATCAATCCCCAGGGGGATGGCTACACCACAATCCCTTCTTCATTCTTCCCTTGGGATTTTGGGCATGCATGCACATGTACCTGGCATGTTTCCTAAGCCACCAGGTACAGGACTCGAACTATGCTTTTGGCCACGTGGGATCCTGCCGTCGTAACCACCAGCCCGAGACTATTTTCTAAAACACCGTTTGTTTCTAACCATTGCATGGGAGGATGAGTATGCTGAGCAAGGCAAACTTTATCTGTGGCTGTCACCGGGATGAGGTTCTACCTGAGAGAATTAAGTGCATCAAAGCTGACTTTGTTTTTTTTTTGGGGGGGTAAGAGCAGTTATTATGAAATGTAATGATGTTACTTATGTTTTATTTATGATCTGATTCTTCTGCCAGATCGTAAGTTCCATGAGGGTGGGGATTGTTATCTTTTCGTTTTTAAATATTTAGTAACTAGTATGATGCTTGACACACAAAAGACACTCAACAAATCATCTTTAGAAATGTCTGAATCCTGAAGGACTGAGGTCCGAGAACACAAACGTGTAATGAGGAAGGAGGGAATTATTCACTCTATACTGTACAGTGTGGTTTAGAAGCATTCTCCTCTTAAAAATGGTGCCAAATCAAGCATAACTTTCTTACAGCAAAAATCAAAACTGGCTTCAAAGATTCTTTTCCTTAGGGCTAAACCTGATCCTTGAATCCACCAGCAGGCTGCCTGCCAGCGTGAGTGAGGGGCAGGACGGCCTTAGGAAGGCCTATTTTAGCTCAAGCCTGCTGTCAGTTCCTCACCACGTAAGAGAGTTTTTCCACCCGGCTCCAGGAACCTGATCACACCCACATTGTGGGTTTTCTCCAGTCCGCATACATCCTCCTAAACGGAGGACACAAATGTGGGGAGGCCCTGCTGGAAGAAAAGCATTTAGATAGTCTGCAAGTCATTATCCTTCCAAACAGACTGCCTTGAGAATGGCAGGCTAGCAATCGAGGTCCACTAGCAATCACGACACAAAGTCTGGGCAGTAGGGGGCAGCAGAGATTTACCGTCCTAAGCTGTCCTGGAATTGAATGGCTATTTTTTTTTTTTAATATAATTATAGGTCACCGAGTCCCACTTTGTATTTCAGAAAAATGTAGCAATTCTCCCATTTTGAAAAAGGCAAAGGAAGCATGAGGTGTTGAGAGGTTTTCTTCATCTTGGTTCTGATGGGGAAAGGAGGCCAGGTCATTGGTTTCCATTAGCAGTTAATACCTGGCCATTGCCCACAAAGTTCAGGCAGCTTACCAAGCATAAAGGCATGGCCACTGCTAAGGAGTCTTAATAAATTGAGCTGCGTCCACAACCTCGGCACAGACCACTCTGCAGAATGACCACCCATCCACAGAGCGTGACACTGCGGTGGCCCCTGTGTCATTCTTACTGCAACACATATGTTGACCATTACCTGGGAGATGGATGTTCCCAATGGGACACGTTGTCTAACATCCTCACTGGGAGAAGTTGAGTCGCTGGCACAAGGGCTACGTGTTGGTACCCTAATGAAACACCCACACTGGCAGACTCACGAAGCCAGCCTACCGCTGAGAAATGGGGATTCCACCTGTTAGCGTTCATGTAGACCTGGGGGCGCCATGCCCTTGGCACAGAGCGCCGGCCATGTATGCCTTCCTAAGAAACTCACCAAGTTGTAGTCACGTGAGTTGTCAAGTTTTACTGTTCGGGCAGGCGCCTTCATTTAGCTCAGCATTCCATTCTCACAGTTAGCATTGCGAATATGGGCCCCATGCACTTATAGAAAAGCTCAGTTTATTTATTCCAAAATGTGTGTGTGTTCTATGCTAATGAATATTGTCAAATGCCTAACTTAGAGGAGGACAAAAATTAAGAACATCGAAATAAGGGACCAGCATGTGGCAGCGCAGTTAAGGCTCTGGACCCCCACAGGCTGACCACAGTTCAAGTCCTGGACCCATCAGCTTGAAAATCATGTTGGGCACATGTGCATATGTGCCCAAAATCCCAAGAGGAGAATGGAAAAGAAGGGATTGCAGCATGGCCATCTCCGGGGGATCATCTCTCCCTTTCCCTCTCTCTGTCTCTAACAAATGTACATACCCTATAGCAAACACACAATAAATAGATAGATAAATAAATAAACAAGTTAACTAAGCCCTGACTACAGATGACACCTGGATAAAAATGACGATTTGAGCACCCGGCACTATAAATACTCTCCCCTCCCAGTGATCCTGAAAGTTAAATTGAATTCATGGACGCGTGACGCTTTCCACATAACGGATGGAAGGGAGCAAAGAGAACGCTGAGATTTATCACCTGAAGATAGGATGAACATCAACTCGTCGTTTTCTATTCCTGACATAAGACTAATCAAATACATATTTCATCTTTCTAAATGGTTTCTTTTCCTTCTCTGTCTACGTACTCTCTCTGTTACAAAAAGCCAGGCTTATCGTCGTGTACAGGAAGCAGAACCATAAGCTCGCACGTTGGTTTTGAAACGCATACACATTTAGAGAAAAGCAAACATGGTGAGAGCCTTCTTATTCCTCTTTGAAAAGGATGACTTTACCATTAAAGGCTATTAGTTTCACACAGTAGAGGGTATTTTTTTCATCTCCTCCTCTTGAAACCTCAACTGAATTACACAATAGATCAAGAAAATGGCTCCCAAAGGTGGCCTTCCAGACTATGCCGTGTATATGATTTCTTTCACCTTGATGTCTGGCGTTAGCTTAATGCTGGAGGTTAAGGACAAAACTGTGGACGGAGGGGGCATATCACTTAGGCTTCTCGCTGGGCCTTATCAGGCCCACCCTCCCTCTGCACAGGGCAGCACTGTCCCACGCATTCAGGACCACCAAGCTCTTCAAGCACCAAGCAGAGAAAGGACCAAATCGCGATTCCCCACCTAGGGCAAGGGTGTGCTGACTTCCGCTTCAGAGCACCTCCCTGCCTGCATTCCCTCTGCTGCTGACCATATCCAGACCCAAAGGCACAAGACCCTTTTTTTGTGTCTACAGCCTAAGAGTGGAATCAAAATCTATGAGCTCAGCTGAAATAAGAAGGCAACGAAAAGTTAAAACTAAAATACGAACTCCAGTGAAGACTAGCAAGACAACAGCACCAAACCAAAGGAAGACAGGAAGGGCTGTGCACGTAGGCAAGCCTACCCAGCGTGAGTTGCTGGCTCCGAGAATAGACGTAAAGAGGTGTATGACAAAATGCACCTGCACATTCCAGGGGCTGCACGTTTATTGTGCTTCTGTTCTGTACCAGCACTAGTCGGGGTGTCCCACTCCGTCCTCTCCATCCCCCATAACAGTACTCCACAAAGCCGCTGCCGAGGACGGAAGGGCGATAAGAAGGCAGGATTCTTTTTTTTTTTTTTTTTTTTGGAGAGGTTTTTGCTATAGGGCGCGTGCACACACCAGACAGACAGAGAGAGACAGAGAGATAGAAAGCGAGAAATCACCCCCCAGAGGGGATGGCCATGCCGCAATCCCTTCTCCTCCATTCTCCTCTTGGGATCTTGGGCACGCACACACACGCGCCCGGCATGAGTTTTAAGCCACAGGGTCCAGGACGCAAACCGTGGTCAACTACGTGGGAGTCCAGCGACATAGCCATTACGCCATTATGCTAACTGCTGGTCCCAGAAGGCAGGATTCTCTGTCAAATGTAATCGTGCAGTCCTGCCAACACAAAGGCTGTCCAGTATGGGTGCTGGGAGAGTTCCATGGGTGTAGACTGTAGGCTTCCGGACACTGATGCAAAAATCCAATTAGAAGGACAAGGGTTTGTAAAGCCTGGGGATTTGTGCTTTTAGCGATCGTTTCAAGGGATAGTAGTATAAACGGTCTGTGAATCAAATCTTGAAAAACAACAATTTGGAACCTTGAATTTACCAAGGTCTCACCAGATCATGGGACTGGGCGGGGTACGTCAGGCCTAGCAGACAGCTCCTAAGTCAGACCTGTTCTCGGCACAGGCAACGTGAATACTCTGTTAGAATGGAACGATGGTACCGCGTGGACGTTATTCTGGAAAGAGGAGCCACTTCAAAAAAAAAAGAAAAAGGCAGCAACCCAATTGACCACACAATACTTCGAAAATTCAGAACTTGGCAATTTTCTCATACCTTACAAATGACACCCACCACATCAAGAAACTTCAGTTATTTGGACATGACAGTAAGTTATTCCCTTTACAGAAATGTCTGCAACTAGCAGAGCGGCGGCAAGTACAGATCATTTGAATTCGGTTTTGCAGATAACTAAAATGCTACGTACTATCTAACTTTGTCCCAGCAGCAAGACTAGGCAGCCTGTTGCCCCTTCACAGATAAATGAACTGATTCTCTGAGAGTCTGACTTGCTTTTGGAAAAGGATTAAGCAAACCTTTCCTTCTTCTGCATAAGAATTTGACCTTGGGTTAACTTTCTAACTCTGTTCTCCTGGAAACCTGATAAAGACATAATGTTAGCTCTGTTACTAAGCAACATCATTCATGGTAAAAAATGACCGTTGATTATTAAACCCCATCTTGCCTAGGAAGAACTATAAACGAAGGATGAACACCTCTCGGGGCCACTGTCATTTTGGGCGGCTCTGTGTGCTGTGAGGACTAAGTGCTTAGTTTTATTGAGACCCCTACAAGTTGAGCAGGTGGAGTTGTCACAAGAGATAGAGTCCCAGTGGGGAGTGTGGTGTTTAAGCCTGCATGACTCATGCACCTGCCCTCCATGAGTCCTGCTCTCTCACATCTGAGCTGTTGTGGGGGTGAGGGCAGAGGAAACAGCTGGATGGTGGTGTGTACTGCTGTAAATATTGCTGCAAAGGCCACGTAGGCGGAAGAGAAACACCTGGCCCGGCCCTGCCAGTGAACTGTGACTCCTGCCTAGCTTTTCTGAGTAGGATGATGCCCAGTATATAGTGGAGCCTCTGGTGTTTTTAGTTTTTGCTATGGGGCACATGTGCTTGCCAGAGAAAGAAAAAGAGAGTGAAAGTGAAAAATCACCTCCCCAGGGGGATTGGCCATACCACAATCCCTTCTCTTTGCCTCTTCTTGGGATTTTGGGCACGCACACACACACCCTGCATGGCTTTCAGGCCTACTGTTCTGGGACTTGAACTACACAGCAGGCCATGTGGAATCCAGTGCCTTAACCCCCACAGCTCCTGCTGGACCCCTGAGGGCTTTTTGAGGTTGATCCTGAGCAAATGCTCTGGTGACCACCACACTTGCCTAAAGTCACACTCTCAGTAATAGGGTCAGGATTCAAACTCAGTTGACTATCAGTGAAATACTCCATCGCTTTAATTGCAGGGCCTGAGCCTCTCCTCCTGAGAGAACTGTACTCTGGCCCAAGATGCTGGCACAACTTTCGATCTCGCCCAGCTTTGCCCTTCCAGTGCCTTCTGAGGTCTCTAAATTTGGTAGCTTATAATCTATCCTGCTGGCCTAGCCTTAGTAAGTGGTCTACCTGTTCCCTGAGTTCCATTTCCAGACTATCTTCCAGAAAATTCTTTAAATTCAATGATGCCACTCTGGCTCACAGCTATCAATTGGTTTTGTAAGCCTTCTGATGATTAAGGGTCCTGGCTAGAGGGTCAGGGCAATGTCTCAGCTGATTCTCAAAGGTGATTATCATTCACTGAGACCAAAAGGCACCTAAGCTCTCCTGGCTTGGGTAACACTCCTGAGGGTGACTTATCTCCTGGTGACCAAGAGAAGCCCGAACCCATCCCTGAGAGAATCTTGCAGAAGTTTACCCTCTACAGGCCCTTCAGAGAAAACAAGGGTCACAGTCCAGTGAACGAAGCAGGTGTGCTCTCGGGCTAACACCCTGACCGGAAGGGTAGGATGAGTCATTTCTCTCCAGCCTTCCTTTCCTTTTCTCTAAGCAAAAATCTGAAACAGGAATCAACACAAGTGATACCACGTCTCGGAAGTCCGCCCTGAGCCTTCCTGGTTATGGTCCTCTTGCCCTCAAGTTCAAGCACATCTCTTATCACAGAACATGCGAGCACCACGCCTCCCCCCAGGCTACGAGACCCTGGGAAGCAGAGTCTTGAGTTTCAGTCCTTCCTGTCACTGCAACCAGCCCATTGCTGGACAGATAGCAGGTGCTGCACAAGGGTAACAAAATAAATAAATGAGAGGAGCATGGCCCGGGCTGCCCATTTTGTAAGAATATATTATTTGCATAACCTAAGCATATTGTTAAAAGGGGATCAGTCGGGTTTATGAAGGAAAGAGGAGGAGGACATGGGTGGGAAGAGAAGGAAAAATAGAGCTAAGTAGCATGATTCACTTGAGGCAAAAACTAAGGGTTTCTTTCTTTTTCTCTCTCTCTTTTTTTTTTTGAGAGGTTTTTTCTACAGGGCGCGTGCGCTCGCCAGACAGAGAGAGACAGAGAGACAGAAAGCGAGAAATCACCCCCCAGGGGGGCATGGCCACGCTGCAATCCCTTCTCCTCCATTCTCCTTTCGGGATCTTGGGCATGCACGCACACGCGCCTGGCTTGAGTTTTAAGCCACCGGGTCTGGGATGCGAACCATGGTCGACAACATGGGAGTCCAGCGACATAGCTATTACGCTAACTGCTGGTCCCTTTTTCTTGAGAGAGAGAAAGAGAGATTTTTTTGCTATAGGGCACATGTGCTTGGTGGAGATAGAGAGAGACAGAAAGTGAGAAATCACTCCCCTCCCGAGGAGAAATAGCCATGCCCCAATCGTTTCTCCTCCAGTCTCCTCTTAGGAATTAGGCATGCATACATACATGCCCGGCATGAGTTTCAAGCCTCCGGGTCTAGGACTTGAACCGTGGTCGGTCATGTGAGAATCCAGCAACATAACCATTACACCAAGTGCTGATCCTGAGGTTTAAGACTCCTGATAGATTGAAACATCTTGGTCCTGGTTTTAGTGCTAGTTGTGAGCTCCCAATGCTTTGGCTGGCAAGCTCCATATATTGGATTATCAGAAAGGTCATGATGTATTTTTCTATGCAAAAAATGCATCCTGACTTTTCCAACAACCCAATATATATCAGCCCTATATAAATTTCCTTCATACTGGGAGGAGAGGAGATATGACAATTAACAAACCCTTGAGGTAACCCAGCTCCACTAACTCAGTGATCCTAGGAAGGAGGAGTGGATAGGGAGGGTCTGATCTCATTCGCAGGCTCCTGAAGTGCCTTAGGGAGTAGGAGACGCTCTCCTGGGTCTCCTGGGTCTCGGGGGAAAGACATCATCTGGGACAAGCCTTAGGGAGCCTCTGCTTCCAAGAGACCTGGGTGTATCCCCTGAAGAAGTCTAGTTCCCTCTGCCTGGGTTCAAATCCAACTCCTACCTTTCACTATCTGTTTCTGGTTGGATCATCTAAACTGCCTCGGTATCTCTTAGCTTCTCCAGTGTCTCTATCTCCTAGCTTCTCCAGTGTCTCAGGAGATAGAGGCGAAAGCAAGCAAAGGTTGGTATTACTACCCTCTGTGTAGGACCCTGGGGCTAATTCACCCTGTTTGTCTATCTTCAAAGTTTAGTCCTCTGCACCGTAAAAATAAATAAATAAATAAATCATATCATTTTATGATAAAAGTTACATCATCACAACCCCAAGGGCAAACTTGTCTACTCCTTACATGTAGAAAAGAACTGCACTTAGCCAACCTACATTCCTGACTTTTTCAAAGGGTAAATCCCCCTGATTCTTAACTCCCTTCACATTAGTTCTGAAGGGTACAAAACTTAACAGATCACATAACATAGGCCCTGAGAAACGCATTTCTGGAAAGCCACCTATTACTATAAATCATGGTCGTCATTGTCTTTTTTTTTTTTTTTTAATATACATTTGCTGGAGAAAGACAAAGACAGAAAGAGAGAGAAGGAAAGTGAGAGCACCGCTCCCCAGGGAGGATGGCCACACAGCATTCCTTTTCTTTCATTCTCCTTTTGGGATTTGGGGCACACACACCTGGCATGTTTTTCAAGCTGCCAGGTCTGGGACTCATACTATTTAGTCAGTCATGAGGGATTCAGTTGCCTTAAGCACCATACTACCTGGCTGGCCATATAAAACATATTTTATGACAATTTATTTTCATATTCCAAATGCTATATTCCTTCTATCTGTAGCTAGGTGTCTTATGGCTCCCCACCCAGACGAATATAGTTATTCTTGCTAGAAATTATAACATTTTCCAACCCTTATTAATGCCTCTGCTAACAGAGTCTGTATGTCCCTTTCTCAACATCCTATTTGTGACTCCTCCCCGACCCCAACCAAACTCGCCCAAAAGAACTAAGTTGGTCTGTTTCAAAGGAGGAAACCATGAAGGACCCCCAAAAAGAAGACTCACCTTTCTCATGGTTGCTTGGTGGTGGGGGCGGAGGTGGGGAGGTGACTGGTTTAGACTTGTCATAGTTGTTAAAGCTCTGGCTTCGTCGGTTGTTAGCAGCGGCTGATCCTCCGCGTGTTTTGGCCTCGCTGCCTGCAGCAGATACCCTTGCGGTAGGACCTGGAAGCCTAAAATGCAAAAGCAACAAAGTAATGCATTCAGTCTCGAGAGAACAGCAATGTCTCAGCGAAGAAACTGCAACCAGGTAGAAGGTAAAGGTTTGACAGTCAAAGAATTTAGTCAACCCACTACAAACATCTAGGCTAGTAATAACCCCAGCAAAGCACAACAACAAAATACTAAGTTTTCCTCTGAGCAAAGAAAAAAAATGAAAAGAAATATCTACAAATATGTGTGTTGGTTAAACATACAGAACTTAACTTTCTTTTTCTTCTGGGATGAATATTTTCAATTTTCAACAGGGCTGTGTCTAATTCTATCAAGCATGGAATGAAGAAGAATGTTAAGACCCCACACTGCTTACCTCCTGTGTGCACATCTTCTGGAAGGTGTTGAAAATAATGCTCATCATTTCCCAAGGGTATAAGTATCAAAAAACAGACACGACTTATAATGATGAGAAAGGGGATTATTATCACTCAGAACCCAACACATCTGCAATGAAAACCTAAGTCCTAGTTGAAAACACTTGTCCAGACACACATTTTCATTCAATATCTGACGACCTGTCTCCATAGGCATTACTCTGAAGCTGAAGCCCAGTTTCTCTGCACAGGAGATGGATTTTTTTCTTAGACTAAAGACAAACACACTTTCCCTTTAAATAAAACACTTCATTTTGGGTGGTTTGGGAAATAAAGTCACCAGCCTTCTTTGTAGCAAGTCTAAAGATATTATAGCCCATTCCCCAAAGAGTTAAGGGTAAGACTCCCCAGCTCAGAATTTCGGTTTAGGGACTTACTAAGTAGGCTGTTTCTAATAATTAAAGTTGAAAGATGAATAAATGATAAAATGTTTAGTTATATCTTTTGGCTAAAACCCATTTAGCTCTGTTTAAAAGCCACTGGAACCTCAGCAGACTAACATTACATCTAGTAATAAATCTGAATTTTCAACTTATAAAGCTTTCAGCCTTCTCTTTCAATGCGTATCTGTAAGGACCAAAGAAATGTGCAGTCTGGAAGCATTTTAGATACAAGAAGGCAATCACGTTATACTTTTTCTTGTTGGCTAAGCAAGAAAGATGGTTGCAGAGTAAACAGAGAATATGAGCTGGTGTGAGAGGGCTGTAAAATTTATACGGTTGAGAAGAAGCTGGCCCAATTCCCTGACTGGGAGCTGGGAGGGAAGAAAGGGGCTTAGCTCTTCTCCCAAACAAGTAGCAGTGAGCACTGGAAGGCACCACTTTCCACTGTACTAGGAGGATTCGTCCCTCTTCATTTATTCCACCTTGTTTGGAGAGGATATTCACACTGAGACATGGCACAGAATGGGGTATAAAAACCAACAGAGTCAGAGTCTGTGCCGGGTACCCCTTAGTTCTGGGTACCCCTTAGTTCTGGGTACCCAATGGGATCTTGGCACCCCTTGGTTCTGCTTCATAAATCAACAGTGGGTCGCAAATCCCAGTCACTGTTATCTGAGTACTCACATTCAGCAGTAGAGTTTCTGCAGGTGCAGACATGGGGCTCCTTTGGCTGGACTTAACCCAGCCATGGTCTGCAGGAGTCTTTATGCCCACAGATAGGCCTGGAAAAGGATTACGGACTTGTTCCAAGATGATGTCACAGCAATGGTATTAAGTGGTGCAGGGTAAAGGTTATAGAATCTACTTCAGCAGGGAATTTGCAAAGAGCAAGGAAGCTAAAAGCAACAGGAGGGAAAAGATGCATTTCCTTCAGAGCTGTTGGAGAGTCCCCACCATGCTGGCCCGGGGCTGGACCATCCTCACTTAACAGAGGCAAGTAATTAAAGCCCAGAGTGAGGCAGGTACAGCTTTGGATGAAGTAGCCAGTCTGTTGCTCAGTGAGGCAGGGCGGTGTAATGAACACCAGCTTTTCCAGACACAAGACCATTGGATCAGTTTCACAGGCTTATCAAGATTCATGTCCCTACAATTTTGGAATAATAGGAAACATGCTAAGGTACAAGAAAGACTCCAACAAATAAGGAAATAGGTGGGTCTGGGCTAACGAGTCAGAAGAAAGTGAGACAAAAATCAACACACCAGAGTCTAGGGTCAACCTCTTTGAAGAGGCAAGGCCGACTTTGGCAAATAGGGTTCATCCTCCTAAGGAACATTCCAGAAGAGAAATGACTTCACCCAAGCATTTGTGACTGACAGAGACCTTATAGGTGAGCACCTCTAAGTTATCTGTGAGTCCCACTGGTTGGAATGCAGCATTCCTGGTTTTGCATTAAGGAGTTGTGAGTTTCTCATGGGTGGCCATGGTCAAATTCTCTTCATTGAGTCAGGAAACTCCGTGTTCCTCTAACGGGAGTAGCAGTTTGAATGGCTGCAGGGTGTATCGAGTCTTCTGGGACACAAAGAAGGTGTTCTTGAGGGCCTTGAGGACAGCCAGCATGGCACATGAAGAACTGGCACATGGCTCCCTAAATGCAGGGTGTATGGAGTCTTCTGGGACACAAAGAAGGCGTTCTTGAGGGCCTTGAGGACAGCCAGCATGGCACGTGAAGAACTGGCACATGGCTGCCTAAAGCCAGCACAACGCCTGAGTCAGTCAGTGCCCACCATCTCCCACCATCACTACTGCACCTACACACAGCAGCTCCTTTAATGTGACCAGACCAGAAAACTGGCCGGAGACCACGTGACTTCTTCTCAGTTTCTGAAAGAATCCATGCTGACACTATAGTTTCAAACTTGAGTTCCGTCGTCAATGGGTTTGAGCTGTTTCTCCCATGTAAACACCCTGGAACATGTACATCTGGAACATGTACAGATGGGAGAAGGAGCCAGTGCGTACTGGCAGGTCGGGGACAGAGTGGGAGGGAAGAAGGCTGGAGAAGCAGGCTGAACCAGGAGGGAAGACCTTGTGTGCCACGCTACAAAGCTTGGACTGGGTCCTGCCCTCCAGTGACGAGGCTGAGAGCAGGGCTGATGCTGAAAAGCAGAGTGCTGTCTAGATTACCAGCGCGCAGTCCCAAGGCCTCCGGCTAACAGCTGCAAGTTCGTCATCGGTACCATCCTCGTGCATCCTGGGACCCGCTGTCAGCCCTGGCCCGGAAACATTAGCTATCTGCGACATCAGGACCCCTGCTTGCAGAAGGGCTGGTCTAGCTCAGGTGTGACAACCGACACTGCCCGCTGCGCCTGCCTCACGGGAGAAAGGCAGGTCACCCCTGTGTCCTGTACAGCACCACAGGGCCCGCCAGCTCCTTTCCAAGAGAAACTTGACCTCTTGTGGTCACTCCATGTCCACACGCAGTTACAAAACCACACAGAACACGGATGGATTCTTGGAAATACACATGCTTTTTTTTTTTTTCCTTTTAAAATGAAGTTTAAGGCGGGAACCAGCAGTTAGCGTAATGGCTATGTCGCTGGACTCCCACGTAGTCGACCGCGGTTCGTGTCCTGGACCCGGTGGCTTAAAACTCAAGCCGGGCGCGTGTGCGTGCGTGCCCAAGATCCCGAGAGGAGAATGGAGGAGAAGGGATTGCGGCGTGACCATCCCCCCTGGGGGGTGATTTCTCGCTTTCTGTCTCTATGTCTCTCTCTGTCTGTCTGGTGAGTGCACGCACCCTACAGTGAAAATCTCTCCAAAAAAAAGAAAGAAAATGAAGTTTAAGGGGAGTGATGGAATAAGCTGAGGACAATCCTACCGCTATTAGCGCCGCGGTCACTTCTCCCAGCTTGTGCAGAGCCACGCAGCAGGCAGTAAACTGTTCTTCCAGGCACAGAACCCTCAAGTGGGTCCCCGCTCCGCTGTGCCACGGGCTTTACGTGCAGATGGGAAGCAAGCAGTTCTTCCCCTCCAAAACCACTTCAAAGGCTGGGAGCAGAGGGTGGCCCCTCCCAGGAAGGATGGCAGCTTGTGCACACATGCTGGGGTGGGGGTAAGGGGGTCATAACTGGAGATGCTTCTTGCCAGACAAGGCCATTAGATACTAAATCACTCACTTCACAGCATCTGCTTTTCAGCAACTGGGCTAAGAGCACAGAGCTACTAACTCCACTGATTTTCTTCCACAAGATGGTAGTGTAGAGATCAAGTCCGTGGGACCTATGAGAGGTGGCCTGGTTGCCTCACCGGGCCCAGAGCAACTCCACACACCAACATTGTCTATCTACCATCTATGGTACATTACTTCTATGCCAGGAACTAAGGAACTGAAATTGATTTATTTTTTAAATTTTTACTAGAAGGCACATGAATTTGCAGGAGAAAGATGAAGGGGGTGGGCAGTGAGAAACACTCCCCATGGTGGGTGATCACTCACAATCCTTTTGCCCCCATTTCTCCCTCCTTTCGGGATTTTGGGCAAGCATGCACTTGTACCTGCCATTTTCCAAGCTGCTGGGTTCGGGACTCGAACTGCATGGTCAGCCATGTGGGATCTAGACACCTTAACCACCATGCCACTGACTGACCCAAAATGATTTTGTTTAATCCTCACAGCAAAGAGCAAGAAAGACCATCCCATTTATCAATAAGGAAACACAGGCTGCCGGAGAATAAGTAATCGGCCCGAGTAACAGGGTAAATGGTGAAATGGGCTTTTGCCTAGGTTTGGTGGTACCGCTTGGCCAGCATGCTTCTGTGCCTCCCACAGGTAGAGTGAGTCTAAGTACCTGGGCTGTCCAGGCAGGCCAGGGGGCAATAATAGCAGCTAAAGGCAGAAATCTATGGGGAACCCCCATCCCTGCATACCCCACACGCAGATGTAAGGGGGAGGGCTTTCCATTCTGCTCAGTGGCCCTGGTGCCCATCGTGGGGTTTGACACTGACTTGGGTTCAACCCGTGTCTTCCCCCCCTAAGAGACTGACTTCTAGAGCTCTGGGGGAGAACACCTACTCTGCCAGAAGGAACAGGGCTGTTCCTTTTGACAACCAAACTACTGCTATACTCAGTGGTGTTTGGTCAACTAAAGTTCTTTTTTTATTACTGTTACTATTTTAAATTTTGCAATGGGGCATGTGCACTCACCAGAGAGAAAGACAAAGAGATAGAGAGAAAGTGAGAATGCACGCTGCCAGGTCCAAGACTCAAAACGTGGTCAGCCACGTGGGAGTCCAGCACCGTAACCACCACACCACCTGCCAGCCCCCAGCTACAGTTCTAATCAGGGTGAGGCTCTAAGCTGAGGGTGAGGATAAGGGCACGAGGAAGGCAAGGAGGAGTGCTGGCAAGTGACAAAAAAAGAATGCCCTTTATCAGCCTCAGGGGACACAAAATGTCCCAAAAGAAGCTCTCGGTGAGGGATATGACCCTGAAGGAGAGCCAGACCTCGGTTTGTTGAACACAGAAGCCTTGTGCCTGGGATGGCCCAAGGATGGGGTGTATAAACCCTCATCTTCCAGTTCCTCCTCCCTTCCCACTGCCTCCTCCCACCATCTGGGACTGATAGCAAGTCGTCCAGGGGATGGGCCTGGCTTTCCCTGAGACAACTTCTCAGCTAGCTCCTGTTTTCTTTATCTTCCAGGACTGAGCACATCGTGGGAACAGACACAGCCTGCAGGTTTCCTCCACACTCACCCCTCCCACTTCCCTTTCACAAGGACGTGCATTTGCATGGTGTTCAGATTAACCAGGAACAGACAGTTTGCCAGAGCCGCGGGCATGTGCTCTGGACCCCTGGGACAGTCAGGGACAGCAATCCATTTCTAGCATGGCTACCAGAAGCAGTGGAAGCTGGGGTTTCCTCTTGTGTCCTCCAACCAGGTCTGGGGAAGGCACTGCCATGGTCCACAGAGAGGGGTCAGAAGCATGCTGTCGTGTGGCTGACCCTCACTGCCAGGCAGAGCCTGAGCCGTCTTCGCGTGCGCGCGTGTGCGTGTGTGTGTGTGTGTGTGTGTGTGTGTGTGTGTCTGTGTGTGTGAGAGAGAGAGAGAGAGAGAGAGAATTTTTTAGGAAACAACCCTGGGTAGGCAATTCACCTGCAGCCTAGCAGAGTGGAACAGCAAGCAGACATTCTGCACATCTTCATTACGTGAATGAAGACAGAAACGAGGTGTGGCTTTCCTCTACCTCTGCACGAGAAGTACAAGAGAAGTGAGTTCTAGTCCCAGTGAGGAGGGGGTTCTACCCTGCAGCAATTTCTGTTACGATACCTCAAGGGCAATGTGAGGAAAGGTCAAGAGTAACTATGGCAGCATAAGATTTAAAACACCCACCTTGGGCCCTACCCCTTGTGTAGTGGGTAAGAGCCAGACAGAGGGAGCCAGATCCCACATGGCCAACCAAGGTTCAAGTCTCAGCCCTACTGGCTTCAAAGACACAGCAGGCGTGTGTGCATGTCCCCAAGACTTGATGAGATGGAGGAATGGAGGAAAGGGGATTGAGACATCATCACTGGGGAGGTGATAGCTTTCTCTCTCTCTCTCTCACACAAACTCTCTGGCATATTAAAAATAGAAATAAAGGGACCAGAAGTTAGCGTAATGGCTATGTCGCTGAACTCCCACGTAGTCGACTGTAGTTCGAGTCCCGGACCCAGTGGCTTAAAACTCACACCAGGCGCATGTGCATGCATGCCCAAGAT
>NW_006159671.1:163491-177269 GCF_000334495.1 Tupaia belangeri chinensis | reverse complement strand
AAAAAAAAAAAAAAAAAAGAACCAACCTCAAAAGCCACATAAACACCAGAATTTAAGAAAGAGGAAAGACAGGTATTATAAAGTGTGGGTTTCACCTGTGTTCAAATCCTCATTCCTCCACTTTCTATATGACCTTAGGCAAATTACCGAACTTCTCAAGTTTTTGTTTGCTCATCTATAAATCAGGCTAACCAGAGAACCCACTTCATGAAGAGTGATATGAGGAGTAAATAAGATAATGCATTCAAATCGGTGCACTCAGATATTAGCTGAAGGCATTAGTTTTTCATTCATTCATTTTTATTTATTTATTTATTTATTTATTTATTTATTTATTTTGCCATAGGACACATGCACTCATGAGAGAGAGACAAAGAATGACAAATCACTCCCCACAGGCCATAATCCCTTCTCCTCCAGTCTCCTCCCAGGATTTTGGGTATGCATGCACACACACCTGGTATGATTTTCAAGCCAGTAGATCTGGGACTGAAAACTACGATTGGCCATGTGAGAATCCAGCACCTTAACCACCTCCTGCCCCTCTTTACATTTTTTTAAAGACAGGGTCTCCCTGTCATAATCCCTCTCCCTCAGGTTCCCAGCTAGGACAACAGGCATGTGCCACTGTGCCCACTTGTTTTTCAGACAGGATCTCACCATGTTGCCCAGACCAGCCTCAGGCCATCGTTCTCCTGGCTCAACCCCTCAGAGTCCCTGAGGTTATAGGTGCACGTCACTATGCCCAGCCTTAAGGTTGGACCAGGAATCAAACCTGGGCCGCCTGCCTGGTCCCAGCCGGCAGAGTGTAGCATCTTAGCATTGTATGCCCTCGTGGTAGGGCCCAGTGGTTAAATCCTTTAAAATAACAACAGATAAATGATGTGGCTGGCTTTCCCCAGACCCAGAAACGGGTCCTGAAACAATGCTGTGGACAGACCAATGTCTGAATCCAGAGAACGAGCTAGTGAGCAAGTCACTTTTTATAGTCAAGAAGTGGAGGCAACCTCTCCACTGTCCACAAGAAACAAAGAGGAGACGTAGCTGCCTTGCTGTTTTGTCTCCTGTGACCAATTTGGATTCATGCTTCATGTCTTTATAACTCAAGAGGAAAGCAATCCCACATTAGTCATTTCAACACCACCACCAACAACAACGAAAGCGCGGCACACACAAGTGAGATGCAGGTGGGGTGGGTTAGGGCCAGGGTGAAGCAGGAGGCAAACGCATCACCAACCACTGCAAAAACTACCTAGAAACTCACCTCCCTCTATATCTGAATGGGTTCTACTGACAAAGCGGTCAAAGCCCTGGTCAATTAAATGCAAAATATCACGACCACCTCAACCTCACTTACACTGTCAGCCACATTCACACTTGCAACCATCACACGGCCACTTTCCAAACTCCCCACCTTTGGATCATGGGCCAAAGTATGTTTGGTTTTCTGGAACTGCAAACATGAGGAGGAGAGAGGGACCCAGCGAAAACACAGCCAGAGCAGAGGAAGAATGGAACAGAAGGTTGGGTATAAACCATGCTTTGCAGGACACGGAGACAAGTCTAACCTAGAGATCTTTTTCTGACCCAGAGTGAAGCGGATGATTTTGCTTTGAGATGAACCCTTTGTTGCACTGTGTGATAGGAAAGAAAAAAGTGGAAGAGATGAATGAGGAGAGAGAAGATACATTATAGACACACAAGTAAATAATAAGAATCTTATGACAATGGCAATGCTCCTGATTTTTTCCCCCTTGGCCTGCTGTTTCCAGCAATATGCACCTTTCTTTCTAGTTCTAATTTTACTGATTTGCTATATTTCCAATGTGAAGAAATTGCTATCAAGAATATCAAAGACCTTTTGTGATTTTTTTCCCCTTAAACACCAAATATCTTTTATTCTTCCAGGTAATATAAGACCTCACAGTGAGAGTCTAAAACATGGGGCCTTTACAAGTAAGTAAACTTCGTACCTTTATTAGTATTGAGGTGTTTCTGTCTCTCCTGTGTGTTCTGTGGGGGTGCTTTTCAGATGACTGTCTGAAATATCACATAGTGTCGACCCAAAATAACGGGTATAGATGTCTGCAAATTTTACTGATCTCGGGAATTTGCTTTCAGTGCCATATAAGTGACCACCTAAAACCTGTTGAACTTGTAAAATTCTATTTTTTCAGACCATAAATTTGCACATGTGAAGAATCTCAGTTGGGCTTCATTAAGAAGTTAAACTGATTTAGTGGCTTAAGAAAGATAGAGCATATTTATCTTTCTTATACCCACCTACTCTGTACCATGTTCATAAAAGGAGCCGAGGGGAGAAATACAACGTTGGCTTCGCTAATCTTAGGAAGTGAAGAGACTGGATTTAAAATAAATAAAGCAATTGCCTGAACTTTTCCTAAGCAACTGAATACTGACACCACGTAAGGTAGACCCTGAGAGAGGGAGGCAAGTCTTAGGACTGCTTCTCTCCTGGACTCTAAGTCAATGAAGAATTTCATGGGGTGAACAGTGGATTACATTCTTGGCCACCTTGTGACGTGTGAGAAGAGCTGAAATGAAGAGGCAGTCAGTCTCCGTGAGGCTGCCATAGAAGAGGTGCTTTGACTCCTTCATGCCAATGCCTCCAATTTTCTTTGTCAAGTGTTTGCTACCCATGAGGACCTAAGTGTATCGGGTTGTCAGGAAAGTCATGACAGAAAAACAGCAACACGCCATGACTCTCCCAGTGACATAACAGATGGCTTTAAGGTAGCGGTAAAGTTGTTCGTATCTGTTTGGTTCTAGCAGAGGACCAAACAAACCTGGCACGTGCAGCCAGCATCAATACTTGACAGTGACAATCAATGGTTCAAGCCACCACTCTGCGGACTTGGTTATTAAAGATGGAATTTGGGGTCAAAAATACAATGGAAAGAAGTCACCGAGGCAATGTGATTATTCTTAAATTTAGAGTCTTAGCATGGGCTGTCATCTCTTCAGGCCTAGAGAATAAGATTACCCTTAGCAAAATTAGAAAGTATTTTAGGGTAGAGAGATAAAACTAGCCATCTGCAGAAGTAATCTGACCCAAGATAAAGGGACAAGTGAGAACGTAAAGCAACTCCAAAGCCCAGGCCATGTCTCCCATGTAGGGTCAGGAGCCGAGGTAGCCAGAACCAACTCTATGGCTAGAACGAGTGAATATACAAACCTGGCCTACATGAGCCTGGCTCTTCTTTAGGTATTTACTAATAGGAGGATGTTTTTTATCACTGGGACATGGGCGTTTTGACTAGAACATCTGGTTCTTTTAAGAAAACAAACGCCTACTGTAGAAATGGATGCCTTGGGCAAGCACGGCTCAGTGACACAAGCCAGTGCTTCTCAGCACACGCTCCTTGCAACCCTGTGCAGTGAGGTACTCTATAAAACCAGGGGCTGTGGCCAGGTGTGTAGAGCGTGCCCCTTCTGAAGTACACAGTACACACACCTGTGCCTCTGTCAGGCTTCCTCATCTCAATAAATATCCACAGAACCACCACTTACCTTCTGGCTCAAGCCAGAAATCTAGGCTTATCTGTGACTCCTGTTTCTCCCACTCCACAGTCAACCTGTTTGCAGGCCTCCTGACTCAACCTCAAAATCTCCCGAACCAGTTCATCTCCCTATCTGCTCGCACCATCTTGAGCCACGTCCTCTCACTTGCAGGATCACTGTAAAGGTCTCCCGACTGGGGACTTTCCTTCTATTCTCACTCCTCCACCAACTCATTCTCCAAAGAGAAGCGAAGGTGATTTTATCTTATTTATTTTATTTAAAAAAATTTTTAAAATAATTACTTATTTTTAATATTTTTAACATTTTATTCATTCATTTATTTTAATTTGACCAGAGAGAGAGACAGAGGAAGAGAGAGAGAGAGAGAAAGTGAGAAAGCAAGCCACCAGGTCCGGGACTTGAACCGTGGTCAGCCATGTGGGAGTGTCCAGCGCCTTAACCACCATGCCACCTGCTGGTCCCCTAGGTGATTTTATTTTTTAACTGTAAATAAAAAAGTCTTTCTTCTATATAAGACCCTCATGGCTTCCTGTCTCGGAATGGAGTCTAAACTCTTTACTGGGTTTACTTGCACTCCATGACCTGGCCTCAGAGCCACGGCAGCACAGGGCACAGGTCACACTGTAAGGTTGGAAATGGTAGCAGCCCTTTCTGCTTCCAAGCTTGCTGCTCATTTCCCTACTTTCCTTACTAAGTGATAGCCATACACCTTCCTCCCGTCCCTCCAAGATGCTGAGCCTCCTCTGACCGCAGGGCCTCTGCACCAGCTGCGCCCTCTCCTGGCTCTACTCCACAAATGCGTTCTGAGGACCTCCTTCCTTATCTCTCTTTCCTCTCCAGCTCAGTTGTCATGTCCTCGGAAAGACCTTCCCAGCAACCCAATCTAAATTAGCAACCCAGTTCCTCAGCATCTCTTCATCTTACTAACTATTCACCACCCTAATCTTTTTCTCCCATAGTTGCTCGTCTGCCTGGCTCCTCCAGTGGCATGTGGGGAGCAGGCACCTGTTGTCTCATTCACCCTTGACTCCCAAGAGCCTGAAATGGAGTCTGACACATACAAGACTTTTTGCTGATTAAATAAGTGAATACCTATTGGCAGGTTCGGGGATCTGACTAGGCCTACAAAAATAGTAGTAACAACTGAACCAGATTATCCCCCAGTTCCTTTCCTCACAGGTCCCTTCTCCTGCAATCTAACCCAAGTTTGCATCCCAGGAAATAGGCACTCCGCAGAAGGCCATAAGAGGGATGACGCCCTGGTCATCACCACCACCATCATCCATTGGGGAACTGAGTGGGGCGTGGCTCTGACTCGGACAGCTGTGCAGGGACTGGGGACGACTGGCTGCCTGGCTGCCTCCTCCTCATTGCTAGTCCAGGCATCTCTTCTCTATCACACATTTCAGAATGTGAATTGGACATAATTAGATAATTAATTAGGAGCCCTGATTTACATTATGTCCATCGCTTCTGGTTTTAACACGTTCACAATTGGGAAATAGCACTTCTCGTGGGAAGGGAAGCTGTGAAGCTGTAACCAGCTACAGGGCAGCTGCTGAGTCGGAGCAGCTTCTGTTGTGCCCAACACCGGCGGGTGGTAAAGGGTACTGAGGATGCAGAGAAGCCTTTCGGCTGCTCACATTGGTGCTTCAGAGGACGGGGAAGGAAAGGCTCTGACTCTGTAGCACACATCAGATAATTCAAACAATTGATGTGATCGGTGACATTTAGGTTTTATAGTTTAAAGACTGATGGCTTTAAAGAAAACTGATTATGATGAATTTTTGTGCAGAACTTTACCATGAGTCAAAAACGTTCTAGTTCCTAATCTTCATTGAATAGCTTTTTCTGCCAGTAAACATGTTATAATTATTAGGAATGTAACTGCCCCCACGGTAACACAGTGGATATTAATTACAGTGCCATTCTGCTTGTACATCAGTCTATGGTGAGTCTGCCTAGCAAACATCAGCCCCTCTGGGACACCAGGCCCCAAACCTGCAGAGCAGGAGTTCTCTCCTGCATAATGGGACTCTCGCTGACTAAGGTCAAGAAAACACAGCTCCCACGGTATAAGTTCGACAAAGCCCCGTCATCTTTACTGTAACGGCTCTCATCATGGCTGTCTCCTCCCCACCAAGAGCACCTGCTGCCTTTCACCGGTGCTCGCTGCATTCCTCTTCTGGCAAAGGACAGGCACAGAAGAGAACTTCTGCCTCCACCAATTTTAACTACTCTCTTGTCTAACCCTGAAGGCCTTGGCTTGTGGGCAAACACATAAAAGGAGAGTGAATCTATTTTAGGTGCTGTTTATTGCACACCAGCGTGTGTGTAACAGGCCAGGGGCATGATGGGAACTGCTAATTAGTTCTGGCTGCTGGTGATCCCGACCTATAAAGGTACACATCGCCACCCGGCCCCGAGGAGGCCTCGCTGCACCCATTTCGAGGTCACACTGATTCCTTCCTGACTACCAGTAGCTCCCTGCACTGATGAGGCGTGAACAAAATGCACATACATTGGGGTAGGACTTGGTCAGTGGAGGAGGGCATCTGAAAAACAGAATTATCAGTTGGCAAGAGCGCCCACCTGGACTGCATTTCAGCTTGTGCTTTTGTCTGCTGATGTGGCGCTGGCTGGTGCGGCTGGCACAGGGCTTGGGGAGTGGCTGGCACCTGTTGCTGAGGAGGGCCAGCCTGGCACTGGGAAGGGGCCCCGGCTGCCTGGGACACGGCAGATGATAGAGGTGAGGAGAGGAGCTGCTTCTGGGGTTGCTGCTGCTGTTGCTTGTATCGGGAGAGGCTGAAGAAGAGGCCTAGAATGGCCTTGAGGTTTCCATTCCTGATTTCTGCAAGGCAATAAAGAGATCAAGTCAGAAGGGAAATCTTTCTTCTTCCTGCTCAATGGGCTGCTGCAGCCCTCACTGAGGGTAATTCCTTTAGGATATGACAGACTTCCTGAACATTTAATTGGTATCACAGTCAATTAAAATCAGACCTAAACCACAAAGACATTAGCTTACTCTGCCCACTGGGATTAGAGCAGATACAAGAGGCAAGTTGCAACTGGATGTCTGGCAAGGGCGACGAGGAAATTCTCAGTAAGGACACCGCTGAAAAGGCAAGCAGGACTGTGCTTGTTCTCCGGGCGGCTGATGGCGGAGGGAGGCGCGCTGGGCACCAGAGGAGACTCGCTGCTCTCGCATTGCTCTGCCAAGTTCGTCAGCCTTAAGCCACATCGAGTGCGCCAGGTGGCCACTGTCCCACTCCTACACCCTCCTCTGCTCTCCCCAGCTTCCTTCCCTCACGTACACGGCGCTGCGTCCCTCTTGTCCACTGAATAAATGACTCATTTGGGATGAGTGTAGAATAGACTGTAAAGACTTGCTTCTAGAAAGGACTCATAAAAGTATTTCTTAGAGTAAAAGAAATTGGAACAGTGGGAATAAAAATGTTTCTATCCCAGATTGTAATTTTCAGATGTTCAAATGCATTTGCCTCAAGGCATCCATAAAGAGTTACAGCGAAAAATCAAATATTTATACACAGGCAGAGGTGACCAACTGCGAGAGCTTTCTCCTTGGGTGATCTCCTCTTTGAAAGTTCTTTGAACACCAGATGCCGATGGTCCGAGTTTAAACTGCCCCTGAGGGTGAAGTGCTGGGGCCACCCAGCAGGAGGGACAGGGTAGGGAAACCTTGAGGGGATGCATACACAAGGGGGCTTCAAAAAGTTCGTGGAAAAATGGAATTACATTGAAATCTGCAGTTTCTTCATCCTGCGCATTTCCCATGAACCTTCTGAAGATCCCGCATCCTCAGTTCTACTTTGCTGCTGGCTGGATTTTGTTTTGTTTTAGTTCAGTTTTGTTTGAAACTGTCAGAGGGCCGTGTATCCTCTCTTTCTTGGCCACAGAGAGGGAGCGAGAGCACCCCCTACTGGGGCACGGCCACACCACGATCCCTTCTGCATCTCTCCATCCTGTCAGGATGGCGGCACGCACACGCATGCACAGACACATGTAGCCAGCATGTCTTCCCTGTCGTTAGAGCTGAGACTCAAACCACATAATTGGCCACGTGGGATCTGGCTCCCTTAACCACTAGGCCACACAGTCTCGATTTCTTTTCTGAACTAGCAAGTGTGGAAGAGGAATGTGAGGCCCAAGGAAGCTTCAGAGGGCATGAGAGCGGGATGGAAGGCTTCAGGAAGGCCTGCCTGTGGGTAGCACACCCCTCGGATTCGGCCCCAGGCTGGGGAAGAGGCTGCTAATAGAGGGACAAAAGCTTCCTCCATGGCCAGCGGCCAGCGGAGGGGCAGAGGTATGAATGGAGTCCTTTCAGAAACAAGCCTTGTGCTGCCTGGAGGAGGGGGCAGGGGCAGCCCTCCAGTGCCTCAGCCTGATTAAGCCAGGCTGGCTTCCTGCTACAGCATCGCTTTCTCCAGGCTCTGAAGAAACGGACAGTACGTATTTCTAGAATCCAGCCTTTACCCCCTCCCTCAGGAGCTAGCGAGTTCTGACAAGGGACAGGGTGGGCAGGAGCTTGGCGTGCAGAAAATCCCAGCCATGAGTCCCGTCTTGACTCCACTGCGTACCAGCTTTGCAACGCTGGACAAGCCACGTTGCATCTCTGGGCCTCGGTCAAAAGGCAACGTGGATACCACTGGCCCCCGACACCAGGTTGTTTTGCGGATCAAACAAAGCATATGTGTGACATGAACAGTGCATCCTGGGAAGAGTGAAACCCTTCGCTGGTCACGCTTCGTACACGGAGACTACAGGTCCTGGGGCCTGAGTGAGGTTCCCACACAGCTCCAGCTTCATGCCTTAAAATCAGCGTTCTTCCTGTTGTGACTTTAAATTTACTGCGCTGCCACGCTGGGCACTTGAGAAAAAGATAGTTTCCCCTCAAAACTGAATTGACTGAAAGGTGCGAGTGAGGGGACAGACGAGATCTCGGTACGATCTGTCAGTGGTTTTACAGCTGACACCAGGCCGTTTCACCGTTTGTAAGAGCGAGAGTGCTTGCTAACTAGTGCGTCTCAGGCTAACAAGAGCGACTGTGTGACTCAGGCTAAGCGTCTTAAGTGCAGCATCTCATTTAATCCTCATAACCCGAGAAGCGACATGGTTATTCCACTTACACTGAAGGGGAAACAGAAGCTCAGAGAGGACTTATGACCACTCCACAGTAACAGACATTGGGGTTGGATTTGAATCTAGTTTTTTTCTGGCTCAGAATCTGGTTTTCTTTCTTTCTCTCTCTCCCTCTCTCTCTCTCTCTCTTTCTTTCTTCCTTTCTTTGAGAGATTTTTGCTACAGGGCACATGTGCTTGCCTGAGAGATACAGAGACAGAAAGCAAGAAATCCCCCTCCCCCGGGGGGATGGCCATGCTGCAATCCCTTCTCCATTCTCCTCTCGGGATCTTGGGCATGCACGCACATGCTCCTGGCATGAGTTTTAAGCCACTGGGTCCAGGACTCGAACTGCTGTTGACCACATGAGAATCCAGTGACTTAACCATTACGCCATCTGCTGGTGCCCACAATCTGGTTTTCTAACACAGTAACATGGCTTTACTTGTACACCCATCATGGGTGATGAATTTGAGAGCAAACCAGATGATGTTTTATTTTAGCTAGTTATTGGGCATGTAACTATTCTTTATTCTTCTGGGTGTCAAACATTCCATGATATGTTTTTTAAAACCATGCAAGAAAAACAAAGAGGGGAGCAACTGGAAACTAGGAACTCACAATTGAGCATATTCAGGAGTTGTTCACCTTCAAAAACTAGGCACGCCCACAGTAGCACCCTGCATAACCCATCAGCCCCACTGTGGTGTAGATACACCAAGCCAGTCTCACCATCTACCAACTTACTGTTGTCATAATCCTCTGGTCCACTGTCCCAAAAACATTGTTTTTAATTTGTCAAAGAACATAGTGCTCCCCTGATAAATACACTTTTTCTTAGAAAGTAGTATTTTTATTATAGAGATCACCAAGTTTTAAATTATTTATTCAAGAGAGATTTTTGCTATAGAGCACGTGAGCTCGCTGGAGAGACAGAGAGAGACTGAGAGACAGAAAGCGAGAAATCACCCACAATCCCTTCTCCTCTTGGGATTTTGGGCACATACACATATGACCCGGGCATGAGTTTTAAGTTACCGTTTCTGGGACTTCCATGGTTGACTACGTGGGAGTCTAGCAATGTAGCCATTGTATCATCTGCTGGTCTCTATTTATTTTTGCACTAGAATGCATGCACTTGCCAAGGGGAGAGAGAGAGGGTGCGTGCACGTGAGCGAGCATGAGGAGGACGGTGAAAAAATACCTCCCGGGGGGATGACCACAGAGCCGGAAAAATTGGGGGTTGAATCTCTACTGTCCACCATTTATAGACTTGAGATTTTGCAAGATGCAACCTCTCTGAGCCTCAGTTTTTGTCTCCTTTAAAACGGGCACATTGTAAAAATTAAGGGAAGAGGCCAACCTTGTGGTCTGACAGTTAAAGGAGCCAGACTCCACATGACTAACCAAGTGGTCTGAATCCTGATCCTGATCCCGATCCCAATAGCTTTAAGAACACTCTGGTTCGTGTAAGGGCATACTCGGAGTCCCAGTGAGAAGGAGAAATGAAGGGGAAGGGGTTGCAACATGGCCACGCGCTATCACGAGGTACTTCCTCCATCTGTCTCTCTCTGTTGAGCGTGTATACCTTCTAGCAGAAAAAAAAATTTTTTTTTAATAATTAAATGAAGATTAAGCTAGAAAATGAGTACAAAGGACTCAGGACACTGGCTTTACTTCCCATTTTGGCTCAGAAAACAGTCATTCTACCCGGAACCTCCTCAGTAAGAGGAAGCCCAAGTCCAGCCATCCAGTTCATCCCCTGTCCCTCTCGACGCCAGCCACCGGTATCTATTATCCAAATCACCCTAATCATCCCACTTCAGAGGGATCTCAATGGTGACCTTGCTGGTTTTTAAAGAGCTTTATGAGGCATAATGTGTAGTCAGACAATTAAGCATAAAATTCAATGCTTTTTAGTAAATTCTAGCTTTGGAACATTTCCTTCACTCTAAAAAGATTCCTTATGCTCATGTCCAATGAATCCCCAAACCCACTTCTAGGAACCACCCATCTGCTTCGTTCAGATCGGCCTTTTCTGGATGGTTTCTGTAAATGTAATCACATGACATGAAGTCTCTGGCTTCTTTCACTTCACATCATGTTTTTAAGGGTCATGCGTGTTAGAGCATTTGTCACTTTGTTTCTTTATGTTGCTGGCTGGGACTTCAGTGCATGGACATACCACATTTTGTTCATGTTCACCAGTCAATGGACATTGGACTGTTTCATTTCCTTTTCAAAAGTACTGAATACTCTGGAAGCCACGTAGTTTATGCGGTGGGTGGTCTGTAACAGGCAGTATCCAAAATAGCAAGAATTGGATTCTTCCCGTATTTCCAGATGGTATTTGTCCATGCGGCCTGATAAGTCAATTCCACAGGAAGCCTAAAGACAAAATCCATCTGCGCACAAAAATGTCCTCCTCGTGACCTTTCCCAAAGTATTGGAAAAGAAAAGTACCGTTTCGTATCTGAACAACTAATCTCACGCTCTTGTCTTCCAGGGAAGGAAAAGCACACAGGCCTAAAGAAAACGCCTTGGACATGCCCAGGGCAGCACTGGCTAGCCAGTGGCTAAACCAGCTTGGGAATCCTGATCTCCCTTCTCTTCTGTGGACACCCCATGCAAACGGAAGAACACACATTCGCTAGAATTTTCATTAGAATTCAGTATGGCCTTGACTAACTCCTCTGGATTCAGACCGATCTCCCTCTATTCCCACTGGCCGCTGCTAATCGGAATGCACGCTGTAGGTAGGGCGGGCGTGAAGGGCAAGATAAACGGACAGTTCTTTTCTTTCAACGCATGAGGGAAGCCCAAGTCTGGTTTACAAAGCACACGCACCGGGATAATCTGATGCGAACAAACCTGCTTTGTAGGATGGAGGGGATTTGGAGCCAGAGAGCTAGGCCGAGTTGCAGAAGTCCTATTCGACTCCCTTAAGCCGGGCTGTGTAAGGCCCACGTGACCAGAACCTGGATTCTCCCTCTCTGTCTCTCTCTGCTGTCCCCGCAGTGGGTGGCTACATAATCGACACTCACCCCTGACCTTGCACCCATGCTGCTGGCGACAGTTTTCCCCACAGTAGACGTAAGCTGGGGGCAGCAGAGCCTCGGGACGCCTTCTGCCAGAAGGTCACAGCCATGCCACACTCAGCTCATGTGGGGAGGAGAAAATGGAAACGTTCCAGCCACTGCTTTCACCTCGAGGGGCCTGAAGACCTCCTGCACCGTGGCTCAGTGAAGGGGGGAACAAGCAGCGTACCAGGGTCTCTGCCCCCAGGGTGGCAACCCAAGTCTTTGCGGGTAACGTAGGTGACTAGATTCACTTCGGAGCAGACACTCCTCCTGGACGTCACCCACAGCAATCTCCACCTCTGCTCCTCTAAGCCGCGAGGCTGATAAAAAGCTAGCTCCTTTCTACAGTCAGATTACCCATCTTCTGTCTGAATTCCCCTCCGACTCCCCTTCCTTGTCCGGTGAACACCTACTCATCCAGCAGAACCCAGGGGGAAAGTCACCACCCTGACTGCCCCAGACAGCGCTAACTTGCCGTTCTACAGTCTCCACTGGGCCCTGCGCAGCCGGCCAGTACAGCTCTCTGACCGACTGGAATCAAGGCTCCGGTTACCGGGCTGACCTGATGCCTGGGGTAGCCCAGGGACTGGCCGCACACCTCGCAGGTAGGAGGTGCCCAGCAAGCGTTTGCTGAACTCAGAGAGAACGCCTGGCCCCAGAGCTCAGGCCAGGCAGCACGAGCCCCAGGTGTTCTAAGGACACGCAGGGATGAAGGCCATCTTCGCTCACAGGCAGGTTTCTAGAGGGGCTGACAGGTGGAGTGTATGTCAGGGAAGGGCTGGGGCAGGGCTGGAGCAGGATCTTGAATCTCACCCCAGGGCAGCTGGAGGCCAAACTCACAAGGCTCTGGCCATGCTCCAAGAGCAGATAGACAGGCCCAACTTCAGGAACACAGAGGAAGCAGGGAGGCCTAGTTCAGGGGAGGGCCCCAAACCAGCAGGCCCTCCATGGGCTCACAGGGCCTGCAGCCCCTGCCCCAGGTCTCCACTGTCTTGTCCTGGAACAAAGGCTCTCTGTGGATCCCGACAGGCAGGTCGGGGCAGGCCTGAGCGGCTGACATGCTCCGAGGACAGGTGCACACACCCTCGTAGGTTCCAAACCCAGCTTTAGTCACTGAGAAGGGGTGGAGACGTATCTCTGGGGCTTTCCAACTGCTGATGTTTTTATCATCAGATGAGCCTCGGGGTACTCAATCATCTTCAAAAGGAAGACAAAAAAGCATTAAAACGACATTCTTTAAACACTATAATGCTTTTCTAGTAGGTATGCAGGTGGCTGGAAACGGAGGCAGTGTGAGCAGAAGAATCAGTAGACGGAGGGGGCTGAGCCGTCCCGACCCTGCGGGACTCCCTTTCCCACATGTGACTTGGTCTCTGGGCCTCAGTTTTCTCCTCTGCGATGGGACCTCAGAAGGTTACTGGGGGTTACGGAAGAGGTAAAGGTGTATGGCACTGAGCCGGGCAGGTTCTCAATGGGAGCTTTTTCTATTCCTGTAATTCAGCAGGCCGTCAAGCGCGGTAGTTCCTGTACCGGTAATCATGGGTAAGTTCCAGTTTGAGGATAAAAGGGTCTAAGTACCCATGCTTGTTATAAGGTCAAAGAGGTGACAGAAGTGGAGGCCAGTCACCTTTCCGTATGCCAACAAATACCACCCTCAGCATTCAAAAGAGACCAGTGTAATTAGATCTAGGTAGTCGATGTCATTGGGGCGGGGGTGGGGGTGGTGAGTTGGATGTCTATAGAAGGAAGGGGGAAACGGGGTCCCGGCGCTCCCTAAAGTCAAGGCCGCTAACAAGAGGCAGGGCCTAGCAATCTGGAGTGGACTTGCACGACTTCCCAGCTGAGTCTTGGCTGATCCATCTGTGGCCAGCGTGCTGGAGGTGGGAATGTAGAAGAGAGTGTAAGCTGGGGCCCGGCTGGTGTCACAGTGGGACTGTGTGGTAGGGGACAGCCACCAGGTGACAGGAGGCCTCCTTCACTTACTGCAAGTGGGAAATGGAGCCCACACATTCCTGC
>NW_006159671.1:146152-163427 GCF_000334495.1 Tupaia belangeri chinensis | reverse complement strand
CACTCCGGAGCAGCACAGTAGTGAGTCCTCAGCTCACAGGGCATGTCAGGACCACCCTCACCCAACCCCGGGAAGTCATGGCCACCCCGGAGGAGGACAGCCACTTTCAGCCCCAGAGCAGAGCCTCCTCTACATGGCCCCAATCTTGGGACTCAGGCACAGGAACGGTGGATGGAGAAGGAAAGCGCATTAAGCCACTGTGGCCCTTCCCCCTCAAGCTTCTAAAGTCATTTGCAGAGAGTGGGGCAGGAGGAGGAGAGCTTTGAGTCCAGTTTGAGATAGTTGAAAAACGAACAAGACCGGCCTGGCTGCCATGGTGCAGTACTCAGCAGTGCCGGAAGCCACAGTAAGACTGGAAGGTGAAGGTTCAGTTCCGGGTCAGCCTGTGCCTGCTGGATGTGGACACACATGCCGTGATCCTGGCTGGCAGGGCTGGAGGCGGAGGAGGAGGTGACTGTGGTCTCATGACCCTGTTGAGGGTGCTTATCTTTCTACGTCCCCCTCCCCTCTCCCTCATGAAATAGATGAACTTAAAAAAACATGAACACGACTGAGTTAAAAATATGAGCATAATACTTTTCTAATATCCAAACATGTTATGGAGTTATGGATTCTGGCAAAGACACCATTAAGAGTCTCAACCCCACAGTAAAGATGGGGGCTCAACAGCACAGTTGGGGGCAGTTATTAAAATGCCATAAAAACACCTCATGGGGCCAGCAGGTGGCATGCGTGGTGGTTACAGCGCTGGGCTCCCACATGGACCACCGCAGTTTGAATACCGGACCTGGCAGCTCGATTTCTCAGTTTCCATCTCTCTGCTTCTCTCTAGTGAGCACGTATACCCTGTAACAAATTACTGGGTCGTCAAAAAAGTCATGATGAATTGGTGTCTAGAAAAACACATGACTTTCCTGACGACCCAAAATAAATTAATAACGAAGATTTAAAAAATTAAGTAATTATTTTAAAATAATAACAACACTTCATAGTTACACTTCAATGAACTGGTACTGTAACACACAGTTCCAGTGTGCTCTTCAGTGCTCAGGGACTCACAGGGTCACCCTGACATCAAACAGGACACACAGCACAGTGTCTCTCTGTATGACACGCCTACACAGGCCACACAACACCCCCTACATCTTCTGAAACAACGTCCCCAGTAACCGAGAGCTCGACATCCGATTTCTCTCACCTCTACATGGCATGCCTAGGTCTTCTCCATCCACTGTGCCAGATGCCGCCGGGAACATCAGCTCAGAAATCTCACATACCTCAGTTCAAATCCTGACTCTGCCACTCTCTAGCTATATGCCTTGGGGTATCACTCGACCTCTTTGTTTCTTTCTTTTCTTTTTTCTTTTTTGTTTTAGATTTTTGTCATAGATGCATGTGCTTGCCAGAAAGAGACAGAGATAGGGAAAGTGAGAAATCACCCCCCAGGGAGTCTGACCAGACTACAGTTCCTTCTCCTCCATTCTCCTCCTGGGATTTTGGGCACAAACACACATGCATCCAGCATGATTTTCAATCCCCCGTTTCAGGACTTGAACTGCTGTCAGTCATGTGAGAGTCTAGTGTTGTAACCACTACTCCACCTACTGGCCTCTCACTCAATCTCTTTACGCAGAAGTTTCTACATCTGCCGACTGAGGCTGTTATAAACTCCAGCTTTGGTGGGAAGAACTGGAGTCTATACAGATAAAATCTTTCAAAGCATAGCTGATACTTTATTAGTCATTCAACGAAGACTTCATGCCTTAGGTTACAGAAAGGATGGGGCAGATGGACAGAACAAAGAGGCAGAAGAAGGGGTGTAGGGAGGTGTGGGAGAGGGGGTCCTGGCTGGGTGGCCAGAGGTAACCTACGAGCCAGGTGAGATGAAGCAGGCCTGCAGAGTCTGTATACCCCAGAGGCCCTGCTATTGAGCACAATTCTATAAACAACCTTGCTGGTGTGCTGTTGGGGGCACACAGGTCTGATCACAAGTCTAATCACTCCCAGGAACCAGGAGGAACATGTCCTGCCACCTAGCGGCCAGCCCAAACACTTTCTACCAGCAGGAAACAAGTTCCTCTGAATGGGAATGTGTCTCCTGGGGCCACGCCCCAGCGATGTGTACACCACATGTCACCCTGACCTCATGCCCGTCCAGGGCAGGGGACTCCTCAAGGATCCTGTTCTCAGGACTGGGATCAGGCCTGACCACAGGCAGTTGCTTCTGAGGCCCTGGTAGCAGTGTGGTCATGCTGACCGCGTACAGGCCCAGCGCAGCAGAGCTCCCACCTGGGGAATTCCAGCATTCCCACTCAGGCACGACACGCCCAAGACACACCAACGGTGGCCGCCTGCACCACCCACCCCCAACACCGGAAGAGACTACAGCTCAGAAACGCGGCCAGGAAAACTAAGCTTTCTTTACACAGCAGAGCAACAGGCCCATGGAGGAACCTGCCACGTTTGCAAACTTACCTGCCCCACTTGGCTGTTTTCTTCCCAGCTGCTCCCCTCTGCCTGCCCCTGACCGCTGCAGTTCATACTAACATGCATCTTTTCAAACAGCAACGCGCTAGGAAAGGGTGGGCTAATCTGAAGCCCAAACGGCTTTACCTGTTCTGGGAAAACTGGAGGCAGGTGCAGCCTAATGAGTTTGGGAGGATGCCGGGGCCAATGGCAGCTTTGGAGTTGGCAGCTGCTCGTATTTACAAACAGGAGAGGGAGTGAAAGTTTCCAGGCTGAGAAGTTGCCCGAGGAGGCTGAGAAATCAGACCAGCCATCTCCAGACCGATCCCTAATGGAACAGCAAACCACTAGCAAACGCTAATGCGGTAATTAGCCACCAAATTTAAGTTAATTAAAAGCTAATCAGAGTGTAAAATGGAGCACTGCATCAATAAATCACATGCATTTTTGTGTGTGAGTGCTGGAGGGCGCACGTGCTGGACAGAGGACAGAGAGAGTAGAAAGCACCCCCATGTGAAATGTTCACGCCACAATCCCTTCTCCTCCATGTCTCCTTTTGGGATTTTAGGCATGTGCATTCATTCATCTAGTCGGTTTCTCAACCTACTGGGTTTGGAACTTGTACCAAGTGGTCAGCTATGCAAGATCCACTAGGCCGTGAAGCTGGGCCAGTATTGCTACCTCCAATAGAAGAAAGAGGCCAAGGTGAAGCATCTTCTAGCAGCTGCACAACTGACGTATGGTCTGTGGGGGATTTGGGTCCACAGACAAGGCCGGCCTCCATAGTGACCCGAATCATTGGCCAGGTGAATGGAATGAGCACCGCTAGCCAAGCCCTCCCCAGAGGGGTCAGCTCCCTCTCCACTGCACCTCAGTGTCCGGCACCAAGACTGGCAGGATGGACTCTGCATTCCTGGAGTGGTTCTTCAGGTCATCATCAAGTAGGCACCTTTGAGCTGAGGCAAGCACTGAGTTGCACGAAGGAAAACAAAACCAGAACCCACCAGCATCCCTCATCTTCCCTGAATGAATGGCATCAATGAACAGCAGGTGGGCATCCCTTGTGGTGGAAAGGCGGCTCGTGGCTGATTCTGACTCACCTTCTGCAGACAGGCCCTGGATGTTTATCCCCTTAGCTGCCAGGAAATTCAAACAGGCGTCTATGTTTTCAATCTAGGGGGGAAAAACAAGACAACTCAGAAACACTCAGTAAACGTTCGGCCTCTCAGAACCATCTCTTATTAGGAGCGCTGTGAAATCGGTGGACGGATGGACGCAGGCTCGGACCCTCCCTTGTATGTACGTGCTCAGGAAAAGGTTACTCAATATCCCAAGCGTGCCGTGCCAGAAGTCGAGGCCCTGGATTGCTCACCGACTCCAAAAATAACCAGGGTGGAATTGGAGCGCTCATCTTGATAACTGTCACCAGCGCGGTCCTGAAAACTTGAGCAGCTGCCCGAAGAATGGAGGTGGGATGAGGGCAGTGGCCCCACCCACCCACCAGCAGCTGGGAAAAAGGCAGCAGCCCACGGTTCAAAGGCTGAGTGGACGTTTCAGCAGGTATCTGGGCAGTGTTTACTCACACGGTTCTCAGGATGGCAGGTATGACAGACCCAGGTAGGACCACGACCTCCTGAGAACCTCTGTTCTCTGCTCTCTATGGCGAGGAGGGGCCCAACAGCAAGAGCCTGGCAGGCCTCCCAGGTTTGCAAGGCTGATGACGGTGTCCGGGGCAAGCCAATGTCTGCCCTCACAAAAGGACAATTAGGTGACTCTCAAAGGGCTGACCTGGCTTCAGTTATCAGGGCTAGTTATTTTTCGATATAAAGAAAACTGTTGAGTTGATTAATGTTGATGATGACCATAGTGAGAGAAAGTGCTTTTGCCCCGGCACCAGATTCTTTGCACGTCACACAACCTCACAGTGGGGACCCTCTGCCCTCCACAATTCCTCCACTCCACATGATATCCCAGGATCTCCCAGCGTTCTTGCAAACTCAAACCAACATCTCCCCACGGAGTTTATTTTGAATTAATACATGCTGTCTTACACAATCTACACGGGACCACTCTTCCTCCCTATCCCCGAGCAACTTCCCGCCACAGACGCAGGAGGATGCTACATTTTTTTTTTCTTTAAATACATTTGCGTCATCAGGCCTAGAAAGATTTCTGTTTAAAAAATTTTTTTAAGTTTTTCTATAGAGCACATGTGCTCAGCAGAGAGAGAGATAGAATGAGAAAGCAAGTCACCAGCTCTATAACTTGAACTGTGGTCAGCCATGTGAGAGTCCAACACCTTAACCACCACTCCACCTGCTGGCCCCATAAGTCACTACATTCTAAGAGCTCTAATGTGAGCAGGGCCAGCTCCAGGGCCATCTTCCTCAAGTTCATGTCTGCTCTCCCGCTGGTTGGCATTTTCCTCCCTTTTCTAAGAGCTCTAATGTGAGCAGGGCCAGCTTCAGGGCCATCTTCCTCAAGTTCAAGTCTGCTCTCCCACTGGTTGGCATTTTCCTCCCTCCCACTCCACCTGCTGGCCCCATAAGTCACTACATTCTAAGAGCTCTAATGTGAGCAGGGCCAGCTCCAGGGCCATCTTCCTCAAGTTCATGTCTGCTCTCCCGCTGGTTGGCATTTTCCTCCCTTACTCCCAGTCTTCACATCCTCCAAATGCTTGAAATTAAGCTAAGAGATACCTGCACCCACATCATAGACTCTCCCTAGCCTGGAGAGGCCTTTAGTGCACGGGACAGCCCTCCACCAGAGGATGGACTGATCGAAAATGTTAACAGAACCGAGGTGGGAAGCCCTGAGTTCTATGATCCCGCTACGTGTTCGTCCATCAGTGTAATGGTGTCTGCCCTGTGCCAGGCACTGCCCTTGATTCCACTACATGGTGTGGGTTTTCAGAAGTGGAAGTTATGTGATGGGAAAAGTGGGATAAGGAGGTCAGATTTTTGACAAAGAATACACAGATCCATAGCAAACCAGGGGCTAGAACTGAGGAGGTCCTCCTCCCTGTGCGCTCACCAGACAGACAGAGAGAGACATAGAGACAGAAAGCGAGAAATCACCTCCCAGGGGTGATGGTCATGCTGCAATCCTTTCTCCTCCATTCTCCTCTCGGGATCTTGGGCATGCACGCACATGCGCCCGGCGTGAGTTTAAGCCACTGGGTCCGGGATGTGAACCGCGGTCGGATATGTGGGAGTCCAGCGACATAGCCATTATGCTAACTGCTGGTTCCCACGCATCCAATTCTTATCCATCTGAGGGAGAATCGGAGCTTACTTGCAAGGGAAGCATCAGGCTCTCCCTTCACTAGGTGAACAGAGAAGGCCCAGGGGCACCAAGAATGTTTTCTTCTAAACTGGAGGTAAAATCCAGGGAGCAGTATTCAGATAGCTGGGCTAAACTCTCAGAAAACGTGAGACTAAAAATAAGAACTTGGTCATCATTTAAAAGATCATTCATAAACCCATCAAAAGCCCTGAATATTACTCTCCACTATGAATTCTCTGTTCACAGGAGTTCAAAAAACATTCCTGCAGTCTCAAATCCACTCTTTAATAATGTTCCATTAAGGTTAAAAAATCACTCCTGACAAGGCGGCCAAGACCCACGCTCTTTTCATCTGCACCCCAGGAGGAGTGTGAAGCCGGGAAGCAGAATGGGGTCAGATGTGGGCTCCCACCTCCTGCTTCATTTGGAATGAGATCACAGGGGGGGACTGTTTCTTTGATCCAGGCCCTCTTGTGATTAAAATGCACCTTACGGTTTTCTTCCAAACACTGTACAGGTAAACAATCCATCCTCACGTCCTGCTGGAACTGCAAACGTTCACCACATCCCGAGAGGGAAACTGCCCGGAGAGCAGCACCCGGGACTCGGGGCAGCACAAGGATGTCTTTGGCCCGTGTCTAATGAAGGCCCGTGCTCATGTGGGATCCAGACACTCAGTGTGAGATGAGGAGCCTGCCAAAGTTGGGAAGCAGAGCAGTAAAAAGCCTCCTAACCAGCAAAGTATGTAAATATGCCCGAAGTTGTTCATTAACACATAGAGGCCAACATAAACGGCTTTCCAAAATTAGCTGGAAAAATCTGTAGGAAGCCTGACATTCCAGTGCTGCTGAAGGGGACTGGGTGAGGAAGTTGTTGTAGCTGTTGCCATAGAAACGGGTCCAAGACCTCTGAGTTCAAGTTGCTGGAGTTTTGTTTTATAAGAATTTCTTTCTTTCTTAGCGGGAGCTCCCCCACCAGGGTACCCTACCCACACCATGATGCAACCTTGGCCTCAGCAACCTGGGTCGTGGGCACAGGCAGCCCCTGGAAAGCAAAGTGGAGGACTTTCTCGTCGGGCCAACATCAGTCGCAGGGTGCCATGACAAGGCCACACCACTGCCGCTGGCCCAAAATGCTGGAGTTTTGCAGAATTAGCTGGGATGAGGGTAGCGAGCCCAGAAGAGGAGCCACTGTGTGACTTGGAGACACGAGGAGCATAATGGTGCTGGTAAGGGGCGGGGGGAGGGCAGAGCTAAGGGGCTGACCAAGACCAGGATGCACTTTTCCAGAATTCTCTCTGTAAGAGGCCAAATGTGGCCTCTAGCTTATACAGACCACGAACATCCACGAGAGAGGCTGCAGTGAAGCCTCTCCCAGAGTCACAGCCAGGCCCTCCTTCCCAAAGCCGAACAGTTTCTCAGTAGTCTGAACTTTTGACTCTCACGTTCCAGGGCTGTGGATGTGGCACCGTTTATCTCCCAAAGCCAGAAGTACGTGCCCGTCCAGGATGGCCATAGAGAAGGAGAAGCAAAACAAATGCTAAACAACTGGAAAGAGAACGGAGAGCTAGGAAGCAAATGGAAAACTTCACATTTCAATCATGATTCAGGCTGCCCGGAGTCTCCTGATAATGTAAAATATGCAAACCTCGGAGCACTGCTGTATATCCCCGTGGTAGCTTAGAGACGGATCAAATACCATCTGTTGTGGCAGTTGTCATGGCAGCATTTTCTCTGAATACCAGCGCAGCTGAGTGCAAAGCGCACGGAAACGAGGAATGCAAATGAAGACCATGTCTACGGCCACTACCGCAGCCTAGAGGAGGACGGTGTTCTGGGCATGCCACGTAAACGGGGCGCTAGTTTTCATGAGTTCACAGTTTCTCAGCAGGCCCCTCGGAGATCCGGGAGAAGAGGCCAAAGTTGTTTACAATCAGGCATGGTCATCACCTTTGTGTAAAACCATGAAATGCCTGAAGTCTAAGCAATGCAAGACCCAAACTCCAGACACGGTTACGCGGGGACCTGCGAGCTCTGGCGACCTTAAAAGCACCGTGGCTTTTTCACGCGACTCATATATCCACTCGAACAACTTCTTTCCAGAAGGCGCATTATCCTCACACCTAGTCACGGCTACTTGCCATTAGAAACATCATGACCATCCAATCCTAGTTTACTGCTTCACCCGTATTTACTGGGCACCTACTTACCGGGTCCCGGGCAATGTGCTGGTGTTGGGTACACAGTGGTGAGTAACAGACATATCCCTGACCTTGTAGAACCCACAGTTGAATGAAGGGAACAAGCATTAAGTAAATAATGCACAAAAAATACATGACCACAGCCGCCACGGTTACTGTGTCAGAATAGAGAGTGCGGAGACCTATCCAGCTCGGACGGGGACAGCGAGAATTTCTTCAGGAAGAGACCACACGCGGTTTCCACAGATGGGGCTTTTTGTCTCCCTCATTCACTTGCGTAGCCCCAAGCCTAGAATAGGGCGCAGCAGCTAGAAGGCATTCAAAATATTTGTTTGTTGGAGGAATGATGGGGACCCAAAGAAAGTCAAGTCTGGAGCCCACTGGGCAAGGGAGAAGATCAATGAAGCTCACGCTGCAGCAGGGCCGATGCCGGCCACTCAGGGCCACATCAGCCACAGGAAGGAAGTTCACGTGGGGAAAAGAGACACAGGGAATCCTATTTCTTGGGAAACGTGCTTTCCTCTTGTTACCATGACAAGCCAGCCCAAGCCCTTCCGGCCTGAAAGCTAGGGAGGGACTATTTTGTGTTGGGGGTGCTCAAACAGTGGGCTCATGGTGGGGCTCCAGGGACTTTCGCACTGGATGCTGGGAAGAGGAAGGGTCTGTGGTCACATGCACTAGGAATGTGTATTTCCTATCTGAGAGGTCGCCATGACCTTCCAATTCTTTCCAAAAATAAGAAACAGGAAAAAGAAGAGAAGAAATCTAACCATGAAACCAAACCAAAAAGTACAATGTTACTTTGGGGAAATGCCCTCCCAAAGGTCTGTCTCACCAGTGTCTGGGCATTTCTCCAGATTCTTTTCTTTACCCTCTCCCTCCCTGGGGTCATGACCTGATGCATGAGTTTTCTAGGTCTTTACTTATTTATTTATTTGAATTCCCTTTATCAGCGTTGGGGCCTAGCATCATCGTAAGATCACATATGTAGCTCGTGGCCCATGGTACATCTTAACGATGCACAGCTGCACAGGGCAGAGCTTGAGGGGCCTTGGTACCATAGTTTTCATTTTAAAAAGGGACTCCAGAAATGAGCGAAAGGTATGGTGGTGCTTCCAATTATCCTCCCAGGTAGGTAAATATCTGGGAGCATCAGGGCCTGCCCTTCACAGACCACATGGGCTGCTGCCAGCTTGGCTGAGGCATGAAGCCTGCTTCGGCCAGTAGTCCAAGGGTCTCCATGCCTCTTCGCCAGCTTTGGCCAGTCAAGCATCGAAGCTTTCAGCAAGCCAGCTTGAGCTCTGTGGTGGTTTGGAAAGAGGAAGGCTCAAGAATGTAGAGTCGGGCTGGATGTGGAGTGAGTCTGTTCTCTTCCTATTCTGATGCCTTGCCCGGCTCCTTCCTGGCAACGTTATCTGCTCTACCACTTATCATATTTATAACTTCAGCTTTCCAAGATGTTGTCAAGAATTCCTTTTTAAAAAAGCTTTATAGGAGTCTCTCTGCTGTTACAGCAAATGGGGAAGTCCATATGGATATAGAAAATTCTCTCTAAAAGAGAAAAAAACAGAAAATAAGAATCTCAAATTCCTCCAGTAACTATCTTTTTCCACGTTGTTTCCACATGCCTAGAATATTTAATTGCCTGTTGTGTTCCCAGTTTTCCCCTTGAAACCAAGAGAGACCCCTGGAAAGGGAGATGTATTAGGTTGTTGGGACGTTATGATGTTTCTCTATGCAACAATGAGTCATGACTTTCCCAGATGACCAAAGTTCCAGAGGTCAGTCCTTACCCGCAAGGCTTCCATAACAAACTCTTTGTTGAGTTCCGTTGCCTTTTAGTGATGGTAGCCACAGGAGCGGAACCTCCACTGGCACTCGGTATGGTCAGAAAGGCCTTAGGGTCAGCAGATGGCATGGTGGTTAAGGCAGCTGGACCCCATATGGCCATCTTCATGGTTTGAATCCCAGACTCAGAAGCTTGAAAAACATGCTGGGAGCATGTGTATGAGTGCCCAAGAGGAGCGTGAGTAGAGGGGTTTGGGGTGTGGCCATTCTCCGGGTGTGTGTGTGTGTACACTATAACCAAAAATACAGAAGGCCCAGTGGGTGCCTTGGTGTGGACTCAGTCGGCGTCCCAGTCCCATTCTGTCTATCAATTCTCCTGCTACAGTCTCAGAGAAACGCTCCTAACGCTCCCTCACTTTCTAGCCTTTCCACAAGGGATCATTCCAAGTTGAGGCCTGCAGGTTAGGAGCTGAACAGAAACCCAAAAGGGGAGTGATTAGGACTAAGGAGCGAGAATTAGAGGACACGACCTGACCTGACTGTGAAACGGGTGCCCTGCTGCCACAGCACAGGGTGGTGGCTGTCATCACACAAGAAGACGGATACGTATGGTGTTACTAAGTGCCCCAAACGGGTAGTTTGGGTTCTGCGTGGTAATTTTTGATATGAGTATCACTGGGCGATAGTTCCGAATCCATGACATTCCAAAGTGATGTCCTGGCAAAACAGAGAATGCCTTCCAGTTCCTCTTCCAGGGCTTTCCCCTCAAGCCTCGCTGGCCCTGGACAGGGGCACCCTCCATCACCTGATGTCATGCCTGTGTCCTAGTGACCCCTTGCTGATAAACTGGAAGGAACCGCCATGAGCTTCCCACATTACCTCTGGCCCACCGTTATCAGGTGATGATACCTGTTGAAAGAATCTGGACTTCAGACAACCCCCTCACACACACCTAGATCCTGGCATCCCGACAGACTACCCGCAAGACCTGAGAAAATGATTAACTGCTTCAAACCTCAGCTTCACCATCTGCAACAGGAATGTGGCTGATACCTAGCTCACAGTGTTACCGAGAGCGCTGACGGGTGGACATACGACAACGATCTGGAAATTTACATAGTCAGGGTTTTAAAAGGCTCTTTCATCATTCAATTTCATAATGGCAGAATTTTAGACAACACTGACATTTCCTGAAAGTAAAAGATCATTTTGGACTTGTGAGACATTTGAAACTTGTTCAAATTATATGAGTACATCCTCTCTATAAATGGAAAGAGGACAAATAGAGTTTTGTCACTAGAATTCATTTCAAATAGTCCGTTATGGACTATTCATCTTTTATTTATATTTATTTAATATTTAATTAGTCATACTGGCTACCGTATGATTTAGCAGCCCCACTTCTGGGTATAGAGCCAGAGGAAAGGAAACCAGTATCTCAAAGATGTATTTGCACCCTCGTGTTTATCGTAGCACTAGTCAGAACAGTCAAGATGGGGAAACAGTCCAAGTGGCTAGCGATGCATGAATAAAGAAAATGTGTCACACGTGTGCACATGTACCCCGCACACCCAAACACCTGCAGCGGAGTATTACTCAGCCATGAAAAAGCAGGAAATCCTGCCCTTTGCAACAACATGAACCTGGGGGCACTTTTCTAAGTGACATAAGCCAGCCACAAGAAGACAAACACTGCCTCGTCTCACTCACATGTGAGGTTGAAAATGAACTTCAGACCCCTTGAAACAGAGTACAACAGTGACATCAGGGTTGGCGGTGGGGGAAATGGGAAGACTTGGTCAAAGGGTATGCATTTTCAGGTTTGTTTGGTTTTTAAAGAATAATTTATTTTGTTTTATTTGTTATTATTTTTTAATTTGACCAGATAAAGACACACACACACACAGAAAGGGAAAGTGAGAAAGCAAGATACCAGTCCAGGACTCAAACCGCAGTTGGCCATGTGGGAGTCCAGCACCTCAATCACCATGCTAGCTGCCATCCTCCTGCATTTTCAGTTTTAAGGTGAATAAGTTCTGGGGAGCTAAGGTACAACACGGGTGGTGATAGATGCGCTAATTAATTTGACGGTGGTAATCATTACACGATGTATATGTATATCAAATATATAAGAGCTAAAAGAAGAACAAGAGTCAAATAGTCTTTACAGAAAAGGTTGGCTTTTCACACAAAGAAGGATACAATCTCAGACTAAAACTTTAACAAGAAAACCCTCACTTCCAGTCCCCTAGACACGTGACTATCTCTTAAACCGATGAAGAAAACCAGGACTGTGGACACTTACTTATTGGAGAATCTCACCCACAAACTAACCAAGGGTGGAACCTGGTAGCCTCAGTCATTCCCTGACAACTAGTGATTAACTATCCCTTCTCTTCTGTACCCTGCTCTAGGCATAGGCAGACAAGACTGCTCCTTCCCTTAAGGAACTGACGGCCCCCTGGGCAAGAGCTGACATTATGTAAATAATTCCTCTGTATACATACAGTCACAAGTCCTAAAGGCTAAGTTATGCTATCAACTCACCTACTCAAAGTCCTGCTACTGACTCATCATGCTCTTTTTTCTTTTTTAAGGTTTGCCATAGGGTGCATATGCTTGCCAGAGAGACAGAGAGAGAGATTTTAATTCCTTCTCCATTTTCCACTCTGGATTTTGGGCATGCACATACCTGCACTGGGTATGATTTTCAAGTTGCCCAGTCCAGGACTCAACCGCAGTCGGCCATGTGGGAATCCAACACTTTAATCACCATTCCACTTGCTTGCCCCACCATGTTCTTTTAAGAAAGTCTGGGTTTAGGCCAGCCCTGTAGCCAAGTGGTTAAGAGTGGTGGATCCCACGTGGCTGACTACAGTTTGAGTCCCAGTTCTGGTGACTTGAAAACCATGCCCTGGATGCATGCCCAAAGTCCTGACCAGATGGAGAAAAGATTATGGTATGACTGTGCCCCATTGGGGAGGGCTTTTTCTTCCCCTGTCTCTCAGTCATTTTCTGGCAAGCACATGAGCCCCCTGACAGTGAAGAAGAAAACAAGAAAAAGAAGAAAGAAGAAGAAGGAGAGAGAAGAAGGAGGAAGAAGGAGGAGGTGGAAGGAAGAAGAAGAAAAGGAGAAAGAAGAAAGGAGAAAGACAAGGAAACAAGAAGAAAAGGAGGAGAGGAAGAGGAGGAACAGCCGCCTGGTCTTTTTGTATCTTTGCCATATTTACCTGCTTAAACCCCTAAGCCACCACAAAGTCTTGAAGGGACAGCAGAACATTAATGCAAGTAAAGTCAGATAGTAGATCCTTGATATTCTGGGGTTCCGATGTCCCTAGAGTACAGTAAATCCTCTGTTTTGGAAGGACCACTAGATTATGTCATTTCACCCACAAAACAAGTGCTTATAAAGAAATAAGGTGTGGGGCCCGCAAGTGCTGTGGTGATTAAAGTATTGGATTCCCACATGGTCAACCATGGTTTGAGTCTCGGACTCAGCAGCTTAAAAATCACAACAAACAAACAGATAGAAAAATAAATAAATGTTAAAAAAATAAAAGAAGAATATTTCATGGTTTAAAAAAATGAAATAAGATGTGAAATAATTTAGAAGAAAAATAGAGAGGCAAAGCCTTAATGGGACAAAGAAATGTGGTATTATCTGTTGAAGATAATTTTATTGTTTTATCAACTGGACTAGAGAGAATGTACACATGTTGAAATATTTACTTTGTAAGCTAAATAATATGATTGAATGTATAAAAGAAAATGAAATTTAAAAAAATTTTAAAAAAGAGAATAAAAAGAAAGAATCTGGAGCAGAAGGTCATTACCCAGCCTCACTAGCTGGATGACCAGTTCCCTCATACCAGCCCGTGTGCCTCGGCTCTGTGGCTCCGCCGACATGTCGGTATGGGTGACTCCTGCTCCTCTGGGTCATCATCAATAGTAAATCCATGGATTTCAACCCTACAATTCCAAGGCCAGTGTATACTTAAGTGTGAGACTGTCCTGGCAGCACCCACAAGCAGGAAGCAAAGGTACCTTTGCACGCTCTCATGCTGAATGTAGACTCCAGCAAGACTTTGCTTGCCCACTCTGACGAAGGGTGGGACCAAGCTGGCTGCTCTGTTATTTGTGGTCTCTGTAGATCACCCTAGAGTGTTAACGTCTGTGGTAAATCTAATCCAAATTACTGCTGTCTCCATTCCAATGTCAAATTCTGTTAGTAATCACTGGAGTCCCCCTCATCCACAGGGGAGACTTTCCAAAGTTCCCAGTGGGTGCCTCAAATCAAACCAGAGAGGCAGAGAGAGAAAGCACCCCCAATGGGGTGTGGTCATATTATTCATATACACCTACGATCAAGTTTAATTTATGAATTAGGTATCATGAGATTGACAATAAATAAAACAAAATGGTGGCTTTGGAAAAGTCATGGCGCATTTTTCTATATTTTTCTACACACAAGCGTGTTATGACTTTTCTGACAACCCAATAGAACACAACACTCTATTATAATACAAATTATGTGAATAGAGTCATCCTCTCTCAAAATACCTTATTATAAGGTACTTAGCTATATTGGGATCATTAATAGACAATTTGGGAAGATTTTGCAAAGTCGTACACAGAGCATTTTACACCAAGCAACTAGATTTTCACAAGAGTTTTAAATTCTAAAATCTGATGAAGGCAAAGAACTCCATGCCAACCAATCAGAAATGGTAAGATTAAAAATAATTAAGAATCTCATTAATAATTAAGGTCATTTCGCCTGTGCTTCCTGCCATAGCCGGAACGTCAGAGGCATGGGCAAAATCCACTGAAAGGAGAGACAAGATGAGGAAGCTCTCAATTACAGGATATCCTTGAGCTTCTCACGGCTACCAGATGCCTAACACACCTGTGAAGAAATACCGACCATTTTTAACTTGTCACAAACTGCTCATCTCCTTTATTATGTATGCCTTTGTCAAGAATTCAGTTGACCAGACAGAAGTTGCCCCTTTGAAGACAAAAAAATGGTTCAACATTGGCCATTTCGTATGTTCTGCCCTACATATCAACACATCAGGAAGATACACTCTTTGCCCCTCCCCCACCCTACCATGCCAAGGGCTAAAATTAAACTGTTGGGTGATCATAAAAATAGAGCACTTTCTAGTCATTCATAAACAAAGCAACCAATAAAGTCTGAATCTCAGAGTCAGATCCTTTCAAGTTCCTATCAAGGGAGTCTCACAAGATTGCTTCTGCCACATACATAAAGGAGAAGTCCGAAGAAACACCCTCATCGAAAGGCTAAGCCTGAAAGGCCCTTGGCTTTGGTCACAGTTTCTTCTAAAGGGATTGTACAGGGGCACAACGGAACCTGGGGAAGCTTAGACTCCAAGGTGACTCATGTCGAAACTTCCCGTTCAAGGTAGGCACTAGCAGTCCTTGAAGGGAACCCCAAGATGCTCACCTGTTTCCTCTTGCATTCCTATTCCTTTAGGGGACAGTCTGAGATGTCATTTTGGACAGGTTCTGCCACCCCGTCCAACTCTGTGTATCTGATACCATGTCCACACCAGCGTGGGAGCTCCTCTCACCCATGCCAGCTACTCACCAGGAAAATAGTCAGTGCCCATTAGAATGTCGCCATTAGCGGGGCAATGACTACGAGGGGATTTTAGTGGTGGATAGGACTTCGAGTGACCAGAGGTTAAGTCTGGGGACCCATAGATTTATCAGGGCTCCTTGGGCACCATTGGACTGCATATTATTTTCCCTGAGCTCTCTCTTTCTTTCACTGAAATGGTGATAACTGTTCTTTTAGTAAAAGTTTTACAAAGGCCATGGTGCACCGGGCTAAATTCCTTCCTGTACAACACTGCTTCAGCTCTTCGCGCTACTAGGTAAGGTAGATAGTGTTATCGCCACTTTCCAGGTGGGGAAGTGAGGGCACACAGTGTTAGTGGACTCCCTAAGTCACAGTCATTACACGGTAGAGCTGGAATTAGGGCGCAAGCATGGGGTACTCACCACCACACAGCAAGTGCTTCGCTAGTGTGGAGGACAAGAAAAAGGACTGCTTTTGTTTGGTCACTTGCCCTGTTCTCTGCCTTTAACAGTGTGACTGGGCAACTGCCATAGGTAATTAGCCATCCAAATCAAATCGAATCTTGACATCAAAAGTACAGAGGATACTTCACAGAGGAAGGAGTGACTTCCTTGTGGGAGACATTTCAGTTCTTTTTTTTTTGTTAAACAGAGATTTTTGCTGTAGGGCACGTGTGCTCCCCAGAGAGACAGAGAGAGACAGAGAGTCAGAAAGTGTCAAGTCACCCCCCCCAGGGGGTAATGACCATGCTGCAATTTCTCCTCCATGCTCCTCGCAGAATCTTGGGTGCACGCGCACACGCATAAAAACATGCACACGCTACTGGCGTGAGTTTTCAGTTGCCAGGTCTGGGACCAGACTTGGTGGCTTGCTTTTGTACTTTCTTTCTCTTTCTCTTTGGTCAAGTGAAAAGTTTAATAATAATAAATAAAATTAGATAATAGTTATTTTTTTAAAGAAAGAATCCTTCCAATCTTGGGTCCCTCCAGGCCTAGGATAACTGTCCCATCTGAAAATCCTTCACTTCACCATACTTGCAAAGTCTCTTGTAACAGACTATAATACACCCCCATGTTCCAGGGATTGGGATACAGACTTTGCATTCAGCTTGCCTCACTGGGCACCTACTCCCTGAGATAAAGAAAGCTTTTGACCCACAAGTCAACAGTCAGGAAAGATTCAATTAGAAGCGGGGAGGGGGAGAGCAGCAGATGCCATAATGGTTATGTTGCTGGACCTCCATGTAGTCAGCTGTGGTTCGAGTCCCAGACCCAGTGGCTTAAAACTCACAGGGAGCATGTGTGCGTGCATGCCCAAAATCCCAAGAGGAGAATGGAAGAGAAGGGATTGGGATGTGGTCATCCCCCCTGGGCGGGGGAGGGGGGGGGGCTGGTTTCTCACTTTCTCTGTGTCTTTCTGGTGAGTGCATGCGTCCTATACCAAAATTCTTTTAATAAAAAAAAAAATAAAAGCAGCAGCAGCAGGGGGCTGGACCAGCAGATGGTGTAATGGTTACATCACTGGACTCTCACATTATCGACTATGGTTTGAGTCCCGGACCTGGCAGCTTAAACTCATACCAGGCACCTGTGCATGTGTGTCAAAGATCCCGAGAGGAGAATGGAGGAGAAGGGACTATGGCGTGACCATCTCCCCTGGGGAGGGGTGAGTTCTTGCTTTCTGTCTCTCTAGTTCTCCAGTGAGCAAATGTGCCCTACAGCAAAAAATCTCTCTCTCTAAAACAAAACAAAACAAAAAGGAAGCAGCAGCAGCAGCAGGAAGGGGAACAGCCACGTGATGTGCATGTACTGTTCCCCATTCTTTTTAGTGGAATAAAAGAAACGATAGTATTCCTCATTCCAGAAGGTGGTTATGGGAGGGGCATGGGTCAAGAGCAGAGGAGGGCTACACCTTCAAAGGCTATTCTGTAC
>NW_006159671.1:122122-146121 GCF_000334495.1 Tupaia belangeri chinensis | reverse complement strand
TGTAGGGAAGAAAATGGGGAGCTGATGACAGTTCAAAATGGAGGCATGACTCAAGAAGGGAGAGACAGATGGGATGGTTAGTACCAACGCTGACAGAATAAGGACCCAGACACAAAGTGGTGACAGTGGGCATGCCACTTCGGTGGGGAGCAGGGGGGCTTCCTTCTGATCTTCACCATGGTTTCTTTCTACGTTGTCTTAAATGCTAAAGGGCCTGTGGACTTTGCTTCATTCCTTCTTGGTTCTGTGACATGTGTGTGGCCTTAGGGTCATTAAAAATAGGCCCGGGGAAAAGGCAACTCAGCTGCCCCTGGGTCTGACACTCCCCGGGCATGTGGCCGGCTCTCCACAGCTGTTCGGAGGGCTCCGGGTCACTGGGCTAGAAACCCAATCCCCTTGCAGATGGCCCTCTGCTGGCCCGCGAGGCTCTGCGGAGAATGCGGCCGGAGGTACCTGGCGCCAGGGCTTTTCGAGGTCATCTAAGAGGCTGCCTTCCACTGGGGGCCACCTCCCCCCAGTTCAGCTTGTGAGTCCATCGACGGGTCAGTTCAGGCCTTTTCCAGAAATACCCCATGTCCTCCCTTCCTGCTAACTCTGAGCTGAGCTCTGCCGGTTCTGCTGCACACATGACTGACAGATGAGGGAACGGGCACCATGAGGGGCAGACTTTATCATGTCCTTCTCTAGCATAGCAGTGGACGCCACAGTCTCTGGAACGAGACAGACGTGGGTTCAAGCTGCAGCTCCACCTCCTCCTGGGTTAGTAATGTAGGGCCCACAGTAACCTTGAAAACCCTCGCCCACCTATGTGTAAATAGGCTGTAACTGCACCTCCATCTCAGGGTGGTTTGGAGGGGCAGCCATCAGGTGGGCTCTGAGCACACAGGCTGATATCCAGCAGGTGTTCAGCAAACGTTAAGTTCTCTCATCGAAATTTCATGATAAGGCGAGATGGTGGCACGACAGTAAAATGTGATGCTGTGGGACTTGGAGGGGAAAGTTTTTCTTTCCTTTTTTTAAGGAAGTTTTGCTATAGGGCGCGTACATTCACCAGAGACAGACAGACAGAGACAGTAAAAAATCATCTCCCTGGGGGTATAGCCACACCACAATCCCTTCTCTTCTATTCTCCTCTTGGGACTTTGGGGCACAGTGTATACACACCTGGTGTGAGCTGTAAATCACCTGGTCTAGGACTCCAACTGTGGTCGATTACGTGGGAGCCCTACGGCGTAACTGTTACGCTAATGGCTGGTCCCTATGTATGTATATATATTTAAATTCCGCAAGAGCTCTGAGAGGTGGCGTTCCCTTCCATGGTCCTCTGTGGAAGGAGTGAAGTGCTAAGGCTACGGGAGTTACCTGAGGCCACACTGTTAAGAAGGGACTGAACCATGAATGATTGTGCTTTGCGACATTGGATGTCTTGCGAGGTCTCCTCTGTGCTCAGTACTGTCATTTGAAGAGGTACAGGTATATAAGTAACCACCATCGGAGAAGCACCCCCAGGATGGACTGGCTTTTCCCATATCTGGTTTTGTTCTTTTTTTTTGAGAGTTTTTTGCTACAAGGCGCGAGTGCTCATGAGAGAGACAGAGAGACAGAAAGCGAGAAATCACTCCCCGGGGGGATGGCCACACCGCAATCCCTTTTCCTCCATTCTCCTCTCGGGATCTTGGGCACGCATGTACACGCGTGCCTGGCATTAGTCTCAGCCACCAGGTCCAGTACTCGAACCGCAGTTGACTACATGGGAGTCCGGCGACATGGCCATTACACTAACTGCTGGTCCCCCATATCTGTTTCTTTAAAGGTATTTGAGAACCTTGGGAAGTCACCACCACCACCGTCAGGACTGCCATCTGGCGAGTGTCCCTCTGCACCCAGCAGCGTGCAGCAACGTCACACAGACTAGTCCTGCGAGGCAGTTACGATTCCTGTCCTTGCCACAGACACTGGCCCCAGGAGCCTACGGGACACGGCCTGAGGCTCAGCCCTCAGAGCCTGTGGCCTTAGTTGAGTGGCCCTGCAGCCTTCACAGGTGACAAAAACCTCATCTGTCTCACCACAGAGGAGACAAGACTGAGGAGGACCAGAGAGAGGAGGGCAGGAGCAGAGCCTGTCGCCGAGGTCTGAGGGCTGCCGTGTTCCGCCTGGGCTCCACCGCCAAGCGTTCCGGGGTGCTGGCCTTCTGCAGGTGGCAGCTAACTGGTGCCCTGGCTCCCTGCTCCTACTTCCGTCTTCGCATGTGGGGGCCACAGAAGGCTTCTGGGAGGCCCTGCTCAAGCCCTGCCCTTCTCTGTGTTTAAGGGCAGACTCCTACAGTTTTGGGAACTCGGTGCTGGCATTTTCCAGAGGGCCCCTAAAAGGACAGGGTGCCATGGCCTATGCAGCAGGGGCACTGAACTTGGGGTCTACAGAGCCCCTGTGGCACAGGGCTCAGCCTCTGGGATCTATGATCTTCTGCTCAAGCAAAATTCTGGACGTGCAACTTGGAAAGGAGTGAGTTGGTTGCACTCTTCAGATTCCAAACGGTTAATGTCCCCCCCAAACCTACCACTAAAACTAAACACCCTTATCAGAGAAGTTGCCATTTATGGAGTGCCAGGAAAATTAAAAAAAAAAAAAAAAGAAAAGTCACCTGCCTCAGAGGGCTGAGGGGAGGAGGAGCTGAAGGGCTGTTTGTGAAGCACTTGGACGCGCACCTGGCACAAAGCAAACACCCTGTCAGCCTGGGTCCCATTTTATCATTTTAATTATCATTACCCATTATTACCATTTTCATTGCCTCATTAGTCCTCACCAGCGCTCACATTAGCCATCCCACTTCACAGGGCGGGAAATCTAAGCTTCCGAGGTGGGGCTCAAGGCCCAGAAGAGTGCAGAAGGAGCTCCAATCGGGCCTGGCTGGCTCAGCCCTCAGGGACCGAGAGCAGACGGAAGGAGCTTCCCTGAAGAAGCCTGGAGGAGGCCAGAGGGCAGCGGGAGACCTGGCTGACCCCAGGCCTGAGACCAGCCTAGGGGGAAGAGGCCTGGGGCTGTCTGCTGCAAGGGCCACTCACTTTGCGCCTCCTCTAATCGACCACAGAAAGCCAAGCTGCTTAAAATAATAATGATTAAAAAAGAAAACCACCCCCTGCCGCTGGCTATTCCCAGGCTCCAAAGTGAGCCAAAGCCTCCAGGGTCTCAGATACAGGAGTTGAAGGAGCAGGGCTGCCTTCTCCGCAGCCCCGCTGGCTGAGCTCCAAGCGATGTTTTTCCTTCCAAACTAACACAGAGCTCTGCTGAACACACCACTTGAAAGCCAGAAAGATGCCCCTAGGTTGCCATGGCAATGTGAAACAGACAAAACATTTAACCAGCTCTGACGCACACACACAAACATATTTAAGGGCCAAACAGGCGGATTTAGTGGGGGTGGGGGGTGTGTGGAGGAGATCGGATGGGGATCGTTTCCACAGCTCCATCTCCAAGGATCTGGCCCCCAAAGCATCTAGGTCAGCCTAAATCAGGCCAAAGGCTTTCTTAGAAACAGGCAGAGGCTGGGCTTGCTTTGAGGAAGGAAGCCACTGCGTGCCTCTTTGCCTCCTGGTCACAGTTCTGGTCCCATGTTATGAGGGCAAAAGTAGGGGCTGGACTTATAGTTGCTGGTGGAGAAGCATCAGGCTTGAGCGGGGACAGTGCTCCACACCTGGCCCCTCGGTTGCTCAGCTGGAGGTGGGGGTGCCTGCCAGCCTACCGCAGAGCCAGGAGGCAGGACGAGTATGTGGAGTGCGCAAGGGTGCACGCGCCTTAAAGCACTGGGCGATGAACACGTGTGCAAAACCTTCGCCTGCAGGACCCATGACATCTTCAGGCACACAGGTCTCCAGAAATGACACTGAAGCCTGGCCATGCCAACTGGGAGTTCTGTCCTACCTAATGTTCCCTGTGTGTGTGGGGTCTTTCTGCATCTCAAAACGCACCTTTTAGAAATTATTCTTTTGGGGGGGCTAACAGGTGGCACGGTGGTTAAAGGCACTGGATTCTCGCATGGCCAACTGCGGTTTTTGAGTCCCTGACCTGTAGGCTTGCTTTCTTGCTTTCCCTTTTTCTTTCTCTCTGTCTCTTTCTGGTCAAATTAATAATAATAACAAATGGAATTAATTAAATAAATAATTCTATTTTTTTAAGGAAAGAATTTTATATTTTTATTTATATATATATATTTTGGGGGGGGAGAGGTTTTTGCTATTGGGCACGTGTGCTCTCTAGAAAGACAGAGACGGAGAGACAGAAAGCGAGAAATCACCCCCAGGGAGGATGGCCATGCCACAATCCCTTCTCCTCCATTTTCCTCTCAGATCTCAGGTACGTACATACACGCGCCTGGTGTGAGTTTAAGCCACCAGGTCCAGGACTCGAACCGCGGTCAGCTACATGGGAGTCCAGCGACATAGCTATTATGCCAACAGCTGGTCCCAGAAAAGAATTTTATTTATTTATTTATTTTTTAATTTGCCAAGGGGTGGATGTGCTCACTGGAGAGAGACGGAGAGAGAGAAAGAAAGTGAGCAAGCACTCGCCAGGGGCAAGATCACATTGCAGTCCCTTCTCCTCCATTCCCTTCTCAAGATCTTGGGTACCACAGGCATACTCGCCAGTGTGTTTTTCAAGCTGCCAGAGCTGAGACTCAAACCATGCAGTCGGTCATGTGGAAGCCAGCTGCCTTAACCACCATGCCACCAGTTTACACAGAAATTATGCTTTTGTTTCCTGTTTGTTTTTTTTTTTCTTTTGTATTATTTTAGGTTTTTGACATAGGGCATATACACTTGCCAGAGAGAGACAGAGAAAAGGCAAGTGAGAAATCACTCCCTGGGGGCATGGCCACACCTCAATCCCTTCTCCTCCATTCTCCTCCTGGGATTTTGGACACTCATGCACACGGCCTGGTGTGATTTTTAAGCCACCAGGTCCAGGACTCAAACCGCTGTCAGCAATGCAGAGGTCCAGCACCTTACTCACCATGCCACCTGCTAGCCCCTTCCTGGAAATTACGCTTACACTTGGCCTTCCCTGGGGATGGGATGGGCCCCGTGGTGCCTGCTCCAGATGTCTGCGTAGCAGCTGGGACGTGCTATTGTTGTAACTGCGCTGTGGTCTCTGGCCCCTTCGAGTTCCTGGAGGGCAGGGATCACACCTGGCTCACCTGTGTGTTCACCTGGCCTTGCCCAGGCCTGGCATCAGTGGACACTCTGTGATTATTTGCTGATTGGCAGGCTAACAGCAGGCAATGCCACGCCCATTAGATTTCTGTGCCAAGGCTCGAGGGGTTCTCAAGCCCCTATTCCACAAAGGCTGCTTTCACTGCCCTATCCTGGGGAAGGAAGCAGGACTTGAAGCAGAGCCTGGGTGCAGGACTTAGAGCAGGTAAAGGAGCTCCTGAGTAGCCTGGGGTCAGGGGGCTAAGAGGAGGGCAGAGGGAAAGGCATCTCTCCTCCAGTGCTGGTTCCTCCTCCAAAGCGCATGCCCCTTCCCACCTTCTAGCTGAGAATTAACTGGTCCCTGGAAAAGTGGAGTAGGGTCTATCCCACTCCCACTCTGAAACAAAATTGCCTTTCTTAGGTTCCAGTATTAGCGGCCCTGCAGAGGCCCAGGAGGTGCTCTGTTTGTTCAGGCAGCCGCCACGTTAATTCCATGCTGGCTGTTTCCGGGACAGTCAGGTACCCTCCAACACTTCCCAAGTTTTCATCTCATTTGTGCCATTTCTCTTCTGCCAAAATGAGGCTCTGCATACACCTTCCCTTTTGGCCTCTTTAAAACAAGCAATATTGAGCAAACAGCAACAAATGTTTATCATTAGTCACCTTAAATAAAGCTGAAATAGAAGGTCAACCAGCTAGGCTTCGAAAAATGGTGGCCCATACACTGCCATGTTCCCAAAGCGTGCTTCTCATGAGTAGAAACTTCTTAACTCTGTATGTGTGTGTGTACATACACACACACACACACACACACACACGCAGGCTTCTTATTTTTTTATTTTTTTGGAGAGGGTTTTGCTATAGGGCATGTGCGCTTGCCAGACAGGCAGACAGAGACAGAGAGACAGAAAGTGAGAAATCACCCCCCAGGGAGGATGGCCATGCCGCAATCCTTTCTCCTCCATTCTCCTCTTGGGATCTTGGGCACACGTGCACACACGCCTGGCGTGAGTTTAAGCCACTGGGTCTGGGACGTGAACTGCGATCGACTACATGGGAGTCCAGCGACATAGCCGTTACGCTAATTGCTGGTCCCAACACAGGCTTTTCATTAACCAGCACAACACTCATGCCTGTCTGTAAGAACTTTCTCCTATGTAACTGGTTCTGCCTCAAGGACTTCTTGTTTTATGATGTAGAGGAAGGACGATGACCCTTAGCATCCTCTTTCTTGTTTCCTGCAGGAAGAACCTCCTCTGTGACGGAGGCTCTTACATCTCCAAGACTCGCCTCTTGTGTGCCCAACTCTTCTCTGCTAGGTTTACCACAAGACGGTGTCTGCCTCCCCGCCCCTATGCTGGAACTGATTATCACAGACAATTACAGGATTTTATACTCCTGTGTTCTAAAAACACACAGCCCGGGAAAAGCACAATACTTCCAGAGCTAAAAGAGTTGCAGAGAAACCACCCAATTGCACTACTGCTAGGGTAGTATTTGTAAATAATGTATTTGCACGCACAACTAAATTTGCATAGACAGATCCCAGGTGACATTATTATTTTATATATATTATTATTTTATAGGCTTGAAAGTAGACTTTAACAACAAGCAAGACCTCCGACAGAAGGTGCAGACACTTTAACTGCATGGAAGAAAGGCTGGCCACCTTCAAATGTCAGTTCTACATATGGGTTGGGACAAATGTATCGGTATCTATCCTGGAGGGAAATATTGCCTCTCTTTTATGTGAAGATATGACTGCATGTGTAAAACGCTTGCACTAAAATTAAGCCTTCTATCGTCCAAATTTCCTCAATTATTAATATACCAGACAGCTGCAGTAGCTCTTGCAAAAATAGCAGCCAAGCTTTTCCAAAAGTCAAAGCAGTCATGCACTGTCTGCCAGGGGACTTGCTATGTAAGGAGTGGTTGGTCCCTGGATCAAACAAAAAGAAACAAAACCACCAGTGGAACAACAAAAAGAGACTAACTTGTTTCAGAATGTAAACTGGCAAGTGACTCCCGCCCCTAACACATACACATCAGCCTCTTTAGAATAAAAAGGGTTTGTGCATGAAAAAAGGTTGATTGAAAAGGCTGCCTATCTGCCCAACGCGACAATAACAAACAATTCAGAAACTGAACAGCAAACCCCCAAAATGGTAATCATTTTGGTGTATTCTGGAAGAATGATCAAACTGCAGCTGCTCATTGTTGATGGGGGACGGTTAGAGACAGAAATTATGAAATTATGTTTTTTTTGTTTTGTTTTGTTTGTTTTTTTGCCTTCTGGAGGCTAATGAATGTTCAGAAAATAAAAGTCCTTAGTTGCTATCATCATCTTTTTTTTCCTTTTTTCTGCTAGTGCGTGTATGCACTTGCCAGAGAGAGATGAAAAAGAGAAAGTACCCACCCTGGGAGATGGTGACTCTGCAGTCCTGTCTCCTCATCTCCCTCCTCCTGGGATTTTGGGCACACGCAGCACAGCACGCACGTTTCCCAAGTCACCAGGTCTGGGACTGACTGTGCAGTCAGCCATGAGGGATCCAGCTGCCTTAACCGCCAGAGCACAGGGCCAGCCAGCCAACTTTATCTTTCAAACAGGTCTTCGCATCATCCTAACAGACTCTGCTAATTCACATCCTTCGTGTAACTATTCACATTTGAAAACTGTGGTTTTAATTATATATATATATATATTTTTTTTTTTTTTTTTGAGAGGTTTTTGCTATAGGGCGCATGCGCTCGCCAGACAGAGAGAGACAGACAGAAAGCGAGAAATCACCCCCCAGGGGGGATGGCCACACCGCAATCCCTTCTCCTCCATTCTCCTCTCAGGATCTTGGGCACGCACGCACACGCACCCGGCATGAGTTTTAAGCCACCGGGTCCGGGGTGTGAACTGCGGTCGACTACGTGGGAGTCCAGTGACATAGCCATTACGCTAACTGCTGGTCCCTGAAAACTGTTTTGAAGTAAAAACCTGAGCACTCAGAGTATCACAATTCCATCTTTTCTGAATTCAATCATATTCACCAATTTCAATCGAAAGGTTATGTGTCCGATTTGCAACAAAAACCCCTCAGATTTTAAAAGATTGGTTTTGGGTTTTTTCCCAAGGCAATGACATTAGCGCTTAAATGCATCACACTAGAGAAAAGATCACTCGTCAAGGTTACACTGCGAAGGGGCCCGGCTGACCGTGCGTTTCACGTTTCCTGTCACAGTCCTGATTTCAATCATTCTAACCTTTACAGGCAATCGGGCCACAGGCTCTCGTTTCCGCTAAGTAAAATACCTCCCTCCATCCAGGCCTCGGCACCATACACAAACAGAAATGGCTGTGGGTCTTTGAAGAAACGGAACGAGTTGGAAACGTGCATCTGTTTGCACCAGTTCCACATAAATCTGTGTCTAAGAGCCAGGACAGCATTGCTTTTTCACTGTCACAATCTCCATAAAAACCAGAGCCATTTTCCAATGAATGCCAACCAATGCCGGAGAAGCAGAGCATGGCTGCTTGGAAGCGGCTGTGAGTGCCTTCATCTGAGCCCCTGGAGTAAAGCATCTGCTGTGACTGCCGGCGTCAGTGAGAGCCAGGACTTGCCACCACACGAGCACTCAGTGTCCCCGTCCCACTCACCATTTGCGATCTGTTCTTCGGACAGCCATTGATGTCTTCAATCTTTTCATTTGCTGGAAAAGGAAACACAAGTCAGAAAAAGAGCTACCAGGGAGACACTCTCCGTCGTGATGTGCAGGACGCTTGAGGCCAACCAAGTCCTAAGGCCCATCCTGGGGTCCGTCCAATCCACGCAGGCCTGTGAAACACTGAGACAAGCCTAGCAAGCTTCAGGACTTACTCATAACGCCGCCGTCCCCCAGGGACAGCTGGGGCAAGGTCGTCATCATTTAACACAGAGACAACTGCATTGACGACAGTCCTGGAGTGATGGGGCACCATGAAAACGCCTGGAGACTGGGAAACAGTGAGCTGGGACTGTACTTTCGGCTCTTGGAAAGGCAAACGCAACTAGAACCTCCCCACAAAAGACAGAGTAGCTCAGAATGGGTTTGCACAGCTAAAACTTTGCTCCTGGGGACAAAAGCCATAAATAAAAGCATTTGGCCTATCTTTAGTCAGAAGTACTAATACTGCTTTTGTTTGTCCTAATACTATTTGCAAAGCTGTGGCAAATGAGGAAAATCAAAGAGTAGGATTTACAAAGGACTTGACTGAGCCAGCAGGTGGCATGGGGGTTAAGGCGCTGGGGCCCACATAGCCTACTGCAAGGTTCGAGTCTGCACCCAGCAGCTTGAGAATCGTGTCAGGTCCATGTGGAGGAGACTGAAGGAGAAGGGACTGTGGCATGGTCACCTCCCCTCTCTCCCTAGAGAGCACATGCACTCTATGGCAGAAACTGAAAAGACTTGACTAAAGCCACACAGTAAAGTCCAAAACAGATCAAGGAACACGCATGCGTGAAGTCACAATAGCACCTCGCTTAGAGAAGTGTTAGGAAGAGGTAATTCTGAATGAACAGGAAATCGAGTACTAATAGGACAGCAATGAACGGCTCAGCTTCACAGTGAGCGCAGTCTGTCACTGAAAGACACAGGGAGGAACTCCAGGCAGGCAACAGCCCAAGACACCCAGCAGAGGCTGGGTTTGAAAACTGCAGTGACACAGAGAGGTAGTGTGTGCTGGGCAGGACACCGGCTGTGGAGACAGACACTCCTGTGTGCATCCCAGCTCGAGTTTCTTAGCTATGTGTTCTTAGCCACTGGCTCGCTCTGGGTCCAGTTTCTTCATCTATAAAATGGGCCTAATACGACCTACTTCAGAAAAAGCAGTGAGAATTAGATACGATGCCAGCCTAGCACGGTGTCTAGCTCACAGCGAGTGCCATTAACCCCAGTGTATCTTCTCATCATCTATGCGAAATACAGAAAGTAAATTTATTTTCAATGTGGCCAACAGAGTTAAGCTCAGAAGCTCAGCTAGGACCTCACCATGAAGAACTAAGGATTTCTCTCCTCTTGAAGCTTTTTCCTGCCCCCTCCCCAGTCCCATGTTCCTGTACCCCCATGTACCCACCCACACACAGAGCTCTCTCAGTCCCCGTGGCACCTTGTACCTGCCTCTATTTTGGCTCAGAATCATCTAACGTGTAACTTTATTTTCTTGTCAGCCCCAGCTATGCCCTAAGAACCTTGCTGACATGTAGTTTGTTTTTCATATCTGCTTGGAGCTCAATAACTGCTTGCAAAATTCAATTCCAAAACATAATTATCATATCAGATTGTAATGCGTATGATGCCTAAAACTTCTATAAAGAGAAAAGGGGGTAAAAATTGTCCGAAGGGCCAGCCAATGGCATGGTGAAGGTGTCAGGAGCCCATGTTGTCAACCGCACAGTTCAAGTCCTAAACCCAGAGGTTTAAAAACATACCAGGCGTCTGTACATGCCCCAAATCCCAAAAGGACAAATAGAGAAGGGACTGAGGCATGGTGGCATCCCCCATTGGAAGTGCTTTCTCACTTCTCGCTCCCTCTCTCTCTCTCCCTCTCTCTGTCTCCAGCAAGCATACATCTTCTCTAGCTAAAAAAAAAAAAAAAAGTCTGAAAAGGGTAATGGAATCAAAGTGTCGCAAGCCTCCAAGATTTTAGAAACTTAAATCTAAATATAGCTTACCATTATCTCAGATTTGGTTTAATTTTTTTTTTCTAGTGCTTCTATCTTGAGAGAAAGGCAAGTTGGTGGCAGGAAACTGCTTAAAAATCTAATTACCATGAGACAGCCCAGTGGGTATATATTCAGCATAATCTGCACCCTCTTTAGAACTTGCCAAAAGTGATAGATGTTCAGCCTTAAGACCCACTTGGGAAGAGTTCTAATCTTCTAAGATGTAATTGAGTTTTCTCAACTCTGCTTAACAGATCACTGGGACAGGCATTTTAGGAAGCCTTACTCTCCAAAGGTGCTACAAAGTACATAAAAGTGCTCAACTGGCCAGCTTCATGGCCTGGAGGTTAAGGCGGCTGCATCTCACATGGCCAACTACACAGTTCAAGTCCTGGACCCTACGGCTTGAGAAACATTCAAGAGTGTGTGTGTGTGTGTGTGTGTGTGTGTGTGTGTGTCTCCAAAGTCCCAACAGGGTAGAGAAACACAGAAGGCACTGCAGCGTAATCATTCTCCCTGGAGCGTGGGAAGAGGTTTTCCCTCTCTTCCCCTCCCTCCCTCCTTCCCTCCCTCCCTCCCTCTCTCTCTCTCTCTCTTTCTCTGTCTCTGGCAAGTGCATGCACTCTATGGGAAAAAAAAAAGTGTGCCATGAAGGGAATGACTCACAGACTGACTCAGAGATTTACTCTCAGGTCACCAGAAAGCACAATTAGCTACAGTATCCTGCTCTCATGTAAACGTCAGGAGAACAGAGATGTTGATCTGCTGCATGTTTTACTGTAACCCCAGGGTTTGGTGCCTGGCCCGGTAGCCACTCCATAAATAATTTGTTTGTTGAATGGCACTGAGGAATATGTATCCTGAACGTTCCAATGAATCCCGGTCGTGTCCCCTATTTTGAGATAGCTGTCCCATCCTTTTCTGTCTAGTGCATACAGAAGAACACACTGAAGGTGGCGCAAAACAAGAAGACCCTTGAAAAATGGTACTCCTTCATCCATAGGAAGTGACGGCCGCCATGAACTCTGGCCTTAGATTTTGATACTCAACATTGGCAAGATTAAATATATGGCTTGCAAGGATCGAGGCCAATCGAGGTGTCTTCCAGTTGAATACTCATAATGGTCAAAGTCATTAGTCACTGGATTCTGATCAATACCCAGTTTAGCATTCAGTTATTAGTGCTCATTACGATGATGGATAGATAACTGTGATCCTAGAAAGTCATCTGGGAAATTTTAAGGGTTCTTTACACAAGAGTACTTAAAAAGTTGGGAAAACAGAATTTTCTGGTTCAAAAATTTGAAATCCATACATATGTTTTTCATAATACACATTTTCCATGAACTTTTTGATACTACCCTCCCTCCCTCCCTCATATACCAACTATTTCTTTTCATGGTTTCTCACCTACACCAGTCAGGTATTCTTTAAATTCAAATATCACAGCTCCTGAAAGCGCAAAGCTACCACCACTGGACACTCAAAATAAACCAAGGAGTGGAGCCTATCTGGACCAATGTAAAGAGAACACGGGAAAAGAAAAAAATCAAATGACTAATCATCCCCAAACAACTGCCTGATAAAAATGCAAAACAAGGGGCCAGCAAGGTGGTATGGTGGTTAAGGCACCGGATCCTGCATTGCTGACTCCAGTTCAAGTCCCAGACCCTGCAGCCGGAAAATTATGTTGGGCACATGTAAGTGTATACCCAAAATCCCAGGAGGAGAATGGAAGAGCAGGGATTATGGTATGGTCATTTTCCCCAGAAGGGTTAATCTCACTTTCCCTCTCTTTCCGAGAAGCACACATGCTCTATTGCAAAAATCTTATTTAAAAAAAAAAAAAAAGGAAACCAAGTCTTGGGCCTACTAGTTTCCAATTTCGTATCACTTAAATACATACCCTTTATTTAAATTCTCAGGAATTTTTATGGTTGTCATAAATACTTAGAGTGTGAACAAAAGATCTGATTCTGCTGGTAAGAAGGAGCTTGGTCTTCAGAGCCAAATTTATTGACTTGGGGTAGGAGGCCTTTGGTCAGAGTTCAAAAACAGATAATTAAAGAACAAAGGCATTTGTCCCCAAAGGTCTCAACTGTGAAAAAACTTGGCATTCCTAAGTGCCAATGGTAATTTAGTTATTCCAGCATATTCATTTTTAGCCCCACTAAAATGTGTTCTGGCCTAAAATGCAAGGTGGCAAGGTAGGGACAAGAACATGTACTTTGTAAATAACAACATGGCATTGAGCTTATTACTTTTCAAAAGGCTTCCACTAAAATATGCATAGCATTTCAACTGCTCATGCATCTAAGCCCTTGGCCATCCCTGGCACGAGCACTCCTGACAATAGGAAAGAGAGAAGCTGGCTGTCCAGAAAGACAAGTGACTTTCCCAAGGTCACACAGTGGTAGCAGGCCATCAACAGAAGGAAGGTACAGCCCTATGTGTCACCTGGATTTCCTGGTCGCACTCAGAGGCAGTCTGAATAATGGCAGAACATTAGCTGTTATCAGCTCTTCCACCTCCAAGGGGAAATCTTCGCCACCATCTCCTCGCGCCCTCTTTTTCTACAATCCTCTTTCGTTTATCCTCTGTCTCTCCCCCCGCCTCCCCTCTTCCTCTTGCCCTTTCTTTCTCCCCCCTCTCCTTCCTGGTATCCTCTCTGAGCGACAGTGATGGAAGCAGGAGGGAGGCCTCCTCTCTATTGCTCGTGCCGTCTACCCCAGCCTCGTAAGGCTCTCTAAGAAATCCGAGTTGGCACCATGATGGGCTGGCGAGCAGCTGCGACTCAGGCAGCTCATGCCTCCTGAAGATAGTCACGCTAATAAGGGGGTGGACAGAGACCTGACCCTCAGCCACCAAAGGAAGGGCACTAGAAACAACAGCAAAAGGCCCGTTTTCTACCCAACAAACAGAAGGCAATGATGAAAACTAGGGATCTCCCACAATCTCATTATCTAGGAAGCCCAGTTCCAGGATGCCTGGGGGAAAGATGAAGACATAGGAGCAGCATGTTTAAGAAGCATTTCTGCGTGTTGCTGGACTCCCACATAGTCGACTACAGTTTGAGCCCCAGACATGGTGGCTTAAAACCCATGCCAGGTGCATGTGTGTGCATGCCCCTGAACCTGAGAAGAGTGTGGAGGAGAAGGGACTGTGGCACGGCTATCCTTCCTAGGGGCTGATTCCTTACTTTCTGTCTGTCTCTACGGAGAGCACACATGCCCTATAGCAAAAATCTCTCTCTCTCACAAAAATAAATAAATAAATAAATAAAATTAAATAAAAAGCATTTCTATTTTTCCTTGAAATCACATATCTGATATCACTTTCCAGCCTGCAAAACTAGCCTCTGCTCTTAGGTGAAAGCCCAGGATTTGCTGCCCCTTTCCCGACAGTCCTGCTGGATTTTGCACTGTTGCCTCTCTGGGCTCTGCGCTCAGACTTCTACACACCACCTGCTCCACCAGAAAATACCCTCCCTGAGTGCTTCACCTAATTCCTACTGAAATTTGAGGTCTTAGCATCTTCTTTTTTTTTTTTTTAATAGATGTTTTTGCCTTAGGGCACAGCCCATATACTCACCAGAGAGAGAAACAGACACAGTGAGAGAGAGAAAGAAACCAACCCCTAGGGTGGATAGCCATGCTGCAATCCCTTCTCTCCTATTCTCCTTCCAGAATCTTGGGTGCACACACACATACGTCTGGTGTGATTTTCAAGCCACTGGGTCCCAGGACCCGAACCTTGGTTGGCCGTGTGGGGTTCAGTGACAAAACCACTAGGCCATCTGCTAGTCCCGAGGTCTCGGCATCTTATAAGTCAATCCCTCCAGGAAGCTTCCTCTAACTCTCACCCTCCCCCATCTGCTCCATCAGCACCATTGCTCTTCAAGTCTCAGAGCACCACTGGTCCTACCATTACTATGCATCATCCTCCCCCAGGTCTAGGAAGAGGCTGTCCCTTAAAAGGGACAATCTTACTAATGGCAAGGTGTTTAGAGCCTTCTTTTAGATATGTTTTCCTTGTAACTTTTAAATTTGAAATACCTTTTTTAAAGAATTATTTATTATTATTATTGTTAATATTATTTTTTACATTAGTTTTGCCAGAGAAAGACAGAGAGAGAGAGGGAGATTAAGAAAGCAAGCCACCAGGTCTGGGACTCAAACCATGGCTGGCCATATGGGAATTCCAGCACCTTAACCACCATGCCACCTGCTGGCCCAAATTTGAAATACCTTTAAACATGCAGGAAAATGACAGGAGGAGTACAGAGAATCCCCACCTCCCTTCATTAGTCACTTTCTCTCTCTCTCCCTTGATCTCTAAATGGGTATATGTGTTATTTTTCCCCCTGAACTATTTTTTTTTAAGATTTTTTTGCTATCAGGTGCATAAGCTCACCAAAGAGAGACAGAGAAAGAGGGAAAGTGAGAAATCACCTCTGAGGAGGGATAGACATGCTGCAACCTCTTCTCCTCCGTTCTCCTCTTAGGATTTTGGGCATGCATGCATACGCGCCCAGCATGACTTTCAAGCCTCTGGGTCTGCAACTCGAACTGTAGAGCCAGCCAGTTGGGATCCAGTACCTTAACCACCACGCCACCTGCTGGCCCTCCCCGGAACCATGTTAGAGTGAATTACATAGTCCATGCCATTTGACACTTACACTGGCATGTATTTCCCATCAAAAAACAAAACAAGGATATTAATCGTCTATGATACAGTTAGGAAACTCAGAAAAGTTAACTGGATATAATTCCAGTGTTCTAATTCCATCAATAGACTCAGAAAGAGTCAGGGCATTTTATTCTCTGGGACAGGATGTAGTCCAGAGCCATACATGCATCTAATTGTCACATTTATTTAGTCTCTTTTATTCTAGAATAGTTTCTTAGCTTTTGTCTTTCACAGTGCTGACATTTTATTTCCTTTTTTGGAGAGGTTTTTGCTATAGGGCGTGTGTGTTCTCCAGGAAGACAGAGAGACAGATCTCGAGAAAGCATCCCACCCTGACAGAAAGCGAGAAAGCATCCCCCCCTCCCAGAGGGATGGCCACGCCGCAATCCCTTCTCCTCTCGGGATCTTGGGCACGCACACACACATGGCCGGCGTGAGTTTAAGCCACTGAGTCTGGGACTCAAACTGCAGTCGACCACATGGGAGTCCAGCAACATAGCCATTACGCTAACTGCTGGTCCCAGAGTGCTGACATTTTTTAAGAATATGGGCCAATTTTTTTTTTTTTAATAGAATGTTCCACAATTTGTGACTGTCAAGCTTCCAGATGATAGTTTCAGGCTCCCTGTCCCTTACAGCAACACGACATAAGTGACACTATGTCCCTCTCAGGGTATCATATCAGAAAGGACGTGACCTCCATCTATCCCCGACCAGTGACGTAATGCTGGTCCCCCTCATGATGTGGGCTGGTTACCCTCGGTGGTAACCACACTTCTTGCAACTAATAAGGCAGCCAACCCACGGAGAGATTTCGAGGCCTCGTGAACACCCTGCCCCTCACCCAATGTCCTCCTCTAGGTTTGGCACCCATTGGTGACTCTGGCCATCACTCATCTTGGGACGGCCCCTCCCTCCACACGAATCAGCAGACCACACTCCCCTGCGTGGCCGAGCCCTTTTCTCTCCTCCATTGATGTAGCATTTTAAGATTTACCTATTTATTATCAGTACAGATTTGTGGATTCCTGCTTTATTCAATCATTGTAATCCACAGCTGTCCTCGATTTATTTTGATGCTCTCAACATTCCCAGGTTAGACTGCTCTTCATAGCCCTGGAGGGCAGAATTCAGTACTCATAGGGCAGAATTTAGTACTCATACGATACAGTGTCTTAACGTCATGGACCAGGCTGGGGCTTTTAAAGGTCTCTCCCAATCTGAGAGTTGAGCACTGCAGCGGAACCCTGGAAAGAAGGGTGTGACCTACAGTTTAAGGGATGCTTAGAGGAACACTCCATGCTGAGAAGGGGAAACACCCGGGCCACCTGTTGGGAACAACCCAAGCCAGGCTTTCAGTGAATCAGATTCTTACCCCAACCTCTCAAGTCTTCCCGAGCATCACTGCTGGCCAGGACCCTCTTAATGCTGTGAGCCCAGAAGACAGCAGCCAGTGAATTGATAGGGGAGGGTCCCTCCAGCTATGCCTGGGTGGGGCAGGGAGGGCAGCAGAGAGCAACTGACTTGTAAAGAATGAACAGGCACTCAGCAGCCAAAGAACCAGCGCGAGCACTAGAATTCAGTCCAGCTCAAGGCAGAAGCAGCAGGACTTTACTTCTGGGAAAATTTTATGAAGCTATGTAGTAACGTATAGTTATATAGAGATCTCACACATATACGCACATATTAAATACACATGCACATATAAACGTATCTCTTCACATTTTCTTTTAATGGGCACATGTACGGGGGAAAGCTTGGGTTTCAAAGGTAAAGAGTATTAATGGTCAGTTTATACTGGTCAGTTCAGCCTCCTAATTAGGATCCTCACCAAGAGCCTTGTGTTCACAAGATACTTTAAGACAGGGGTCCCCAACTCCCTAGTAGCCTGTGAGGAACCAGGACACACAGCAGAAGGTGAGCTGCCTCTGTGTTTACAGCTGCCGCCTGTTACTCAGTTACTCACATGACCACCTAAGCTCCGCCTCCTGTCAGATCGGTAGCAGCATTAGATTCTCATAGGAGCGCGGACCCTATTATAAACTCTGCGTGCAAGGCATCTAGGTGGCTTGCTCTCGTAAAGCACCCCCCAAAATCTGTCCATTAAGTAGTCAGAGGCTGTATCAGTTACATTCCGTGATGGGCAGCTCATTACGTCTTCAGGCGGATAGTTCTAATCATCGAGCATTGGAAGTTTTCAGAAGCTCCTGTCTTAGTCCATCAGTAAATGCACAACATACATGCGCTTTGGCTCCCCTGAGCCCACAGCAGACATGACTAATCTATCGTGACACACTCTGACAAGCAGAGACCTCGCCATCCTTCTGCGCATTCTTTTGTGGGCAGCTGCTACCAAATGCTAGGTAGGAGTGCAGCATAGTTTCCAAACATATTTCACATGTGGTACCTTATTTGAAAAAAAAATTTTTTTTTGGAGAGGTTTTTGCTATAGGGTGCACGCACCAGAAAAACAGAGAGAGACAGACAGAAAGTGAGAAATCACCCCCAGGGGGGATGGTCACGCCGCAATCCCTTCTCCTCCATTCTCCTTTCAGGATCTTGGGTACGCATGCACATGGGCCCGGTGTGAGTTTAAGCCACCGGATCTAAGACTCAAACTGTGGTCGACTACATGGGAGTCCAGCAACATAGCCATTTCGCTAACTGCTGGTCCCTCTCATTTGAAATGTTTAAGGCTGCCATAAGATCAGACAAAACAAGTATGACAGTCCTCATCTTAAAGATGGAGAACTGAGGCAGCAGAGGTGACTCTCCATAGGTGCCATGTTTGGGAGCGATTCAGCTGGGATGAGTGAGGCCCCTCAGCCTTTCTCCACATTCTCCCGACTGCCTGTACTGAAACCTGGGAAGGGTCCCTGTAGAAACACTCCGCACACCTCAGACTCAGTCAAAGCAGACCACGTGCCCGAAGTGACCCTGCTGATATGGGCTTCAATACCCAACTTGGTACAGGGCACATCTTCCATGAAGACTCTGCCAAGAAATTGCCTGTGAGGTTCCTTGCATACCTGCTCTTTATTCCCAGCAGGAAGTACCGGGCTAGCACACTGTCAGTGCACGGCAGGCGGTCACTGAACCGAAGTGAAGGGAGGCAGAGTGCTGCGTGAGCTTCCATGTCCCTGGCTTGACAGCAGCAGAGCAGAGCAAAGCTTGCTGCAGATTGACCCAGGTGGGAATGCCACACAGACTGGTCTGTGATACTGGGCTCCTGACACTCACTGGGCCTCAAATTCTGCCTCTGTGAAATGGGGGTAATGCCACTTATTCAGGAGACATTGAGGAAATTAAAAGAGAAGGATTTTAAAGAGCTTGATACAAGTGACGATGAAGAACGGGAGGAGGAAGAGGAAGTGGAACTAGGGGAGGATGGCAAACAGACTTCAAAGTGACCCCCAAGTCGGCCTGCTCTGATACTTAGGCCCTTGCATAATCCCCTCTTCTTGAGCGTGGGCAGGATCTGTGATTCGCTTCTAATGAACAGGATACGAGGTGTGACTCCCACAATTATGTTACGTTAAGGAGGAGTCGATCTTACTAGCAGACTTGATCTAGAAACACTCTCCCTTGCTGGCACTGAAAAGTTGTATCCATGTTGGGAGGTCCATCTAGCAAGAGGCTGAGAATAGCTTCTAGGAGTGAGGATGGCCTCCAGCTGACAGTCAGTCAGAAGCCAGCACCCACAGCCCTGTAACTGTGAAGAAATGAGTTCAGCCAACAATCTGGGTTGAGCATGAAGGCAAATCTCTCCCCAGTCAAGTTTCCAGATGAGAATACAACCCTGGCTAACACTCCGACTACAGCCTGGCAGGGGCACCCAGCTACGCCCTGCCTGGATTCCTGATGCGGAGAACATGTGAGATGATAAACAGAGGAAGGGTCTTCAAAAATCATGGGAAATGCATATTATTAAAAAAAAAAAACTATGCATGGATTTCAAATATTTTTGTACTAAAGTACACTTATACTTTAATTCCAACACTTTTGGGCATCCTCTTGTATGCTGTTTAAGCAGCTAAGTTTGTGACAATTCATCATAAAGCAATAGAAAACTAACATGGGGGGCCAGCAGGCAGTGTGGTGGTCAAGGCGTTGGACTCCCATATGGCTGACTGCAGTTCAGGTTCCAGACCTAGTGGCTTGCTTTCTCACTTTCTCTCTCTCTCTCTGGTGAGCACACATGCCCTATAGCAAGGTAAATAATGATAATAGTAATGATAAATAAAATTAAATAATACTTTTTAAAAAAGAAAGAAAAGTTAAGATAGGGAGGGAAAGGGAAGGAGACAGAAAAGGGAAACCAATGGCTATCCATCTTAAAAAATCAGTCTCAAGCAGGCAGGGAAAGTGTGTTAGTCTCAGTCCAAAAATTTCAGCCAACACCTCCTGTCTGCGTTTGCAGGTTCATCTCAAGGAACCGAACAGAGCTGGAACTGTGAGAGGTTACTTCTCGCACTTGAAGGACAAGTGACTTTTCCATGACAACGCAGGCTGGGGGGGGGGGCAGGACTTCTGCCTTTCCCCTTTCCCTGCACCTTCTCCCTTGGCATGAGTCAGATCCCATGGCTGCCAGGGACAACAATCAGCCTAACACCATCTAATTGACCTCCCACCTCCTCAGTCTGCTCCCAGCTCTCAGGCAGGACCACGAGGGTGCTTCCTGAAGGCCTCGAGGTAAAAGGGGGTCAGCACCCACTGTGAGCCCCCCTGGAGCAAGCCTCTCCTGCCAGCACACGGCCAGGGCATGACGGATTCCTCAGCTCTAGTGCCACTCCCCCACATTAAATCCAGAACCAACCAACCTTCTCTGCGATCTTATCTTTTGATTTCTCAGACCCAATCAGAGTTGGCGGGATTAAACGAGCCTATGTTACTTCTTCTTCCTAAGAAACATTTCCAGAATGTTCCACAAAAACTCTCATCTGGGGGCGTAAAACAAAAAGCCAAAAAGACAGGAAGAGGCAAGAAGAGGGTCCGAGCAAGTCCTCCAGGTGTGGCCAGTCCTTCCTTTCAGAGGCTAAAGCTAAGATCGCTGTGACATGACTGTATGTGACCGTAACAGGAACCTCTAGCCGGTACCCACACACCTGAGTCGAAAAACAAAATCAAGGAGGTTGTCCACATGCTGCAGAAAGCTGCCTGTCTTAGGGATTCCAGGGTTCGTCCTCCCCATCCAATCGACCCCCTCTGGGCAGGCTCCTACCAGAACTCCTCACCCCCAAGGTAGAATCCACTCTTACCCACAACCTGGATAATCTGAGCCAGGAGGACGCCATCGGTCACGTCTTGCTGGAGATCCTTGATGAGACGTTTGTGGCCAGATTTGGCTAGATAATGATTGGCCCAGTCCGTGTAGATCTGCAAAAAAGCAAACGGGCAACTTTAGGAACCCAGTTGGATCCCATCTCGGGGTCTGAGACTGCTGCTCGCCGGCTGCACAGGAGCCCCTGTCCCAGGGGCAGGCTTGCAGGGCCCGCCCGCACCATTAACATGCAGTGCATTGTGCCGACGGGCATTCAGCTGAGCAGAGCCCGGCTTTGGCCTATTGAGAGATCTGCCGTCAACACTCCGCGAAAAGCTAAAGAAAGCTTCAAAACACGCCGAGGCCTGAATGGGCCAGGGGACACGGAACTAAACAGTCTGCTCCAGGCGGCTTTGAGAGGCTGCGGCTCTAAATGCAAGCCGAGTCTCCCCCACCCCTTCTCATCTTTTTCTCTTTATTGAGAAAACGTATGGGGAGGCTACCACCCAACGGGCATCCTTTAATGGCCGTCTCAGGGTGAGGAGGGCTATTGAGTCAGCTGCGTTCTCAGGAGCCTGGGTCCCTTGTAAAGAAGCCAAGCACAAAAACACAGAGCCCCTTCAATTACTCTTGTGTGACTGGAGTCATTTATGACCTCACAATAATCTCAAATTTAATCGGTTCAATGGAAAAGCCAGGCATCATTTCACTGTTGGGATTCTGTGAAGAAAACCCGGCAAACCCCAACATATCTGAATAAAACTCTGGTGTGTGCAGAACCCTAGAAGGCCAAGCCTGAGTCACCCACGGAATCAGGAGGGGGACCCCTTGGGGAACTCCTCAGACCTGCTCCTCTTGGCTGCAGGACTGTCAGAGCAAAGGAATGATTTTCTCAATGGGACAACGAACACAAGAGCACTCTCACCCGAAAACGTCCTCCTCAACTGTCCAAGTCAAAAACAAACAAAGCAAAACTAAACACTCCCCGGCAGTGTGTGTGTGTGTGTGTGTGTGTGTGTGTAATTTTTTGCCGTAGGGCATGGGCACTCACTGGAGAGAAACAGAGAGACAGTGAGAGAGAATGTGAGAAATCATCCCCTGGGGGGACCCAAGTCCCTTCTCCTCCGTTCTCCTCCTGGGACCTGAGCACACATGCACACACGCCCAGTGTGATTTTTCAAGGCACCGGCTCTGGGACTCAAACTGGTTGTCCATGTGTCCGTCTGGGACTCAAACTGGTTGTCCATGGGTCCATCTGGGACTCAAACTGGTTGTCCAGTGCTCTCACCACTACACCACCTGCTGGCCCTGCCCACCAGTTTTGAGTGCTAAGTTCCATGCACTCATTTGAGAGCTTGTAGGTGTGCATAGGGGGTGTGTATGTGTATGTGTAGGCCTCCGTGTGTCAGCAGCCCTTTTTTCCACTGATTTGAACAAACGACTGCTCAATAGGAGAGCCATCCCCACCTCAACTGGGCATAGCAGCAGGTGCATGTACTAATCCAGGTGGCGTCTCCACCAAAACGAGGAAGGCGGCTGTGCTGCTCCAGCAGTGCCTGCTCCACCAGCCATGTGAGGCAGAGCGGCACACCTGTGCTCTGGGCCCGGCTCTCACCCTTCATTCTGTCTTCCCAAACCCCTCGTTCAGGTAATCTCAGACAATGGGCACTGCTCCGCAAGGCTTCTGGAATCAGAACAAGAGCCAGGTTCTGGACTTGCAAAAGAGGGCCCTTCTAGGGAGGCAGCACCTCTGGTTACCCAACCTGGGGACCACAGGGCTTCTTTCCAGGAAAGGGAGAAGCAGAAGTGCCTCAAGTCACCTAGGGGTGAGACCAACACCACTGGTCCACTACCCACCCAGTTCCCAGCTGCCTTCCACTGTAGAGTCCCACGGGCAGAAGAGGGACACCCTGGCTCTAGCTCACACATCAGCCCCAGGTATCCAACCCGAAATCCATGAGTCACCTTTCCCTGGACTCTCACATTGTCAAGGGCCAAAAATCGAGCCAAATAAGATGATTTTTTCAATTTTACATGCACAGAGAAAGCTAAGGAAGTGGAACATCATCTTGGTAATTAAAATGGCCAACCTGAAACTTAAATGATCATTGATCGAACTTGTTAAGAGAGTGAGGAGAGTAGGGGGAAGGTAGCATGGTGGTTAAGGGCACTGGACTCCCACATGGCCAACCACAGTTCAAGTCCCAAACATAGATGCTTGCTTTCTCATTTTCTTTCTCTCTCTTTCTCTCATTCTGTCCCTCTCTGGTCAAATATAAATTTTAAAAAAAGAAAGTAAGTTAAATAAAATAAGTCTTTAAAAAAAATGAAAGAGAGTGGGCCTTTGAGAAATTACTTCTCAAGATAGTAGTCCCATTTTGCTTTTTGGAACCAGGAGATGGTGTAATAGTTACGTTGCTGGACTCCCAGGTAGTTGACCATGGTTAGAGTCTAAGACAAAGAGGCTTAAAACTCATGCTAGGCACATGTGCATGCGTGCCCAAAATTCTGAGAGGAGAATGGAGAAGGGATTGCAGTGTGACCATCCCTCCTGGGGGGGAGGGGTGATTTCTCACTTTCTGTCTCTCTGGTGTGCATATGTGCCCTATAGTAAAAATCTCTTAAAAAAAAAAAAAAGCGAGCAGAAGGAAAATAAATATTAAAAGGAGAAGAGGCAGACCTGGTTTCAAGTCCAGTTCTGTAGGTAGGGAATGGGGTCTGTTCTGTCCAATGATGTATCCAAAGTACCTTCAACAGCACATGAGAATTTCTCGGGATACGGTTATGTGCTGAGTGTGACGTCTGGACCACATACGTGACAGTGGTCCTATAAGATATAACGGCGCTGAAAAATTCCTGTTGCTTAGATCCGGGCACCTGAGTCATCCTAACACAGCAGCACCAACACATAATCACATGGTTGGAACAACCTAGTGCACAGCCAGTCCTATGAGAACAGCACGCCGGCTGTGTACAGCACATAGTGTGCGGTAAGGATAATACATGGCCACGTGACAGGTGTGTGTGTTTACCATACCACACTCTTTACTGGATACTCCTGTTACCTATTTTAAAAGTTTACTGTCTGCTCTGTTATGCTAACAGCAGTCATACATCTGTTTACCCATTCTCTTGACTGCATTCTTTCCTCTTGTGCTTGATTGAATCTTGCAT
>NW_006159671.1:120948-122097 GCF_000334495.1 Tupaia belangeri chinensis | reverse complement strand
GAAGTTGAAGAGGAAAATGGTAATACTGATGACCCTGACCCGTGTGGGCCTGGGGTAGGGGGTATCTTTTATGCATGTGTCTTAGTTTTACTTTTGTTTTTTTTGCTATAGCACATGCACTCACCAGAGAGTGAGAGAGAAAGTGAGAAATAGCCCTCAGACGGGATGACCATGCTGCAATCCCTTCTCTTCCAGTCTCTTCTTGAGATTTACGGCATGCATGCACACACACATCAGCAGGACAAGAAGTGGAAGAGGAAAATGGTAATACTGATGACCCTGACCCGTGTGGGCCTGGGGTAGGGGGTATCTTTTATGCATGTGTCTTAGTTTTACTTTTGTTTTTTTTTGCTATAGCACATGCACTCACCAGAGAGTGAGAGAGAAAGTGAGAAATAGCCCTCAGACGGGATGACCATGCTGCAATCCCTTCTCTTCCAGTCTCTTCTTGAGATTTACGGCATGCATGCACACACACACACCCAGAGTGATTTTCAAGCCTCTGGGTCCAGGACTTGAAACACAAAGTTGGCCATGTGGGATCCAGTTACCTTAACTTTGATACCATGTGGCCCTGTGTCTTTGTTTTTAACAAAAAGTCTAGAAAGTAAAAAAATGAATAAAGTGAATAAATAAAAACAAAATTAAAATTAAAAATTCATAGACTAAGAGTATTGTTTTTAAAGTTGCATAGCTATATAGTGGGCTATATTTTAAGCCGTGTTATTTCCAAAGAGTTTTTTTCCCCATAAAGTCAAAAAAAAAGGTTAAAAGCTTATAAAATACAAAGTGACAATAAGCTAAGGTTAATAACTGAAGAAGAAATATTCTTATAAATTGCTTTCTTACCACGATACTGCCTATCACCTCTGTGCACTTTGGTCTGTGTCCTCATTTGCAAGATGGCGATTGCCCCAAATCATTGGGCTATGTAGGTAATGCATGAGCTCGTACTATAAGGACCCAGGGTCTGGCACATGCCAAGTATTCAGTAATAAAAGCTAATAGTCAGACATTGCACTACTAACAGAAAACAGGCCGTAACAGCATCACCCACAGTCTCTACCCAGAACCCCAAGGACACAAATGGCTCTTTTCCTTCTCACAGCAAAATTTCAAGAATTTGAAATACACTCCCCTTGGAATAAG
>NW_006159671.1:95860-120917 GCF_000334495.1 Tupaia belangeri chinensis | reverse complement strand
AAGAGTGTGAAAGAAAGGCAAGCCAGAAACCCTAACTAGGAGGGGTAGTGTCCATGTTGCTCTCTCAATCCCTGGAGGGATCTCGCCAGCCACGTGGGAAGTGGTGAAACATCTCAAAGGTTAAAGTCAGGTGCAGCAGAACACCAGCTGAGTGAGACGTGGCTGTGGACAAGGACACTGCTGAGCGAGACGCAGGTGCCTCAGTCTACTCCCTCTCCATGAGACGTGGCTGTGGACAAAGACACTGCTGAGCGAGATGCAGGTGCCTCAGCCCACTCCCTCTCCAGGGCAGTAAGGCTCTTTACAATTCATGTACCTGGCCCAGTCGCCGTGGTGCAGTGCATAGTGTGCGAAACTGCAGTGCTAAAAGCCACGTGGCTGGCCACAGGTTTGGATCCCTGGTTGGGCTGAAACATGCTGGTTGCACACATGTGCCCAAGGGTCTGGCAAACGGAATGGCTGAGGGAAGGGGGCTGCAGCATGACAGGATCCTATTAAGGTCTGCTCTTTGATGTGCACACAGACACACATACACACCTGGTGTGATTCTAAAGCCGCCAGGTCCTGGAGTTGAACCACGGTCGACCATGTAGGGATCCAGTGCCTGAACAACTATGCCACCTGTTGGCCCTCCCTAATGAGGTCTTTTTTCTTCCTTCCTTCCTTCCTTCCTTCCTTCCTTCCTTCCTTCCTTTCTTTCTTTCTTTCTTTCTTTCTTTAAGTGAGATTTTTGCTATAGGGTGCATGCGCTTGCAGGAGAGGGAAAAGGAGAGACAGCAAGTGTGAAATAATCCCCTCCCTGGGGGGAATGGCCACGGGGGATGACCACGCCATGATCCATTCTCCTCTTGAGATTTTGGGCGTGCACGTACATGTACCCAGCAAGAGTTTTAAGTTGTCGGGTCCAAGAATCAAACAGTGGTCGATTATGTGGGAGTCTAGTGACATAACCATTATACTATCTGCTGGTCCCCAAGATCTTAATGACATTATTCACCCCCAGCTTCAGTAAGCCCAGATCATGGGCAAACCCTTACACGGTGTACTCAGGGAAGTCTCCAGATGCAAACTGGGAACCCTCCTGTGTAGATCAGCCTTACAAAGCCTACCTGGCCCCCAGGCAAACTTCTTTAAACAATTATGTATATACACGTGCACACACACACACACACACACTCACACTCACACGACAGAGTTGTGGTAAAGTCATGCAAATGGCAGGTACACCAAGGAGATGGTTCAAAGGCTGTGGTAATTGGAAATGGCTCTGTCAACGGAGAGAACTTTACTCCAAAACCAAAACTCTCCTCTCAACTTGAGTCTGCCTCCACACCACTGCCACATTACTCTTCCCAGAACACAGCTCTAAATATCTGCTCGAAAAGTCAGCAACGGCCTCCACTTCCCACTGCATGAAAGGCAAACAGTTCACTGTGACTAAGGCGGTCTCACCATTCATCCACTCTGCCCAGAACACACCGGGCGCCTGTAGGAGAGGCAACACGTGTGGAGTCAGGAACAGTCTTCGGAGTCTGGCCACGTCAGGTTGGCCCTCAGTCCCACGCAAGTTCATTTCTACTCATCTTTCCGTTCCTCTGTTTTATCTCCATAAGACGGGGTTATGCCAAATATTAGGTTGTCAGGAGAGTCATGACGTTTTTTTCTGTTTTTCTATGCAAAAATGCTTCATGACTCTCCTGACAACCCAGTAACAACAAGGTGGGAGCTGGCGAACTGGGGCCTGGGCCAACTCCAGCTGACCACCTGTTTATTTTTTTGTTTTTGTTTGTTGTCTTGTTTCTTTTCTTTTTTTTTTTTAATTTCTTTGCTAGAGGACACATACACTCACTGGAGAAAGGCAGAGAGGAGAGAGAAGAAGAGAAAGCACTCCATGTGGGGGATGGCCACGCCACAATCCCATCTCTCTCCCTCCTTTCAGGATTTGGGGCGTACACACACACACACACACACACACACACACACACACACACACACACACATGCCACAAGTTTCTTAAGCTGCTGGGTCTCAAACTTCAATCGCGCAGTTGGCCATGTGGGATCTGGCTGCTTTAACCACCAGGCCATAGGGCCAGCCCTTCAGCTGATTCTCTGTTTTTGTAAATGAAATTCTATTAGGACACAGCCACACCCATTTGTTGTTTCTGGTCACTTTTATGCTACAAGAGCAAAGGTGAGCAACCGTGACACAAGGACCTTTTGGTTCATAAAACTGCAAATATTTACTACCTGGTTCTTCACGGAAGTTTGCAGCCCATGCTATAAAAACTAAATGTGATAATATACCTATACGTACTGAGTGCTCAGTAGCAATAATTATGATTACCTCAGGAAAACCGAGCTTGCCTCTCACGTCCCCGTCTCTGAACTCAGATGACTTTCTCTGCCCAAGTGTCTCCACTTGGGCCGCCCTGCCTGGCTAATTCCAATGCCCAGTACACCGGCGCCTCCTTCTCACCGTCCCCGCCATATCTGGCCCCTCTCCACGTGCTTGGAAGTGCCTCACAGGGAAGCTGCAGGCAGTAGGAAGATAAGTTAAATGTGCTGGGTTGAACTGAACTGAGAGAAAAAGGGCAAATCTGGAAAACCGATTACAAAAGAAACTTAAACAAAGTGGGCTCTCAGAGCATCTTCAAACCAGAATTCTTCACTGATGGGTAAGAACGGGGAGCAGGAAAAACGAATCCCTGCCCAGTTCAAGCTCATCATTTGGAACCCCACTAACCAGGATCGCTAATTACCTAGAGAGTGCTCTCCCATCCCCTGTCCCCAGCTCCCTTAAATTTTTGAAGTGAATCACCAGCAATGCCTAGATTTATTTTTAGCACCCTTTTCAGGCTCATGTTAAGGAGGGATATAAATTTAGACACATCCTTCTCTTGCTGTTTCAGTAGTTGATGCAATGAAAGCCATTCCTTGCAAACTGAACGCACAGTCCCCTTGGTCACCAGAGACAGGCTCCAACAGGTTCAGCAGCTCAGTAGAAATATGTTGGAAAGATTTTTAAGCAAGGGCTACAGCGTACAGGGCTTCCTGGCTCAGCCTCGCGGATCCAGAAACAATATCTCCAAAGCCTCTTGGTCCTGGAAGTTATGGAGACTAGAGGGCCATGTTACTTTTTCCTGGGTGCCCTCTGACCCTGGAACCTAGTTTGCCCCCAGGAGGGTACCTGTGAACGTTCAGCAGAAACTGACAAGACGAAGAACCACACAGTAGGAAAGAGCAAAACCACCCCCAGTCCGAACCGCAAATCCTCAAATCGCTCCCAGGAAAAAGGCTCGACGGTCATTTCACACCAGTGCCCAGGCAGGAGTCTGCCCATACAGCCGCCTTCCTGTTCCCACCTGTCCGTCTCGCCGAGGGTCTTATCTCCCAACTCCCTCCAACCAGAGATTCAAAGCTCCTGATTTGCTCCGTGAGGGAGAGAAACTCCTGTCAAAGGCCTGAAGAGATAAAAGGGGGAAGGAAGTCGCAGACAGCTGAACAGTGAATTCATTCTGATGCGTTTTATTACTCCTGACAGAATTTCAAGGAGCGTGTCATTTGTTTGCTTATAACTCCACATCACTCCATATCAAACAGGCTGAAATCCAAGAGGGGAAATTTTGACACATGAGTTGAAGTAAAGAACCTGATTATTAGTTGTAATAACAAAAACTGATAGTAATTGCACTGTGTGAAGCCGACGAGGATCATCGCCTTGCTAAGTTTATACTGTAATTAGCTCTCAAAGGAAGGAGGGTGGGACTCTAGGAAAGAAACCCAAGAAAATTTCTGCAAAACAACTGTACTGAAAGAGTTAGAATGGGGTTGGTCCTGTATCCTAGCAGTTAAGGGAAACCGGATCCCACACGGCAGATCATGGATCGAATCCTGGACCTGGTATCTTGAAAAATACACAGGTTTATGTGGATGCGTGCCCAGAATCCAACAGGATGGAGAAATGGAGAGGAGGAGATTCGATGTGACCACACCCAGGAGCGTGCTTTCTCCATCTTTTTCTCCCCCTCTCTGTCTCTAGCAAGTGCACATGCCCTCTGGTGATATATATATAAATTTTTTTTTAAGTGTTAGAATGTAATCATACCAGCCAAGCTATGAATTCAGGCCCGTGTGCCCAAGAGCCTGGTGGATTCAGAAGGCAGGGGCATTAGCACGGCATTTCCAGGAGAAACTGAGTAGAAGGAGCCGCAGGAGAAAATGCCAACACAGAGACCAAGGCCAAAGTAAACCAATCACGTGCGTCTGCAGCCGTTTCCAGCTGACTGACAGGGGATGCCACCATCTGGCATCAGTCCACGAGGCCTCACTCCAGACTCTGGTCGGGTCGCCAATGTGATATCATTTCTATGACTGAGGCCTGGGTGGCTACACGGTTTCGTTCTGACTACTCAGCAGTACAAAAACCATATTCCAGCCGCAGTGTGCAGCATGTTCCTCCGGCCTGTGCACACCACAAACATGTCACGGCTTATCCAATGGTTTGAACATTGTTTTAAAGATTTAATTTACTTATTATTGTTATTATTTTTAAATTTGCTATAGGGCATGTGAACTCACCAGAGAGACAGAGAGAGAGGGGGAAAGCTGCCAGGTCTGGGACTTGAACTGTAGTCTCTCTCGTCCAGTGCCTTAACCACCATGCCACCTGCCAACTCCATGGTTCACAATTTTAAGAGACCCAAAATGCACCCTTGTTATCGAGAGTAAAGCTGTGCCATTCATTTTGGCATCCTCAGCATCTAGCCAGGAACAAGGTCACACCCCACAAAATTCACCACATAACTTTAGAATGGAATGGGATGCGGGTGAACGGGCTGAACTTAGCTGGTGGCTTTTCTTCCTGCTTCCCCTTTCTCCATCAGAATCTAATACAGGCTCAGTATATCTTTCTTCCTTTCTTTTCTTTTTCTTTTTTTTTTTTTTAGGTTTTTGTCATTGGGCATGTGTGCTCACCTGAGAGAGACAGAAGAGAGAGGGAAGTGAGAAGTCACCCCCGAAGAGGATGGCCACACTGCAATCCTTTCTCTTCCACTCCCCTCTGGGGACTTTGAGCACGCATGCACACATGCCCAGCATGATTTTGACGCTGCCAGGTCTGGGACTCAGACTGTAGATGTCCATGCATCCTATCCACCACGCCACCTGCTGGCCCCAGAGGCGAGTATACCTTATCTAAAATGATTGGGGCCCAAAGTGGCTTTGGACTTCGAATTTTTTAGGTTTTGCCATATTTGCACATACTTAATTAGATGTCATGGGGGTGGGGCGCCCTGTTCTAGCACAACTGAAGGGAGCTGGGAGGGTATCATTTCCCTTGGGGATGCTGAAGAAACCGAGTGTTATGCACCTGTGTTTCGCCTGTGCCCTTCACCTGAGGGCAGGTGTAGAGTTTCCCGTTTGTGGCAGTCACAAAGTTTCACATTGGGGGTGTTTCAGGATTCAGATTGTCGGATTAGGGAGGCTCAACCTGTATATATTCCTTTCATTGTGGTCCTTGACTGGGATTCAAAACCACTGCCTTAAAAATGTCAACAGGGGGCCAGCAGGTGGCATAATGGCTATGTTGCTGGGCTTCCATGTAGTCGACTGCAGTTCAAGTCCCGGACCCGGTGGCTTAAACTCACACTGGGCACATGTGCATGCATGCCCAGGATCCCCAAGGGAGAATGGAGGAGAAGGGATTGCGGTGTGGCCATCCCCTCTAGGGGATGATTTCTCACTTTCTGGTCTCTCTGTCTCTCTCTCTCTGTCTGGTGAACGTATGCACCCAATAGCAAAAACCTCTCCAAAAAATAAAAAAGTCAATAGGGGGCCAGCAGGTGGTGTGGTGTTTAAGGCACTAGATTCCCTCAGGCTGACTGTGATTCGAATCCTGGAAGTGGTGGCTTGCCTTCCACTTTCCTTCTCTCTCTCTCTCTTTCTTTCTTTCTCTCTGTCTCTCTCTGGTGAGCACACATGTCCTAAAGCAAACTTAAAAGAATAATAAATATAATTAGTTAAAATAAAAACCAGTCAGTGGGAGAAATGATGGCCCCAGCTTTGTGCTAGAGGAAGAGGTGGCGCACAGAGAAGCACATCTTTTGCTCACGGCCACACAGCACCATGGGCTGAACATGACATCTAATCCCTGGTTTCTCGGAAGAGTCCGGTTCTGCCCAATGCGCTGGTTCAGAGCAGTCCACATGCCCAACCTGGAAACAATGACCCTCTGTCATCCCCACCTCTGCCAGTCTCCGATGGACAGCTCAGGGCATTGGTGGCCCTTCAACAGCTGGAACAGTCATCACAGGCAAGGACCTGCAGACTCAGGTGTTGTCGTGACCAGGGTCAGCTCTGGCCTGACCAGCTGGGTGACCCTGGATGAGCCGCATCCCCTCTGGGTGTTGTTGTCCCTTACTTGGACAGCGATGGACAGTGGTCTGAGAGCCTAAGCCAGATTGTGGAGGCAAGCCGTTACTCAGCATCCTGCACTGAGTAAATACCGTGTAGCGGTTATCAATATTCAATCAACGAACAAACAGAGCTCCTGGGTTTAAGGAAATCAGTCATTCTAGATTGCTGAGGCTTTCTGCTTCAGAGAGCCACACAGTCGAAACGATTCCGCTGGAAAGCTTTTCCGAATGGGTTATAATGATCTCTCCATCTAATTAACACAATTGTGCTTCTTCTTTACAGCCAAGAGACATTCCTAGGAGTGATGGGATCTGATTTATATCAGGACCCACTTAGGGCATGCTGAGCTGCTGGACCTTCCTTAAAAGATCCTCAAGTTTGTTTTGTTTTTTCATTGTGTATAAAACAAGAGCAAACACCGTCCAAACTAGAGTCTGTTTTTTTAACTGCCACAGGTGTACGTGCATGCCAAAGCACAAGGAGAGACAGAAAGAGGAGAGGGAGAAGAATCCCCACTGGGGGCGCGGTCCTGCTACAATCCCTTCTCTTCCATATCTCCATCCTGTTGCTATTTGGGGTACACCTGTGCACACACACACCTTGCTGTTTCTTGAGCTACCAGGCCAGGATTTGAACTGTGCAGTCGGGTACATGGGCTCTGCTCCCTTATCTCCCAGCCCAAGCAAGAGTCTTAATGAGACTTTTCTCTTTTTTTTTGGAGAGGTTTTTGCTATAGGGTGTATGCGCTCGCCAGAGAGACAGAGAGAGACAGAAAGCGAGAAATCACCCCCCAGGGGGATGGCCATGTCCCAGTCCCTTCTCCTCCATTCTCCTCTCAGGATCTTGGGCACACACACACGCCCAGCGTGAGTTTAAGCCACTGGGTCTGAGACTTGAACCACAGTTGGCTACATGGGAGTTCAGCGACATAGCCATTACGCTAACTGCTGGTCCTGAGACTTTTCTCTTAAGGAAAGCACCGAAGTAGAAGGATTTGATAGCCTTCTATCAGCTGCTCCAAGGATCAGGAGGGAAAGTGTTCTGAGTTTGCAGCTGGTTTCTACCAGGTGAGACGCCTAGGAAGCTGGACTCCAGGAGGACCGTGGCGTGGCCGTGCTCTGTGTCCCCACCTGAGCACACGCAGACTGTACTGCCAGCCCCTGCTCTTGACTGTAGTCTGTAATAGGGTTAACCAAACATTGACACCAAGGCGCAGAGTGTCAACCCCTGTCTGGACCCAGGAGATGGCAGCAGGGGAAGAGGGGCCAACGGCTAATTATGTCTGCTGGATTTTGTCTGCAGTAATCTACTCGCCTGTCCCACCACCAAACAGGTACCTTGATACTGCCCACGTGCACACCTTTGTGGCAAAGGAGTAGGACGGATATCCACAGAGCAGCAACTACAGGGCACAGATGAGTATCCCTCTGGATTTCCATCTCTCTCACTTCCTGGCAGCCTCGTTACGCCTGCGTTACCCCTCAGTAGCCAGCCCCGTGGCTGAGAGCTGCCTGCGTGCCCTGGTACGTCGAGCAAACACTGCCCGAGCACAGCTGGAGCTGGGAGCCGTCATGGGTAGGATAACTAGCATCGGCCAAGCATTCGTAGCAAATGATTAACAGGGCACACCTTTCATAGAGTCAGCTTATTTGGATTCCAGATACACCTCGATCGCTTCCCGGCACAGGGATGCTGGGTAAATTACCTAAACTACCTGAGCCTCAGTTTCCCCATCTGCAAAATGGATCAGCAACTTACTCCAATTACTGGAGATGGAAATGGGATCATCTAAGAATGCCTGGCGTGTAGCAGGAATCCGTGGCAGCTGTGATTATAATTACCTGAAGATGATGCCGTCCGCGTGAGCACTCTGCCAACAATGGGCCCCTTTAGTTCCCGACTCAGCTATGAGGAAGGTACTGTTTCTCCCATTTCACAGGTGAGGAACCTGAGGCTCAGAGAGGTAAGGCGACTTTCCCAGTGGCACCTGACAGGCGTGGAGGATTTGAAGCAGTGGCTCTGGGTCCTAAGGGCACCAACGCTGCTACCGAAGGGCCCACTGGGAAACCAGCGGCACAGGGCAAGAGCCACAGCACCATGGGGAAAGCATCAAGAGAGAGAAAGGCTCACTGCACAACAGCCACCAGCACCAGCGTCTGCCGGCCTGGGGAACACAGCCAGCCTCCTGTCACTCACGACTCCCAGATCCGAGAGGGGAGCCGACACTTTCCCACGTCACCAAGCACAGAGCAAACTCTAATTTCACAACAGTGTCACTATAGCCAAAATAACAATGCCAGCCTAACAGGAATGACCCTGTAGAGCTGGATCCCCATGAGGAAGCACTCAGGGATGGTTCCCTGGTTCCTCCCATCTGCAGGGGGACCGGCTCGCCTGGGAATAGCCCCACAGCCACACAATGGTGGCACTGTCTGTTGGGAACTCAGACGAGCCACAGGTGGGTGTGCATGGCCGCTCCAAAGGTTTCGAAACTGTGCCTTTAGGAAAATAAGCCAGGCTCCTACATGTGCTGGGAGGGCGTAGGTGCCTGCTCCCTCCACCCCCAGGCTGACCTACATTGGAGTCCCAGGCGCTGCCTGTCCTGCACTCTGCTCTCCTGGGACAGGCAGCACTCTGTACCCCACTCCCCGGGACACCAAGCATTTCCTGCTCGTCCTTACTTGGTCACACCAGGTATGTGCCAGGGGCCTGTGCTTTTGTCGAGGGCCTACTGTGTGCCAGGCGTCTTATAGCTAGGACCGAGTCTACACTCTCTTCCCCTTCAAGGAAGAAAATTCTTGTTTTGCTCACTGGATTTCCCGCCCCAACCTTCTAGACCAGTACCTGGCACACTGCAGGAGCTCGCTAGATAGTTGTTGAGTCAATGAACGATCGCCCCCACATCACATACTGCAGGACGGGGCTGCCAACAGGTTAGTGGGCATCTATAAAAGGTGGGGATCTATTCGCCCCAGACAGCCTGGCCTCACAACTGCAAAGTGAGTCTCCAGGTCTTGCTAGGACTTCCCTGGAAAATCAAATGAGGCTACCCTCACCAGGAAGGCTGGAATTCTTACAGGTTGCCTTGGTAAAATTGGCTCCATCGCTACAGCTCCTTCCACCCTCTCCTGCTTAGCATCCAGACCTGACTGACTCTGAACCAGGACGTCCAACTCCGAGAAAATGGAAACTCAGAGTCCACTCAGAAAGGCCCCAACGTGTTCTCTCCCTTCCTCTGCTCAGTTGTCAGTTACTGGCTAATTAGATGCATTCTCCTCCCAAGCGCTCCCCTGCAGGGACAGGACTCAGACCTTCCATGGGCATTGGGGCAGCTGCTAACATTCCCTTTTTGACAGCAAGCATCAATCAGAGCCACCTGGCCTGGCAACCCCACTTGAAAGGGTGAGGAGAATCCGCGCCACGATGCGGGTCTCCCTTGGAGTCACAAACTGACCTGAAAGTAAGAACCTCCCGCCCAGCTCTGCAGCCACCATAAAGCGCCAGCACTCCCTCAGCGACTCACATCCAGCCCCGAAGCTCCTGCTGAGCTTTCCAGGCACAGTCTCCCAGGACTGCAGGCCCTCTCCGTGCTCAGCGAAGACTCTGGAGGCCTGGGTGACTTCTGACGGGCCACTCAGCCTAAGTCACAGTTTCCTCTCCACTAGATATTGAGAGGCTGGGGGAGCCACTAGATTTAAATGGCTCTACACAGGCTTGGATGTAAGAAACACTAGGCGTGCCAGGGATTTACGGCCGGGGGCAACCCTGAGCCTCACCTTCCAAATACGCAACAGGGGATACTAATCTATTCTCTATGGTGAGGACTAAATGTTCATGAAGCGCTTAGCACAGGACTTGGCACATAGATGGTACCTTTACGTGCTAGTTTCTGGGACCAGCAGATGGCATAATGGTTACGTCGCTGGACCCCCACACAGTCTACTATGGTTCGAGTCCTGGACCTGGTGGCTTAAAACTCACACCAGGTGTGCATACATGCCCAAAATCCCGAAAATGAAGGAGAAGAGATTGTGGCATGGCCATCCCCTCTGGGATTTCTCACTTTCTGTCTCTCTGGTGAGCACACACGCCCTATAGCAAAAATCTCTAAATAAATAAATACTAGTTTCCTTTCCTCGGTTGCTGTTGTCTCCAGGTGCCCAGCCCATAGATCCTTCCAGAAGCTCCTAGCTCCACGGTTCATGCTGTTTTACCACTCAGCCCCTGATGGCAGGTTTGCAGGTCTGGCATGCCCCCCTTCATCTCCTCCCTTCTCTTGGGAACCAATCCCGACTGCCAGGCTTCTCTCCACCTGGAATTCTACACGCAACTAAGACACACCCTGTGCCCCAGCTCCCCAGCCTCAGGGCCACGCACACAGCACTCTCCACGCCTGTGGTGCCTTCCGTCCTCTAGGTCCTGACAGACGCCGACTCAGTACCTGAAACCCAGGCCACTGCCCATCCCCGTGCAGCAGTCCCCACCTTCCCACACTCAGAGTGATGTGTTGTTCCTCCTCACCTCTAGAAGCACAACGCCTGTCCCGAGGCTGTTCTAATGCGCTCCTCACATCTCTCCCTTAGAAGCAGCTCCAGAGAAGAGAAAAGATTTCATACACTATGAAAGAGCCCCCTGAAGTAGGAGCGAGGCCTGGGACACACAGTCTGGATACAGACCCCAGATGGAGTCCTGGTGGCTAAGCTTTCACTCACTGCACAGGGAACGGCTAGCAAAGCGTACATCAGTTACAGCATGACCTCAGCTAGTGCCTTCCAGAACCAAGGGTGTGGTCTTCATGGCCCAGGGCACACAACAAACACCCCAATAATGATTTGGTAAAAAAAAAAACCCTGTCGGTTAAGAACAGTGAGCAAGGAATGCTGGCTTCCTAGGTCATTTTTAGCTGTTTTCTAAAGACCCCTTCCTTATCAGAGAGCCGGCCCATCCTTGGGCAAAAGCCCCACAGCAAGCGGGCAATCCCCCTTCCCCTGCAGCATCCCTCCCTGCGGGCAGCTTTGCTGCCCTCTCCTTTCATCTCATTCTTGCTGATGTAAGATGTGAGTCTGGTCCCTTGGCTGATCCTGCATGGGTGTGGGGGGCCCAGCCACCCCAATACCCCGCATCTCCACCACACCTGGTCACTAGGGGCCTGGTACACAGGCACTGACTGGCTTACTGGGAGGTGGGTGGAGGGACAACAGATGGAGAGGGACAGCCAGAGAGGGAGGAAGACTTGGGTAAACGGACAGGTGACTGTTCAGACAGATGGACTTCGGTGGGGTGGAGGAACTGCAGGTGATGAAATGAGGAGACATGAAGAGGATGAATGAGTGGGCGGGACGGATGAAAGAGTCTGTCCCCTTCACTGCCTAGATCATAAAGTCCATGGTGACGATTCATGTGTCCTTCATACCAGTCATAGCAAAAGGCACAGAACAGGCACCAGTGATAACACTTGCTGTGAGACAGCTTCCGGGAGCAGCTCAGAAAACAGACCTGGATGCGGATGCTAAAGCACAACTTAGAAAGATACGAGAGGGGCCAGCAGGTGGCGTGGTGGTTGGGGCGCTGCACTAGCACACAGTCAGCCATGGTCTGAGTCCCAGACTTGGCGGCTTGCTTTCTTACTTTAACTTTCTCTCTCTCGCTCTCTCTGTTGCTCTTTGGTGAGCATGTGTGCCCTATAGCAAATTAAATAATAAGAATAAATAAAATTAAATAAATAGTTCTTAATTTAAAAAAAAGGTAGGGAAATACAACTGGGAATACATCAGAAAAGACTTATACTGGCTCAGGAAAGTCAACTGAAAAATTTTCAGGAAATTTGGAAGCTGGCGAAAAGTTATATAAATTTACAATTAAATTATACTTGATTTGTTTGTTTGTTTTTGAGAGAGATTTTTGCTATAGGATGCTTGCACTTGACAGACAGAAAGTAAGAAATCATCCCCCAGGATGGATGGCCACACCACAATCCCTTCTCCATTATGCTCTCTGGATCTTGGGCACACAAGCACATGCACCCAGCATGAGTTTTTAAGCCACCAGGTCAGGGACTTGGCTACGTGGGAGTCCAGTGACACAACCATTACACCATCTGCTGGCTGCTCCCTAAATTATACTTATAAAGGTGGAACAAATATTCAAAACTCATCACTGCCTAATTACTTAAGTACATTTCACTCCTGTTTCTGCTCCTGGGGTTATTTATGTCTACTATATCTGTTTTAGAGACCCAATAGGACAGTGTAGCAAAGCACACCTCTTCCCAGTCCTGGGTTCAGAGATGGTGGCTTGTTAAGACTCTGATCCGCTGGGCAGGCCTCTGCCCTGGAGATCTAGTAGTTAGTTACCTGTCACTGAGTCCACGTAGGTGAGAAGGAAAAAGCGGGTGTGTTATTTTCCTTCCTCAATCCTTCTTCCCTCCAAAAGGAGACTTCTTGTTTCCTACAAAGCTGGGATGAGGATGCAAATTTAGGGAAGACAGAGCTAAAATGCTTTGCATGAGAAAAAGAAGTTCAGGCAGGAGGTAAGACCTGGAGCTGGGAAGACTAGGAGGCAGAGACCGGGCTGAGGGAGGGAAGGAGACTTGGAGAAGGAAAGGAGCAAATAGTGACGCTGCACAGGATCCAGGATCAGAACCCTCCCCTTGGAAGTCTAGTGCTTTCCAGGGCAAGTGGATCCTTCTCGGGAAGGACAGCAGGTACCCTGTGGTGCTTCTCGGTGGTGAAGAGATAGGGGCAAAGGAGAGCCATGGTTAGGTTTCTCCTGGCTAAGACAGAAACTGGGTTTACTCCCAGGGCCACGTGGGTAGGTGGTGCGCTCTTGGGATCTTTTGCACCCCAGCACGGTACTTGTCTTAAAGCTCTGGCTCAAGGAATGCTGGCTGGAAGGCCCTCTTGGCTGCCTTGTCCAAGCCTCAGATCTGGCACTGGTTTCCTGGCCTCCCTACCCCACTGCCTCCCTCTCCCTCTGGAGAATTCCAGCTGACCCTGCTGGCTGCTCCCCATTCCCACCACTGGCCCTCAGGTTAGGGCTCAAAAACTCACCACCAGGCCCACATTCTACACCGGCAGGGCTGGCTGGGTCCTGGGTAGGCAGCTCAGGCGGAACTGGGGAGTCCCGGTTCCCCCTGACATTTACATCTCCAATGAAATCCTCAAGGCTTTACAGCCAGGAGACTGAAGTGCGGAAATGCAACCACCCAGGCAAGCCTGGAAGAGGTTTTGTTATTATGGTAAAAGACTCCTGGTCATTTATTTTGTTTTCATACAGAACAGCAGGTGAGGGTCTAAATAAGGGATGCATTGCTTATTACAGTTCCCCAAACCCAAGGCAGAGGGCATGTGCTCACGGTGGTTATTTGAGGATGATTTTATTGAGAAACCGAGCAGTAGATAGTAGTGTAAGGATTTCCCCTGGAGCAAAGGGGTCAGGTTTCTTGGATTACACTGATTTATGCAGAAGTAGATAAAGGAACCCAAGGATGTCCCTTTTTTGTTTTAAAGAATCATTTTTAAAATTTTAACTTTATTTATTATTATTATTATTATTATTATTATTATTCAGTTTGACCAGAGAGAGAAAGAGAGAGGGAAAGTGAGAAAGGAAGCCACCAGGGCCGGACCTGAACCATAATCTGCCATGTGAAAGTCCAGTGCCCTTAACCACCATGCCACTTGCTGGACCCATGTGCAGGGCTGTGATAGAAGGCAAAAGCAAGGTGTTGGCGGGGTCCTTTTAGGAAAAGACGGAGATGGAATAGCATAGAGCCCTGGAAAATATGTATTTATGTATAAATAAATAAAACGTATTTGTTAAATATTTATCTTTACATAAGGGATTTCCCAACCATAAGTAATGAACCATAAGGCTCTGACCTTGGAATAATTGACTGTAAAATGTTTAAACCCCCAATGCATTTGCTTGGGTAGGCAGACATTCTGGGTCAAAGGGATTCTCTAAGCCATAACGTCCTGAATTTTGTGTTAGTCACATCAAGAAAATGTCCCACGGCTGTCACGGGCAGACTGTGAAGTCAGGTCAAATCCTAGCTCCACCTCTTCACGTGTTCCAGTTCAGACAAGTGACTTACACTGTCAAACTCGGTTTGTGCAACTGTGAAGTGGAGACAAGCCGAGCACGGAGCGCACCAGCCGAGATGAAATGAGAAACAGGCCACCCGGGAGTGAGTGCACCGCACCGAGCGCTCAGTGGCGGCCTCAACCAGTTCAGACAAGTGACTTACACTGTCAAACTCGGTTTGTGCAACTGTGAAGTGGAGACAAGCCGAGCACGGAGCGCACCAGCCGAGATGAAATGAGAAACAGGCCACCCGGGAGTGAGTGCACCGAGCGCTCAGTGACGGCCTCAAAAACCTCTGGAAGGTGGGCAGTTCCCAGCAGTGCCTGGCGCTGTCCTCCCCGGAATCCGCTCTCTGATCCTTCCCCATTTGGGAGCCTCGTTCCTTTCTCTGCAATTCCAAGGCCCGGAGACTTGGCCATAGTGGAAATGACCGTTATGTCCTGGGCCCTTCTCCAGCCCAGATGTCAGAATTCTCAGGCTTATGGACATCTCAGGGTTTTTGATGTTTTGTGTTTTTATAACGGACTTTTATTAGGAAGCCTCCTAGCCTAAGCGGACACCCAGAAAATAAGGATTGGGGGGGCTCTCACTACCTAGGGCACACGCTGGCTTTGAGAACAAAAGAACAATTGGCACCAAGACATTATTTATTCTACGAAGTCCTGGACAAGTGCCCTGACTGCTTCATCTCAAGAACGATAGCTGCTAACAGCCCCATGCTCCCTCTGCCTCCCATCTGTGGCTCTTAGTTTATAAACACAATCCAATTGCGGGGAACGTGAGAGGCAGCTGGCACTCTCCCCATTTCACCGACAGGCAAATGAGAGCCCAGCTCGGGGAAGGTCAGCATCAGCCCAGTCTCCGTGGTGCACAAGTGGCACCACCATTTGGAAAGCAGGAAGCCATGAAGAAGGCCCACTTTGAGCTCCTGGGCCAACCGAAGCATGCTGAGTGTGGTGGCCCAAGACTGTCACCCTGGTCAGTTGGCAGGCTGGGGTAGAATTCTGACATGAACTTTGGTGAAATGTCTGTCTCTGGAGGCTGGGTGTGGCACAGTTCTGTGAGGTATTCCCACATGGGAAGGTTCCTGGTTCACGTCATGAGACTTCCCTGAATATGCCAGGCACATGCTTGTCCATGATTGGGGCTGGCTGAAGACCAGTGATGGGTCATGTCATCAAGACCCTGGGGAAGGGGGTGCTTTCTCTGTTTTTCTCTCTTTCTTTCTCCCATGGAGAATAAATGAATACACTTTTTTTAAACTGTCTGCCTCCAGCCAGCCAGTGGTATGGAGGTGAAGGCGGCTGGATCCCTGGTGGCTTGAAAATCACTCCAGGGACATGTGCAGGTGCTCCCAAAAAATTCTGAGGAGAGACTGTGGCATGGCCAGGGTAGTGGCCTCTCTCTCTGTCTCTCTCTCTCTTTCTCTCTGGCAAGCACACATACCCTGTGGAAAACTTAAACGATGATGTTCTAAGACACAACTGGAGGAAGTCTTCTCTTCTGAGAAAATGGGAATTTGCACTTGGTGTCCACCTCTTTTTTTTAGGAGACAGAATCCCCGTGCGGGCATGTGAGATGTGTCTATCAGAGCTAAGAACCACGTGGCACAGCTCCCTCCTACTGAAATGTCTGTTCTTAACGTCCTACCGCAAAGAAATCCTTTCCATGGGGCATTGAGGCTAAGATCCCAGGACTCAAAAAATTAATCATATCCCCAAGACATCCATCCCCATGAATCACGCTTGGCCTGGGCAGCGTTGGGCATCTGAAGCCAAAGACACACGTGTCCGGTGTCTCAGCAGTCTCCCCCCTTTAATGAGCCAATACACTTGTAGGATGGAGACGAGAGAGGATATACAATATTCGGAAGACCCAATGGGGCGGCTCACATGGAAGATGACCTGGAGGCTATGTCGGAGGTCTCTTCATGCAGGCATTCTCTTTTTTTCTTTCCCTCCATCATTATACCCACAGCTCATACCCTTGTACACGGGGCAGTGCAGAATATCGGTTCACCTAAGCAAAGGCTTCGGGAGTCTAAACACGCCAAGGTCAGTTACACACAATAATCATTAAGCAAATAAGAGAAGCACACTCTTCCCGGAAATAAGCTCCGACCACAGCCCCACATAATGGTAATCTTGCCTAGGGCACTGGGTTGGACATCTGGGGTGGGGGAAGAGGAGAAGGCAGGCTAGGTTTTAAGAGGAAGAAGATAAACGACATCATTTGGGCACGAAGAATAAGCTAAGGAGGGTCCCTCCCTGTAGTAAAGCTGTGGCCTCTGACACTCGGACCACATCAAAGTGACCACTCTGATCGTCAAACCAGAGCGCCAAGCAGCTGCAAGCCCAGGACTGCCATTAGTCCCCATCATGACAATTGTCTAACGGTTAGGAAGGTATAAAGGCAAGAAAGTGCATCTTGCCTCTTTGCTCTGTGAATACAACTCCCAAACGAATCCTCCACCTGGGGACAGCCACAGAGGCAACTGCCTTCCAGCCTGAAAGAACACCCCTGCCAGGTTGTCCTAGCGAGGGACAGGGTAGTGGTGTCTTTCCTTAGCCATTCCAGGGAATCTCCGAACAGGAATCGCTTTGACTGCCCCCACACAACCCTTTCATGCAAGGAAGGCCTCTGGAGCAGTCGGCGACATCCCCTTGGATCTTTGACAGACGTCCACTTTCCTCCCCTTGCACCTGCGGGGGTCCACAGTTAAGGCAGCAGAATGAAACCTGCCACACCTGCTGACATCTACGACCTCCCCCCAAACCCGGCCTCCCGGCTCTGCCTGCTTTCTGTTTATGCTGGATTGTATCTTCTCAGGCCACCAGCGACTCCCAGGAAGCTCCTCCTCTACCTGCTCTGAAAGTCCAGCTCTCAGCCCTCACACGGGGACACGCAGGGTGAGAGATGCACACTCCACAAATGCTCTGTGGAGGAAAGGCTAGGGAGGGCTGCTGGTCCCCCTGGGCGCAGGAAACAAACCAGAACCATCTCTCCTCTCCACACAAGCCCAGCTCAAACAAACATCATCATCTCTCCCCAGAGACCCTGCCAGCGTCCCTCGAGGTGGCTTACCACTTTATAATGGTCACAGGAATCTCGACTTTGACCCCGGGCAGGAACCCACACGTTGATGCTTATAGGCATGGCCCAGCCCACAGTGGCAGTGCGGTCCTCAGCCGCCCGGCAACAGCCCGGGCCTTCTCTGGGGGTGTCTAGCTCAAAGCCCCGTGGAGGCGTGTGAAGCCTCAAAGGTTAATTTTAGCTGAAGTCACACACCCGCTGCGGTCAGATTCTCTTTCACAGGCCACCTCCTGAATAGCGGCAGCTTATGTTACCCCAGCCCACTGGGCGGCCCTCTGGCCACCAGCCCTGACTCCAGACTGCTTCGGTTCCTCCATCTCCATCTGCTCCACCAAATTCTCTCTCCTTCCAAAATAACCCTGCTTACGTTTTCATGACACACTCAGGGGACATAAATCATGGTTTCTTTGGCTGCCCCAGGAAAACAAACCAGGGGAAATGCTTCTCTACTTGGTCTATGCTTGGCAGAGGCTGGGCAAAGAAGCTCTAGGCCCTGGGCTCTGCAGACTTCATTCCACCTGGGCAGCAGCTGCTGGGGCCACGCAGTAACAAAACCTGTGTGCTTCCATCTGCTGCAGCGAGGTTTTGACAACTGTCCTCGGTGCTGTTATTCGCACAGTCCCTCCGCTTGTGCTACTCTCTCTGTCTAAGGGGAGAACAGCAGCCCTGCCCTTTCATGTCTCTGTAGATGGAGAGGAATCTGCACATTCCAGTCAAAGGTTTCACTCCTGCAGAGGAAGAGAGTGGGAACCTTCTCTCAACTCAACAGAGGTTTTTTTACTATAGGGCGCGTGCGCTCGCCAGACAGACAGAGAGACAGAGAGACAGAAAGCGAGAAATCACCCCCCAGGGGGGATGGTCACGCCGCAATCCCTTCTCCTCCGTTCTCTTCTTGGGATCTTGGGCACGCATGCACACGCGCCAGCATGAGTTTAAGCTTCCAGGTCCAGAACTCAAACCGTGGTCGACTACATGGGAGTCCAGCGACATGGCCATTACGCTAACTGCTGGTCCCCGACTTTACAGAGGTTTTGAAAAAGCTCTTGGGGCATCAGCATGGGCCAGATCCTAGATTTTAATAGGTGGGTGAATGTTGACCCCAGGAGAAAGGTCATTAAAACCTGTCCATTTTAGGTCTCACCTTTTTTCAGTGTAGACAGGGCCATGGAAGGGCTATGGGAAAATCAGATCTATAGTGGGCTGCTGCAATTAGCACACAAATCTCCCAGCCTGTCACCTTGCAGACCAAACCCTGGCGTGCAGTTTAAATCAGGCCTTAAAGCTATGTCCAGAAATGGCTCCAAGGAGGATACAGTGCGATTTCAACCACACCTTAGGCCTACCTGTTACACACCTGTGCCAGCCGAGCCCTCTCTTTCATAAGACTCATTAGTTGATAATTATTTCCTTCATCCAGGTATTTACTGAGCACACTGTGGCAGGTGTTTTCCTAAGCGCCTAAGCCTGGAGGACTTCCCAGTGAGAAAGAAAGTGCCCTCATGAAGCTTTATTCCACGCAGAATGAGGGGCAGGGCAAAACAAAATGACCACAAACAACGAGACAAACTAAACAGAACAGAAATGTTGTGAAGGAAACGCAAGTGAGTGGAGGCTAGGGGTGGAGGGAAACCACGAGAGAAAAAGTAAGAAGGGTCTCTGTCACAGCAGGTGAGGTGCTGCACTCCCACATGGCCAACAGCAGTTTGGGTCCCAGACCTGCTGGCTTGCTTTCTCATTTTCCCTTTCTCTCTCTCTCTCTCTGGTCGAATTAAAATAATAATAATAATAAATAAAATAAATAATTCTTAAAAAAAAAAAGAAAAAAGGAGAAGGGCCTCCGTAAGGAGGTAACTGATTAGAGATCCAATTAAAAGACGGTAGCTCAGAGCAATGGGTCTTCCGGACCAGAATCATTAGCATCATCTGGGAACTTGTTAGAATCCTGGGCCTTGGGGCTGAGAGCTGGCATAGTGGGTAAGGGCACTGGATTCCCACATGGTCTACTGTGGTTTGAGTACCAGACCTGGTGGCTCACTTTCTCACTTTCTCTCTCTCTCTCTCTGGTCGAATTAAAATAATAATAATAATAAATAAAATAAATAATTCTTAAAAAAAATAAAAAGTTTTTTTTAAAAAAAAAGAATCTCGGTCCCCACTCCAGACTGAATCAGAAATTTGGGGGTGAGGGAGGCCCAGCAGCCTGGGTTTGAACAAGCCCCACACATGACTTTCGTGCACACTGCAGTCCAGGATCCACGAGGCTGTGTGACGAGCACCCTGGGCTGCAGATTCTATGGAGTGTAAGTCTGTTTTGCTCCCCACCAGAATCCTCAGCCTCTAGGCCCCACCTAGCACATAGTAGAAATTCAGTCCATATTTTTGGACTGCCTGCCAAGCTCCAAGTCCCAGCCCCCTGGTATCCAGATTAAAAAAAAAAAATCACAAAAGTGTTATATTCATAAACTGTCAGCAAAAGCACCCAAAAAGGAAGAGGAGGAGGTAATTTAGAATTCTGGGTGGCCAGTAGAAAGCTTTCTGCCATGCCAGAAACTGCCGGCCGCTAAGATCGACTCTTCCCAATCTAATAAAACTTGGCATCGCAAAGTTGGCAATTAGATTTCCTGAAAAAGGCTAAATGCGGTAGCCTTCTGCTTCCTGGTTCTGAAACTCGGTAAGAAAGGCATTAGTGTGTGGCAGCTGGGTAATCATTTAATTGATCTCTTCCACTCTGAGAAGCCTCCCTTCTCTGCCCCAGCCCACTGACTAGTAAATCAATGTCACCTTCATTGTGAGCATGAAAAGGGAGGGACCCCCCAGCCCCCCAAACCAAATTGAAGTCAATTTCCTAATGGGGCCTGGGTGAGACTCTAAATGGGTGCTGCTGTTCACCCCCTCCTTCCCTGGGCCACCCAAGCAGCTCCATCCACACCAGTGGAGCGCCAGCCACATGCAAAGCAGGAGCCAAGGGGCTTCCTACAGTAGGAAATCCATAGCAGAAAGGGTGTGGACCCCAATGTCAGCAAGATCTGACTCAAATCCCCAAACTGGACATATTTCCAAGGCAACTAGAAAGGCCTCTGGCATGGAGGAAGGGCTCAATAAATCATGTACAGTTTTCTCTACCCCTGTCATTACTGCTGTGTGCGATTCTGCCCTTTCATTCAGCACACCGTCATTAAGTCCCTACTGTGCACCCTCACCGGGGACAGAATGGTGAGCAAAACCGACCTGGAGCGTTTGTCTAGAGGGAGTAACAGGCATTAATCAAATAAAAACGTCAAATAAAGATATTGCTAAAAGATGCTGAGCCAACCCAATAGTACAATGGTTAAAGGCTGTGCTTAGAAAGCTGGATCCCACTTGGCTGACTGGTTCAAATCCTAGCCCCAGGGGCTTGAAAAACATGCTGATGTGAGTCCATGCCCCAACTCCTGACAGGATGGAGAAATGGAGGAGAAGGGATTTTAGAGGACCACACCCCATTGTAAGGTGCTTTCTCTCTTTCTCTATGGCAAGCACATGCGCCCTATCTCAAGGAAAAAAAGAAAGACGGAGAAAAATACTGCCAAAGAGCAATTGTGACAAATGCTAGAGTATGAGTGCATGTCATGGGAGTCTAACCTGGGAGAACTGGGCCAACCTAGAGCTTAGAATACAGATGCCCAGGCCCCAGGGGGGCATTCACATCGCCCTCGAGGCACGCGCCTCAGGCACAGGTGTGTTCAGGAAGGTGTACGAGGGTTCTCTCTGTCAGAGTGCGAGGTTACAGACACGCAAAGGTGGACGCAAAGATGGATTACAGCTGAACGCCACAGAAACCATAAACTAATATTAGCTTATGGACTAAACCACACTGTAGTCTCAGTATAAGCTGTACGGTGATCTACGTAGTGTGAGTTAATGTTTAGCTTAATCTAGATACAATCTTTATAGGTATCTATCTATACGTTTCTATCAGGAGTCTTCAAAAAGTTCATAGAGAATGCATATTATTTATTAAAAAACTGTGTGGATTTCAAAAATATATGGCACCAAAACAAACTCATACTTTAAGATCATTTTCCCACTTTTTTTTTTTTTGGGAGGTTTTTGCTATAGGGCGTGTGCTCTCCGCCAGACAGACAGAGACAGAGACAGAAAGCGAGAAATCACCCCCCAAGGGGGGCTGGCCATGACGCAATCCCTTCTCCTCCATTCTCCTCTCGGGATCTTGGGCACGCATGCACACGCTCCCGGTGTGAGTTTTAAGCCACGGGGTCCGACATGCGACTACGTGGGAGTCCAGCAACATAGCCATTACGCTAACTACTGGTCCCACACTGACTTTTTTTTTTTTTTTTCTTTTTTTTTTTGGGAGAGATTTTCACTGTAGGGCGCGTGCGCTTGCCAGACAGACAGAGAGAGACATAGAGACAGAAAGCGAGAAATCACCCCCCAGGGGGGATGGGCACGCCGCAATCCCTTCTCCTCCCTTCTCCTCTCGGGATCTTGGGCACGCACGCACCCGCGCCCGGCGTGAGTTTTAAGCCACCGGGTCCGGGACGTGAACCGCGGTCGACTACGTGGGAGTCCAGCGACCTAGCCATTACGCTAACTGCCGGTTCCCCCCCACTGACTTTTTGAAGTCCCATGGTATCTTGGTGTTCCATCAGCTAAAAAGGTTTGGAAACAACCATACCCACGTAGCAGCAAGCACAGGGAACAATCAGATTTTGGTTGCTAATACCATTCACCCATAAAAGGAACCAGGGGTTCTTGGAGAAATGGCTGATTTGGGGACTGGGGCAGAAATTCCAGATGAGCCTGGAGTACTTCGGAATTAGAAAGAGTAAGGCTGAATCCCTACACCAAAACACCGTAATCATGGTGCATGTCAGAGAGATGCAAAGGTCAGCTCCCAACAACCACAGCTGGCCAAACTCAAAACAACCTGAACAAAATAAAGTCATACTGGATTATAACTCGAAGGACGAAACAGATCTCCATAGGTCTATACTGACTTAAGGACGTGACCGAATAAATAAATACATGAGAATAGAAAACGGTCCCATGAAAAGGAATCCCAATGAGCTTGGGTAGATATATGCTCTCGAGGTGGAAGGTAAACTATGGTATGGACAGGAGGAAAAAATAGCTTGACAGTGCAGACACCTGACGACCTCAACCGCTGTCAGGTGATCAAGATAACACAAATGTCGCTAGGCCGCATTGACAGCAGGTACCTCTGACACGAGGTGATGAAAATGTGCGTTACCCCTGTGGCCTTCCTACCCACACTCACAGACCCACAACCCCAGTGTCATTACGAGAAAAGCACCAGGCAAATCCCAATTCAGGGTGATGACGGGGGTGGGGTGGGGGTACAGTCAATAAAATGTATTAGTACTCCTGAAAACTACCATGGACATCAGAAATAAGAAAAGTCTGACAAGGCCAGTGGCTGGCATGGTGGTTAAGGTGTTGGCATCCTCACATGGCCCACCACAGTTCGAGTCCCAGACCTGGTGGCTTTCTCTCTCTCTTTCTTTGGAAAAACTCATATAATAATAATAATAATAATAAATAAAATAATTTTTTTTTTTAAAAAAAGAGAAAAGCCTGAGATACTGTCCCAACCCAGAGGCTCCTAAGGAGATGTGATGACTAAATATAATACAATATCCTGTGATGTTTCAATATTGGCTCATCACTTGTGGCAAATGTACTTAATAAATAAGTGGTTAAGAAAGGGTGGGTAGGGGCTGTGGTGGTTAAGGTGGGTGGACTCCCATGTGACTAACTGCAGCTTAAGTCCGGGACCCAGAGGCTTGAAAATCATGCCGGGTACATGTGCATGCGTGCCCCAAACCCCAGGAGGAGAATGGCAGCAAGGGGACTGTAGCACGGCCATCCTTGGGGGGGAGGGTGGTTCTCACTTTCCTTCTCACTGTCTGTCTTTTTGACAAGCACACATGCCCTAAGACAAACATTCTTAAAAGAAAAATAAAAGGGTGGATATGTGGCAACTTCCTGTTCTAGCTTCACAACTTTCCGACAAAGTTAAATCTATTCTGGAATTAAAAGTTTACTTTACAAAAGAACAAAGGCGAAGCTCCACAGCGGACTATGGTATGCACGCAGGTTTGAAAACCCACTTGTAATCCCTCATGGATAAAGTGTATTTAGCCATTGCAAGGGAAGAATGCGAGCCTGATTTGAGAGCACGACATTTCAGAAATGCTCATATGTGTGTATACACACAAACAACACACATAGGTATGGGGTAGACAGTTCAGACCCTCACTAGAATGTATAGGAAACTCTTCATGCATGGATAAATGTCCTAGAATGCTCATTAATAACTGTTAAGGGATGAAAGGACTTAGCAAACTAGAAGCCATTCAAAACTCCAGGTTTTGCTTTGATCCATTCAAAAGGGCCATGAAAGAACCATTTGTGCCCAAAGAATAAGTGTGGGGGATCTCCCAGTCAACAGCCCTGAGCTCTAACTCAAAAGATCCCACTTGTTCTTAGGTACACATTCCACATTTCATTCTCCGTTACCTTCTAAAGAAGCAACTGAAATGTCCGCGATTCCCTCAAGTGTATTAAATCCAAGCCTGGCGTGAGACATTATAGTTAATAATGTAAATTATGAAACGCCAGCTCCTACGAACGTCCACAGCATAAACAGGCTCCACAGTGAATTCAATACTGTACTCCACGGCCCATGAACTGAAGATACGGGGTGGGAGGGAAATCGTCCATATGACTAGAAACAAAGGCAACTTTTACCAGCAATAGGTGACAGCATTTCCGTTCTCTGGGCCACATTCCACATCATTGTCCCGACGATTACTAGACAATTAGAAGACAGTTATCCTTCGAGGTCCTCCCATATCCCTTGTTTCCCATTAAAGGGCGCACTCTTTCTACAAATCACTTTTGCTAGAGATAACGAAATCACATCTCGCTTTTTTCAATAAACAAAAGAAAAAAATAATAAAGTGACAAATTAATTTCCCCAAACATAATAAAACTAATCTAATCATCTCGTGCTGGCCATCTGCTTCGTAGATGCAAATGTAACTGCCTTTTCTACTGCCTGATAACTTGCTTAATTCAGTTAGCTCTTGTGACCCTGCCTTTGTGCTCGGTCCTCAGTGGGACCTTCCCCTGGTGGCTCCTAGACAAGGAGCAGACTGAGCTGAGGAAGCGCTTCCCATGGACTGGGGTCCAGCTGGGTGCCCATCAATGCACGAAGTTCGAAGGAGGGCAGCTAGAACTTTGGCTGAGCTGAACTGAACCCTGTACCACTAGCACTTCCTTTGGGTCAGGCCCTGAGCGCTTCACGTGCATGGGTCACCTTTAATCCTCACCATCGTAGAGTTAGTTGCTGTGAGCAGGCCCATTTCACTCACAAGGAGTCTGAGGTTCAGAACACTTGCTTAAGGACTCTTAGGCACGTGCCAGCAGGAAGTTCC
>NW_006159671.1:90603-95829 GCF_000334495.1 Tupaia belangeri chinensis | reverse complement strand
AGTCAGCAGGACAGAGTGACTGCTTCCGAGTCTTGGCTTAAGGGGAGGCGCTGCTACTCTCAGACAGAGTACCTAAGTAAGCGTGGGCAAATGTGCAAAAGGCAGAATTCAAAGGAACATCAGAGAGCCCACTTCAGGACTTTTTGTGCCCCATTACAGAGGTGGAATTGTGTAGAGGCGATTTATTTTTTATAGGTTTTTGCCATAAGGTGCATATACTTGCTGGAGAGAGACAGAGAGAGGAAAAGTGAGCGATCACCCCCAGAGGGGATGACCATACCACAGTCCCTTCACCTCCATTCTCCTCTTGGGATTTTGGGCCCGCATGCACACATTCCCAGTGTGAGTTTCAACCCACCGGGTCTGGGACTCAAACTCTGGTAAGCCATGTGGGAATCAATGCACCTTAACCACCATGCCGCCTACTGACCCTCCCCCCCCCACCCCGAGATGGGATTTTTAAGAGGAGGTTAGCACTGGAGAACACAGAACACTGTGCTTTGAGCATATCCTCGCCCCACCCACCCAAACCTAGTGGCTGGGTGGGAAGCCTGAGATGAATAACCCTGCAGTTAGGGGTACTGTGGCCGGAAGACTGACTCCTGCCCTGAGAACTGCGAGGGAGAGAGAGGGTTATAGCTGATGGCTTTAGTCACAGGGCACAGCTACAGGCTGGACTGCTGATAGTCCCTGCTACTAGAACAAGGGATTTGAGTGTGTGTGTCCCCCCCACCCCCAGAGGTTTTTGCTATAGGGCGCGTGTGCTCACCAGAAAGACAGAAAGAGACAGAGAGACAGAAAGTAAGAAATTGCCCCCCCCAGGGGGGGTGGCCACACCGCAATCCCTTCTCCTCCATTCTCCTCTCGGGATCTTGGGCATGCACACACACACACATGTGTCCAGCGTGAGTTTAAGCTGCTGTGTCTGGGACTCGAACTGCGGTTGACTACATGGGAGTCCAGCGACATAGCCATTACGCTAACTACTGTCCCAAGGGATTTGAGTTTCTTCTTAGCGAGGGTATACACAGGGATGTAGCTCAGGTTCCCCCAAAGGGCCTCTCACAACACCTCACTAAACAAGATCTGGCTTTCTGAAGAGCAGGAAACAGCTCAGAAAGGCACTATCCTTCGGCAAGACCTGACCAACGTTCCAGTGTGGAGCTTTGCCTTGTGTAAGAGGAGGGATGTTCTAATTTCTTTCTTTTAAAATTTATGCATTCAAGCAAAAGAAAGCAGGAGAGGGAGGGAGGGAGAGAGAGAGAGGACACCCCTAGCAGGATTCTGACACCACAGTGCAGCCCCAGATCCAGTCAGCCCTGGATCATGGGCATGTGCACATCAGGCATACTCAGGGAGGTCCTGGGACACACAACCGGAACCTCCCGTGTGGATCAGCCTTGAAGGGCATTTTGTTTTCCCCCTGTGCCCCCTTCCAGCTCTCTAATTTCCCATTGGAGGCTATCTTTGCCCTCTATCATGACCATGAATCAGCAGAGAGGCCACAGGCTGCTAGAACCCTCATTCCATGTGGTAGGGAAACTCCAGGACCTATGTCCCCAATCCACACAGCAAGCTTGCCCAATAAGCTGGTGACATGAGTAGGCTAAAAGTCTAGCTGCAAATCAGTGTCCCCACAGAAGCTCTGAAAAACCACAGATGCCAGGGCCCCAAATTGAAGAGTATGAGTCAATGGGTTTGGATGACTCAGCTGCTGGCTTTTCTTTTTCCTTTTCAATTATTTATTTAACTTTATTTATTATTATTATTTTTTAATTTGACCAGAGAGAGAAAGTGAGAAAGGAAGCCTCCAGGTCCAGGACTCTAACCATGGCTGGCCATGAGGGAGTCCAGCCCCTTCACCTCCACGCTACCTGCCGGCCCCACCAGCTTTTCTTTTCAAACTTCTTCCAAGTTCCCTAGAGGATTCTGATGCCCAAACAGGGTCAGCTATCAGACCCCTTCCACATGGAGACACTTCAATAATTACGTCTGGAAGAAGGGAGAGGAGCATTCCGTCGGCACTCAGGTTACTTCTCAGCACCAAGAACATTTTTACTACACGGCGAGTGAGGCAACATGGTTCAGACGTGCCCCACGAAAAAATGGTCTTAAGCATTGCTTTCAAAGTACAGGTTGAGCATCTCTAGTCTGAAAATCCAGAATCCAAAAAACTCCAAAATCTGGCAGTTTTTGAGTGCCTATGCAATACCATAGGGGGGAAATTCCATACCTGACCTCATGGGATGGGTCACAGTCAAAACACTGCATTATAAAAACATCATGTCAAATCCCTGCAGGCTATGGGTATAAAACGTAAACGAAACATCACTGAATTTGGTGTTGAGACTCGGGTCCCATCCCCAAGATGTCTTCTTGTGCATATGCAAAATACTCCAAAGTCTGAGAGAATCTGAAATCCAAAACATTTCTGGTCCCAAACATTTCAGATAAAGGATGCTCACCTGTGTCGATATCTGATGGCAAACAAAAGTGATATGAAAATGCTGAAATACATTTTCTACCCCTTCTCTAGAAACGGATCTCCACTTAAAAAAAACAAGAGAACCGAGATTCTACGACATGATTTGCTCACGGCCCAGGTTAGGCTAACAAGAAGCAAGACTGACATGCGACCAAAGCTTTCTGCTTTCAAAGACCAGGTTCTCAATCATCTACCTTCTTAAGAATCAACATTAGGGGACTAACAGGTGGTGTGGTTAGGGTGCTGGACACTCCCACATGGCTGACCACGGTTTGAGTCCCAGACCTGGTAGCTTGCTTTCTCACTTTCCCTCTCTTTCTGCCTGTTTCTCTCTCTCTCTCTGTGTGTGTGTGTGTGTGTGTGTGTGTGTGTGTGTGTATGATGTGTCTGGTCAAATTAAAATAAAATGAATGAATAAATTAAATTAAATAATTCTTTTAAAAAAATCAACATTAATTAAGAGATCAAGAGGTCTGTCTCCCTGGCCCCAGGCCTGACCGTGTTCCAAAGTGTAAGATGAAGAAGTACAGGTACTTTGGGACCAGCAGTTAGTGTAATGGCTATGTCGCTGAACTCCCATATAGTCAACTGCAGTTCGAGTCCTAGACCCGGTGGTTTAAACTCATGCCAGGTGCATGTGCATGCGTGCCCAAGATCCCAAGAGGAGAATGGAGAAGAAGGGACTGTGGCATGGCCATCCTCCCTGCAGTGTGATTTCTTTCTTTCTGTCCCTCTGTCTCTCTGTCTTTCTGGCGAGCACACACGTCCTATAGCAAAAACCTCTCCAAAAAAAAAAAAAACAAAAAACAAAAACCATACAGGTACTTGAGATGGAAGACATTTGAGGACAGTGGAGGTGGCAGCTGCGTTATAATGGCTACAAAAAACTTCAGTGTCGAGGCCACTAAGAAACAGTCCTCACTTACAGTGGAATATGGTTTTGATAGAGAAACAGAAATCAAGACAAAAATAGTTACCAGTGAGAAGTTCACTGGGTAATTCGGGCATCTATAAAACACATGACGTTATAAAGCCAGAAGGAATCTTGCCTGACATTTTAGGGCCTTGTTTATTTTCACACAAGGGTATGGGAAAGCAGCTCCGTGCTGTCGGCACACTACGGCTGCGAAAGCAAATTCAGCATGAATGGGCTCTTAAACATCGCACGTTCCAGCACCTACTTAATTCCAAGTGACTGAACGATCAGGGGACAAAATAAATAAATAAAAACCTCGGTAGCGACATTCCAGGTTCGGACATCAGACACGCATGGTTTCACGGAAATTACCCAGGCTTTGATTCCAGGCAGAAGTCGGGTTGAATTCTGGCTCTGTCATTTACAAACTGACCTGGTGACTCTGGACAAGCAGTTGGACCTTTTGACCCTCCATGTTCTCGTCTGTGAAGTGGAGATGCGCATGCCCTGGTGTTCGCGGGATGGTGGGGGGCTGGGGGGTAAGAGGCCTACTAGGTGAACACCAGCCCGAACACAGGATTGCCTTATAATTGAGTAGCTGATCTTTTTGAAGAACCTAGATAAACATGGTTAGATATTTCAAATAAATGGGAAGAGACAGCCGGATAAGGAAAGAGGGCTCACAGCACATGAAATTTTAATGTCAGTGACAGCTCAGGTTTGGCCCTAGTCAATAGGAACCATAAATAGCTGTCACCTAATGGCCATGTCCTCTTGAAAATGGGTTATTCGTCTGAGTCCATCTCCCAGAGGACAGCTGCAAATACCATCAATACTGGCACTAAGCAACCGCCTTATTTATAGCAAGGGACAGATTCCAAAGATAGAAGAAGCTGCCGAGGCCGAGCCTCCATCTCCAAACTCCTGTATTCCTAGAGGACTGAGGGGGAGGCTGGAGGGCAGGTCTGACAGGAATACATGAGGCGGTGGAAAACTGTTAATGAAAGTGAGAAAAACTGCTAAGTCAGGAGAGCTGGGAAGAGAAAGAAGCCGTAAGAGGAGGAAAGGCCGTAAAATGAGGAAAGGCTGGTGGTGCCACAGGTCTGGCTTGGCCAAATCAGCCTCAGCCCGTCATTGAGACTGCCCCATCTCACAGCCAACACCAGCTCTTCACAAAGTGGGAGACCTCCAGGATCTGTCGGCCTGCATCCAGGTGCAAGTGAAGGCTAGAAAGTCTTCCCTTGGCCACACCTGCCACGAAAGCATTCTCTAGGACCGGCAAGAGCACAGCTCAAGGTCCCAACGCCACTTTCAACCTAAGCAGGTGCCCGATTTCCCGCTTCTTCCCTTTGCTTCAGCCCAATACAACTCCTGGCCGTTCCCCAGAGAGCCAACCCTTTCCAGTTCCAAAGCCCTTACTCCTGCAGCGGGAGTGCCCAGTCTTCAAAATCTGGGATCCTGTAGGTTTCTCACAAGTGCTGGATTTGAATGGTACTCTTCCCCCCAAATCGTTCCTGGCTTCTCATTCAGTTACTTCATAGCTTTGTCTCCTATTTTATATGCTAAGGTCTCTGAAGACAGATCTGTGACCCTTATCTCCACACTCCCTTGCAAGTTCAGTGTCAACTCAAGTGCCAATACGTGTTTATCGGATGGGTGGATGGATGGATGGGTGGAGGACAGAGGGATGATTTGATGGATTACAAAGAAAGCAGCCAGGGAGCACATTATCCACCCTGTCATTTATCATCCCACACAGCCAGGGAATGGAATGTCCTGTTTATCCCAATATTCTGATTAATCACAATATTTGGATTAATCAGGT
>NW_006159671.1:85348-90593 GCF_000334495.1 Tupaia belangeri chinensis | reverse complement strand
CTCTTTCCCCAATACCATCCAGATTCAACACTGACAACCGACCTTCTCGAGACTGGAATTAAATCTACCTTACATTTCAAAAGGACTGAAAGACTATCTTTTGCTAACGATTCACCAAGTGCTTGGTTATCTTGCAATACTCAGGGATGGGAGTGGCCAATGCCCTGTGTCATATGAGGGAAGGATGGCTTAGAGTACCAATTAAAAGAATTCTAGGGGCCAGCAGGTGGCATAGTGGTTATGGTGCTGGACTCCCATATGGCTGACTGCAGTTTGGGTCCTGAACCCAGTGGCTTAAAACTCACGTTGGGTTGAGACTAGCAGTTGGTGTAATGGCTATGTCGCTGTACTCCCATGTAGTCGACCAGGGTTCGAGTCCTAGACCCGATGGCTTAAACTCACGCGGGGTGTGTGTGCCTCTTGCTTTCTGTCTCTCTTTGTCTTTCTGGCGAGTGCATGCACCCTATAGCATAAACCTCCCCCCCCAAAAAAAGCATTATAGATAAATAGACATATGTTCAATGACACCATAGCTGCAAATGAGTTGTTCATAGTCCCTATTCAATGGATTCTTATAAAACTGGCATGAACATTATATATAGTTTCAGCCAGATGATCCTGCAAATCAGAAGACAGGAAGAAAATGTATACAGCCACCCCGAACTGTGAGAGGTCTGCCTCTTCCTGCTTCCAATGAGTGGACTGAATTCAAAAACCATTAAGCTAAGCTGACCGGGCGCCGATCTCTTTAAACCATCTCACTCTTCTCTCATCCTTCACCCTCACCTCTTCCCTCCCATCCCAAGCTCTCTTTTACTCCTGCCCAATGTTCCTAGACAAGGCACGGGTTTGTCTGACCATTCCCCAATTCTGAAGCCACAGGCAGGGTGAGGCTGAGGAAACACGCGTCAAACAGTCAGGTTGCTATTGTTTTTTTGGTTTTTGTTTTTTTAACTTGGCTCCTTCAGGATCTCAGGTAGAAAAACTGGTTCTGTCCTAGGCAGAGTTTTTCCATAGCAAAAGCTGAAAGGAGGGGCTTCCTTGGCCTGCACTTTACCCTCTGCCACTGGGGGCGCCGGAAGTATTCTGGAAGTACTTTCTGCATCAGTGCCCCACGCGTTGCTTTATTTCAATGAACTTATATGAGGCATCTTTTTTTTTTTTAAATAGATTTTTGTTATAGGGCACGTGCATTCACCAGAAAGTTAGAAAGCAAGAAATCACCCCTCCCCCCAGGAGATGGCCATGCCGCAATCCCCTTTCTCCGTTCTCCTCTCTGGATTTTGGGCATGCACGCACAGGCACCCAGTGTGAGTTTCAAGCCACCAGCTCTGGCACTCGAACTGCAGTGAGCCATATAGGATTCCAATGCATTAACCACTACACCACGCACTGGCCCCCCTATATGCAGCATCTTAGTGAAGCCCCACAACATCTTAGGAACAGGGATTACTATCTCATTTTACAGATGAGCATACTGACACTATTGAAAGATTAAGTGACTTGCCGAAGCCACACACAGGATTTGAGCCCACATGTGTCTCCAGGAAGCCCTGCTAGCACCGCTTCAGCAGATGATTGGAGGAATGGAGATTTGATGTGGCCAAATCTTTTCTTGGCCACCACTCCTCTCAAACTGAGCAGCTTGGACAGCCTCTGCAGTGTGATGGGGTGCACCCTGGTGAAGAGGGCCATTTAAAGGATGAGCTGACACTCACCTGCGGGAGTGCCCCTCTCCCTGCATGCCCAAGGCAGAGCTGCCGCACGTGCTCCGTGAGACCCCAGGTCCCAAGGTAACAGACCCACTGGCAAGTCTGTCATATGGTTTCGATTTACAGCACCAGCACGGTATGCCCACCTGGGAACATTCCGATGCCAAGAATGAACAGAAGGGAATGCACTGCCCAAATATTAACCTTGGCAGTCTCCTGCCGCAGGAAACCACTGGTGGAGCTTTCATGAAATCTTGCACAAGAGCAGAAACATCTGTATCTCTGGCAAAAATCAGCCCCGGCCTGGAAGGCACGTCCATCTTCGCACAAGGACACGAGCAATCTGGAAAGGAGCGGAACGGCCTTCCCCTGTGATCACTGGCTGTTTATGACAAACGGAGAGGAAGCGGTGCTCACCTCTGTGTGTGCTAGTGAGGACCAACCCTTCTTGTGAAAAAAAGTCTTTATTTATGCATCTGAGGCTTTCCTGGAAGGCCGGTTGGTGTGGGAGAGCAAACGTCCTGCAGATTGCCTGTCCCACTAACTGTCGTCCCCACCAAACCATCCTCGGGATGGAGAATCACTGGGTCCTCTCTTAACCAGCACTGGCATGATGAGGCCTAATTAAGCATCCTAAATTAATCATTCATCTAAGCCAAAAGTAAGAGCACGGGTATCGTTTTATTTAAAGATGCAGCATTAAGAGGCCAGTGCACAGGCCACAGGTGGCCAGGGTCGGCCGCAGCAATCCCAGTTACAGTTGCGGTAAATGTGTGGCATCTTCCTCTAGGTGGCCCTCCCTGTGAAACAAACAGCACAGGACTCTCTGGGAGGGAGGATCAGAATCCTGCGAATGTAACGGGCATCCCCACCCCCATGGCCCAGTCCCACCCTCGCTGTAGAGACCCTTACACAGGCCTCACACCCAGTCTCCCCACACTCCTAGGAATAAAGACCTCCCCAGTGCCTAAGAAACCACTTGACATTACTCTCAGAAAGCTTTTCCATCTACTGAATTGAATTTTTGCCCGAGCTTCATGGAAAGAACCCCAGAGGTTAATTCATGCAGCCTTCAGAGATGGAAGGTGACATAATGTCTCTTCCATGAGTACTTCAAATTCCTGCAAACAGCCCTTCATCTGGCACTGCCCTGGCTGTTCTGCAAAAAGAGGGTAGGATGAATAAGGATGACGAGAATAACTGCTAAAACAAGAGCAATGGTTTTGGCTCTTATTTATTTATTTATTGGAGAGGTTTTTGCTATAGGGTGCATGTTCTCACCAGAAGACAGAGACAGAGAGACAGAAAGCAAGAGATCACCCCCCCAGGGGGATTGGCCACACTGCAATCCCTTCCCCTCCATTCTCCTCTCGGGATCTTGGGCACACACACACATGTGCCCAGCGTGAGTTTAAGCCACCGGGTCTGGGAATTGGACCGTGGTCGACTACATGGGAGTCCAGTGACATAGCCATTACGCCAGCTGCTGGTCCCTCGGCACTCATTTATTCAGCACCCATTATGTGGCACACACCATATACTCTCTCTGTGCCTGTGCTTGAATCTTTATGACATCCCTGGAGTTTGGGGCTATTACTCTGTTCATTTGTATTTTGGAGAAATGGAAGCTTACAGGTCCTGTAACTTGCCTAAGGTCACAGAGCTTGTATGTGATGGTGTTGGGATTTGAACAAGGGCGGACCTACTCCAGACGCTGCCCTCCTTTGTCACCATGCCCCCTAAAGGTGAGCACATTCCAGCTCAGCCACATCCTCCAACAGTGACCCCTGAGATTGCATCCTGGTTCATGAGACACAGGGCTACCAAGGTCCCGATACCTGACCCTGTCTCCCACTAGTGGAGCCGGAAACCGCCTCCCTCCACTCAGAGATTCTGAGCAGCCACGTAGCACTTTGCCTGGGGAAAGGGCAAAAAGAGACCTTCAAGTGGGAACAGGTGGGCTAGCCTGTGGCCTGCTGGTTAAAGGAACTAGATTCCACATGGCTGACTTGGTTCGAGTCCCAGACCCAGCACCTTGAAAAGTATGCTGGGTATGTGTGCATGCACGCTTTGAACCTGGAAACATGGAAACATCAGGGAGAGGGAATTACAGAGTGACCATGCCCCATTGGGAGGTGCTTCCTCCTTCTCCTGTCTGTCTCTCTCTGGTGAGTACACAGGTTCTCTGGCAATTAAAAAATAAGTAAGGGGAGGGAACAGAAAAGTGAAAGGCAGGGCAAACAAACTTTTTTTTTAAAGAATTGCTTAACTTTGTTTATTATTATTATTTTTAATTTGACCAGACAGAGGCATAGAAAGAGAGAGAGAGAGAAACAGACAGACTAAGAAAGCAAACCACCACGTCCAGGACTCAAACCATGGTTGGCCACGTGGGAGTTCAGCGCCTTAATCACCATGCCACTTGCAGGCCCCAGAAAAACATTTTATCATTTAGCCATATAGAGGAAGGTGGGGCTTGGAGAGGACACAGCTAATGGTGTGAGGCCCGAGGGTGACAGCACAATGTTCGTCCCCATGGCCACAGCCGGCTGGCAGAGGACACTGATTTACGGTCAACGTCACAGATGCAAAAGGGAGAGAGGCCATTCTGCGGCCACCCTCAGGGCAGGCTGCCTATCCCAGGCTGGCTATGTCCACCACTTCCCACTCCCCACCCTGGGGTGGGGGCCCTGCTGTTGCCAAACTGGTTGGGCTATGTCACAGACAGTAAAAATGACCTGTCTGGCTGCCATAGCCCTCCCTGATCAAAGCTGCCTCATTTCAAAGGCGAACTGTCAGCAACTTCAGAGATAGTGATCAGACAAGGAAAAATAAACTAAGGTTACCTCAGGGGTTAAAAAAAAAACAACTCCCTAAAAAAAAAAGCTATCTTTTGAGCTCCTGAAATTTTGAATCCTAATAACCCCAGGAGAAGCATATCAGACATGAATGAAAGAATACATTTGGGCCCTAGATAGCACGCTCACATTCGTTCGGCCTCATGTTTTGTCCAGGACGGGGACATTTAATAGCTTACCCAAGGTTAGAGACCAGACTGGGGTTCCAGATGATTGGAAATGCCAACTTTGATTCCACACGCCCTCACATTTTACACAACCTCACGAAGAGGTTCCAGAAGGTACACAGACATACACGCATGCACACAGACACGCCCACACACGAGCGCACACCCGCTCTTTCTTTTCTGTTAGAGAGAGAATGGATCACCACGCTAGCAACCTAGGTTCACACTACACTTACGTTTCATGAAAACTTGGCTTAAGATCAGTTCAGGGACATGATTTTTCAGGGTAAAACAATTCGCTCAAGAGAGGAATTTCTGAGCAGGTCCCAGGATATCTAGCTAGAAATGGGAAGAATAATTAATTTACATTGGATATGCTAGGAAAACAGAAAGCTTTTTTCTTGCTTCTCAAACCATGGGGACTTCAGAACGTCTGTGAAGCCAAGGATGTGCTGTGCCCAGGAGGGGGCACCCTTGACTGGGCTCCTGGAAGCCACATGGGGTCCTC
>NW_006159671.1:62692-85144 GCF_000334495.1 Tupaia belangeri chinensis | reverse complement strand
TCTTTCCCTTTGGCAGGCTGCAGGCTGTTCCCTCCTGCCAGAGGAGTCCTCTAAGCCTAGGCCTGTAGAGGGGCCCAGGTCTTCTCCCCCCGTAAGTGCCAGTGAGGGCAGCACAGTGCATTCTGCAGGAACATCGGTGCACGGCAGGGAGCACGGGGTACAGTGGGATGATGTCAATGTAGCTGCAGGGAGCGCGAGGTGCAGCGGGGCGGTGCCTGTGCAGCCAGTGGGGAGAATGGGGGTGCAGTGGGGTGATGTCAGTGCAGCTGGCGGGGAGCACGGGGGTGCAGTGGGGCGAGGGGCAAGGTGCACGGGGAGAAGCAGCATCACTGTTATACCTGCGTTAATCAAAGGCTGTCAACTTAAGACAGGGGCTCCGGGAACCTGCCCACGTGAACTCTCATACTCAAGTTCAAGGCTCTGGGCTGAAACCCAGGGGCAGTTAAAACAATTTCTCCATCAAATTACTCTTGTGAAAATGCATGTGTCCCAGTCACCTCTACACTGCTGCAAGTCACCAGAGTCCACACAGAGCTGAGAGACAGTGGTGTCCCTGTTCCAGTTTATGAGGAATAAAGAAAAGAAAGGGGTCAGACACCCCCCCCACACACACACATACACACACTGCATCCACCCTATTCCCTTAACAGTCTGAGACACTGCGGGGAAAACAAGCCACAGATTGCTGAGGCTCAAGGGGTGTCCCTCAGCCTCTCCACAGGAGCCCAGAAGCAGAGCTCTCTCCCCCACACCAGAATAGCAGGTGTCTTGGCCACCCGTAGCCCAGCCTTGAGACACCAGACTCCTTACACAGGGCAGCTGACTCCAAGACTCAGGCTACCTGCCCACACGAGATCCATGAGGAGTTCACCTGCTCACTTGAGGTTGCTGCTTCTTAACAGCATTTCGGTGACAAGACTGAACATTCTGAGCACGGGAGGAGCTACCTAAGGGACCATCTGTAATCTGGAATGCCCTCTTCCTTCGCCCTACCTTTTTAAATAGTCTAAGTGTTCTATGCTGGTAGCTCCCCTACCTGTGGGCCCAGGATCTCTGGGGTTCTCGAAGAAGCAATAGGGTCTCTGAGAATTCACGTGCTTTCCATCAATCAACAGGAAAAGGAGAATGACTGATACATCTGCACGGGTCGGCCTACAATGACTGCCAACGTTGTTTCCTGCCGCTTCCTGTTAAGAATTTCAGGAACATCTCATTACCCCTAGGATGAAGTCCCAATCATGAGACCCTGACAAGGTCTGGCAGGACCCAGGCTCTGCTCACCTCTCCTGATTCAACCCTGTCCCTTGTGCCTTCTGAGTGGAGTGAAGTGTGCTCGAGAGGATAAAAGAACCAGAGACAGTGGTCTCAGTATTTTAGATCTACAGATTTAGGGAGTGTGTTTCCAAGAGTCCAGAGTGAAAGGATGGAGTCCAGTATGACAGGGAAACGGCAGGCTTTGGAGTGAGCTAAACCTAGATCCAGAAGTCCTCTCCACCAGTTAGTAACCTCAGGCAAATGACTTACTATGCTCGAACTCCAGTTTTCCTCACTCTGTGAAATGGGTACTGTATGAAAGAAGCGATGAGAAAATCTATGTAACGCACCCTGGGTATGCCTGGCACCATGTTATGTTCTGAATCCCAAAACCTCCAACGTGGGATTCCAAAGCAGGTTAAACCGAAGGGGTGCTCATCCACAGACCGGAAGGGGTGGGTGGACTCCTCATTGACAGCCTCTCTTCCGACAACCCTCCAGTGCCCTTTCTAGTCATCCTCACTCGGCACAAACCCTCTCCCATCTTTTTAAAGCCATTTTCCCACAGCAGAGGAGATTGGCAGTGACGATTTCCAACCAGATTTATGAAAACCCATAACTAGAAGATTAAAATTCCAAATGTCATCTGGATAAGATGGGCCAGATGCTCGGAGAATTGCAAAAGCCTCAAGCTCTTTGCACTGGCAGGGCTGGGCGGTCAAGGAGTTCATGTCTGAACATTTCTCCTGGGTGAGAAGGGAGGGCACATCCCTCTATTACAGAGGAGACATGCATTTCCATCGGACTGGATTGGTGGGGACGCTGCATCCGCTAGATGAACTAGCAACTGGTGTTTGGTGTAGATGTCGCCACTGGGAGGCACCTGCAATCTGGGTTGGCTCATGGGCCCTTCTCCTGGGTGGGTCTGGAATGTGTGTCTGTCTACGCTTTGACTTTGCCAGGAACCAGAGGGAGGGGATGAGACTGGGGCCACTAGCAAAGAAAAGCCCTAGAGACCAAATCATTAAGACCAGGCTCACACCAACTGACTCCAGCTGGTCCGAGCCACCTCCCACAGCTCCCGGGAAGCTGAGAAGGGAAGGTGACAAATATTTCCAGAACTCCTACATATGCATGCCCACATGGTGAACACTGTGCACGTGTGACTTCCTCGAGGCCTCATGACAGTCTGTTGGGGGTCACTGCTTTTCCTGCTGGACAGAGCAGGAGGCTGCTGGCTCAGGAAGGTAGAGGGATTGCCCAAGTTCTGAGTCTTCCACACCACGCAGCAGAGGAGGGGTCCAAAGCAGGTGCTTATGAATTAGAAGGCCCACCCACTGTCTAGCACTGGCTTCTTTCAGCCATGCCACGTCTCGTTGTCCATGCCCACACAGGCTGGCCCATTCTCACTTACTATCATGACCAGAGCAGTTCAGACAGGAAGACAAATCAAATCATTTGTATCATTGTCAAGACATTAAAAAACAGCACAGAAAATAGAGAGAATGACTGGCGTTTGACAGCTGGCCCTTGGCCATAGTCTAAGAACAAAAGCATTAGTTAGGGAAGGAAAAGTCGCTTACAGAAGGAACCTGCTTCACTGTCCCCTCTTTCATTCTCCTTCACCACCTCCCTCCCCATACTACAGAGTCCAGAAGGCAAAGGTATTTCCCAGAATTCCCTGCAGCTGGGCTTCTGGATTTAATTCAGGTTCTGAGGATGACTTGCACCTGCATGAGGACTGGAAGGCAACAGTGAGGATGAGGCCTTCTTTCTTGCTGGGAGAACAGAAGTTGGGAGGGTAGGTTGGCTCTTGGCTTCAAGATCAAATGATAATTGGGCACCTCTGGATCTTATATGGGGACTTGGTCTTAAAACAAAGAGTCCTGGGGTGAGCAGATGGTGTAGCCATTTTGTGACTGAACCCGAGGTCTGGTTCAGACCCAGTGGCTTAAAACTCATGCTTGGCACATGCACGTACATGTCTAAGATCGTGGGAGGAGAATGGAGGAGAGGGGATTGTGGTGTGGCCATCCCCCTGGGGGGGGTGATTTCTCATTTGCACTCTCACTGTCTCTGTCCCCCTGTCTCTCTGGTGCTTGCACATGCCCTAAGGCAAAAAAAAAAAAAAAAGAGTCCAAATTCACCCTCCAAACTTCTGTTCTTTCAGAAATTCTGTAAGTGCTCAATTTCCTGTATTCAGTCTGTTCCCACTTGAGTTACTTAGCATGGGTCCTAGTTCCTGGACTGACCCCAAATCACAGATCCCCAATTTGTCCTTCAGCTCAGTAACCATCCCCCCATCACCTACATGCAGTCCAGTGCTCAGCCCCAAACTCAGGAGCTGTTCACCACGGAAGCCCACCAGGGATCCAGATTTCTTTTCATCCATGGAGCCTGCTCGACCTCCGCGGGCACTTCCTCAAAGCCACGACAGTCTGTAGAACTGACAGATAGGAGTACATCAAGCAGGCTATTACCAGGGAGCTCTCAGCATATCTACGAAGTCTTACACTGAGAAAAGAAACGGACGCCAACCTTGTCCCATGGCAGATCCATCACTGAGACCAACTTGTACTCCTCTTTTCAATCAACATGAGGACTCAGTGCGAAAGCTTGCTGAGCATCTGGAAGTGTGGTAGTTCCTCCTTCCTGTCTTCCTCTCTCTGACCACTAAGAGTTACAATAACTTTATTCATCTGTGCTTTACTAAATGCAATAGGTGGTATACTGCACAAGATTTTAGACTCCACACGGTGCACATCTTATTTTAACAGCTACGTATTTATTTTTACAATGACCTTCCATTATGCACAATAATACTGATTGTGCATTTTCAGTTGAAATATAGTTTCTTTGTAATATGCATGTGTTCAAGTAAGGAGTCAATTTGAGGAAAATAAGCAATACGAATGGTAGACAAATGGGGCAAAAATATGAATGTGGTCTAAGAGCGACTAAGCAAGACCAGCTGATGGCGTAATGGTTATGTCGCTGGACTCCCACATAGTTGACCATGTTTTGAGTCCTGGACCCAGTGGCTTGAAGCTCACACAGGGCGTGTGTGCTTGCATGCCCAAAATCCTGAGAAGAGAATGGAGAAGGGATGCAGTGTCATCATCTACTGGGGGGATGTATGTATCCTATTGCAAAAAAAATACTTTCTTAAAAAAAATTATGACTGTGGTTTAAGAGTGACTAAGAGAGACCAGCAGATGGTGTAATGTTTATGTCACTGGACTCCCACGCAGTCAATTGCATTAAAGTTCCAGACCCGGCAGCTAATAACTCACGCCAGGTATGTGTGCATGAGTGCCCCAAATCCTGAGAGGAGACTGAAGGAGAAAAGATTGTGGTGTGGCCATCCGCCCGGCGGGAGGGGGGGTGATTTCTTGCTTTCTGTCTCAGTTTTTCCTGTGAGCACACACACCCTATAGCAAAAATCTCTCTTTAAAAGAAAAAAAAAGAAAGAAAAAAAAGAACGACTAAGCTTGGGTGACATTGACTAAATCAAACTTTACCAATATATTGTTCTCAGGAATTTCAAATATCTAATCTCCTTGGCTTATCAGGACAGTGTGCCATGACTGAGAATGTTCACAATCCATTTAAAATAACTTTCTGTCCCACTTTTCTTTTTGGGCTCTTACAAATAATTTGGTCTTGCAAGAAAACTATCAGATGGAGTCAGGAGTTTCAATAGCTTTTCACACACTGTGGCACTGGACAGGTTATTGAACCCTTTTTACCTCCTCTCCTGTGTCTGCTATTCTACAGCATATGGTGCAGACAGAAGATGCAGCTACACCTTTGAAATTAAATACTCAATGTCAGGACTCTTTTTTTTTTAAAGAGAGATTCTTTTGCTATAGAGCACATGTACTCACCAGAGAGATAGTGACACACGCCACGATCCCCTCTCCTCCATTCTTCCTTCAGGATCTTGGGCATGCACGTGTGTGAGTGTCAAGCTGTCATGTTTGGGGCTCCAACTGTGGTCGACTACTTGGGAGTCCAGTGATGTAACCAATGTCATCTGATGGTCCCAATGCCACGACTATCTTCATTTGAATTGTTTTCTCTCAATGCAGTTTTGGATAGTCAGCATTCTCGAGTTGGGGGAGGGGGAGGTTTGCCATACAGTATTCCAGTATACAAATGTTCACTGGGGAAGCCACAGAGCGATGGCCGCAGAGCCAAAGGAACACCAGAATATAAATTCGCAATGACATGAGGAAAAAGAGAGAAAGCCATTTTCTCTCCAGTCATTCCATAAGAACGCTGGTGGCACTTAGGGTCCCTCCCCAGCCCATCATAATAGGGCATGATAGAAAAGGTTAGGAACCACACCAGGGAAGCAACTCACTGTGGAAGACGAGGCCGATTCCCCGTGGACCCACCATGGCCTTTTATAGCAGAGATGCCACAAAGTATATTCCAGAATATGTTTGAAAGGGGAAGGAGTCTTCTGGGGAAATGGTTATACGTTCATTGTACAAACATCTTGGCTCACAGGCTTTTGGAAGGGTGGGTTCTTGCCTGCTTTGCAAGGCAAACCAATTGGGCTCCCCAGTCGCAGCAGGGCTGGAAGAGATTGGGCATCTATCCCCAGACTGGGATCTCAGGGGGGACTTGGGAACGACAGCAACAGAGCAATACAACCAGCATGACCACAATGCACTTGTGTGACAAGTTGTTTCCTGACAGCAGTTGGGGGTGGGGGGAGCTGCTGCTGGTCTTCGAGGCCTGTGATAAGGAAGCCTCTTGCCCGACACTGCAGGTGTTCCCTTTCAGAGGACCTGCTCAGGTGGGTTGTCATTCATTCTCTTGACAAATATTTGTTGGTCTCTACCTTTGAACAAGATGCAGTGCTAGGTATCAGGCAGTCGCTACAAGATCAGGGGGACATTCTGTGATGTCATGGGACTTACTACAAGCTGGGTGAGATGAGGCAGTATTGGGCTGTTGGAAAAGTCATGTCGCATTTTTGCATAGAAAAAGTATGACATGACTTTTCCAACAACCCAATACATACATGTATGAACCAGGTGGTTTCGGTATGTTACATGCCGTGTGGGATGTATCCAGTGTGAGGTGTACAGGAGGTAGTGGCTGAGGGGGTAGTGTGGGTGGGAGGGTCAGGGGGCCACTAAGCATAAAGTGAGAAGGAAGAGCCAGGTAAGAATATTCTGGACAAGGGGAACAGCTAAGGCGAAGGCCCTGAGGTAGGAAGGAGCCTAAATGCAGGACAGGAGACCCAGGAGCCTGCAGCAGAGGAAAACGAGGGAGTGTGGGACGAGGCCGGGTGGTGGCAGGGCCACGTGATGCAGGGCCTTCCAGGCCGCGCCAGGGCCGGGGGTGGAGTTTATTCTCCCTGCAATGGGCAGCCATGGGAAGGTCTAACAAGGAGCGGTACAATCTGATTTAAGCTCACTAGCCCTCACTCTGGCCACCTGTGGGAAGTATAGACCGAGGGGTGGGGTCAGGGGAAGAAACTGGGAGCACAGGCTGCTAGAACAGGCCAGGTGCAGGAGCCCAGGTGCGGGAGGCTTGGCCAGGTGTGGGAAGCTTGGCCAGGTGTTGGTGGTGGAGGGAGATGGGAGGAAATGACGGAAACCCACTGGAACGAGATGCTAGGCCTGAGTCCAAGTTTCTCAAATGGGGACATGATGACCTAGCAGGAATCTAAGCTGATTTAATTGCCTTTTTAATTCAATCATTATAAAAGTGAAACTGATTAAGTACACCCAATATTCTCGATCGGAGGTGGACAACCGAAGACATCTTCAAACTGGACAGCACTCGGTCATCGTGATGCAGCGTCTGTGTCGGGACAAGCTCAGAGCAGCTCCAAACTGAGCAGTTAAGGGCTGTGTCTTCCACTACCTCCTTCCAACCATCTCAGCCTGAGCCTAGTCTTACTCTGCAGTTTCGAAGTTAAGCACCCCAAACCTCCCCAGGATAAACTGTAACATCCAAATAACATGCCCTGGCCCTAGGCATCAGTAAGCCCAGAAGGCATGCTGAGATAAGGGTATTAAGGGGACCTATTAAGGAAGCCAGAAGTCTCCAGTGAAGCAGAAGAGATGTCCCAAAGGGGACAGAAGCCAGAGCCTGCACCCCACAGAGGCTCAGTGAGCTCCACAGGGCTGGCAAGGCTGCAGGACGGCCCTGCCCCCGGGGTCCCCAAACAGTGGCAAAGTGGTGGCAGCAGGCGGGGCGGAGGTTCCTCTCTACTTAGCTCCACGTGCATGCCAGTTAGAACCCAGGTTTAGTGGACCCAGAAAATGGTTTCTGTTCAAAAGGAGTGCCCTCCCCTGCAGCAGGCCAGGGTGCCAGGCATGGCAGGAGAAGCCCTGCAGAGGGCAGGAGGAGGGGACTGTGCTCCCACTGCATAGAACCAAATGCCCTAGCTATGAGGGCTTTGGTTTCCAGAGGAACTTACAGGGGAGCGGGAGACTAAGGAACCTATGACCTGGCTTACACACACATGTGCCGGGGAAACGGGCTGGAGGGCAGGTTCCCCGCAGCCCCTGGATGTAATCACCTCGCACTACCACTGAGGTGTATAAATCAGCCATGCGCACACACAGCCCCACGCTCAGCCAGCCCTGCCCTCGCAGGAGGTGAACACTTGCACAGCATCTCCCAGGGCCTGGCCTCTCAGGGCACCTGTGCTCACACATGTCCACCACACAGCTAGCTAAAAGCCTCTGGTGCAGAGGAATGACCATCTCCATGCGATGGGAAGTTCATGAGGCCCGGGGCCATGGGCCAGGGCATGGCAAAGCTCAACTCCAAGTGAGTCGATCCCAAATCCCAGCTTTTTCAGCACCGAGCAACTGCTGCAAGGCTCCTCCAGGGAGACCAAGTGTCCTCTCTGGATGGTTATCCAGGGTCCAACCCAACTATTCACTGGCCCCAAACTCTTACCTAGTTAGAGAAGGGTGGCCAGTCGCAGATTTCTCCCTGCAGCTCTCTCTCCAGGGGGGAAGAACTCTACGGCACCCCACCTCTGCTGCCGTGTGCATTCGCCAATGGCAGAGGGCAGGATCTGTCTCACCTGCAGATTAATATGCCCACCTGAACTATCTCAGGTGCAGCTTTTTCCCGCCACACCAGCACGCGTGCCTGACAGCTCCACACCAGGGCCAGGAAAGGAACTCGGCGGGCTCGCCAGCCTCCAGCAGATTGGTGAATGCGGTATGCGGGTTGGGCTGGGTAGAGGAGGGGAGGGCCCAGGACGCAGTTCCGCTGCCTTGCCCTCTTGTCATTGGGCAGCTGGCGAGGTGGTAATGGTTAACCTGGGAGGGTGCTGCCCTGCTCTGGTGTCCTTGGTGTGAGAGCCGCCCGCCCCAGCAGGACTCGTCTGCAACCAGGACCTGGCACAGTTCCTGACAGTGAGTGTTTAAGGATATAGATTTTTTTCAAGCCAGATTGATCTGTGTTCAAAATTGCTGCTCTCCCTCTCCCTCACTATGTAACTCCTGGTCAATCATTATCTTCTGAGACTTGGTTTCCTTATCTACCAAATGGGGACAATACCAGTATTTAACGTCATAGGGCCACCATGCGATACACGAGGTTATGTGTGTAACTGCACAGAACGTGCTTGCCACGGAGCAGGTGCCTAATAAAGATTAACGAATAAAAATTACAGCAAGCTTGTAAGTACGTCATCGAAGCTGCAGTGGAAACAGATCCAGCCCCACCACTCCTTCCCCGTTGCGACAGAAAGAGAAAGGAGAAGCTGCTAGGCATCGATTTGGTACTGGGCTCCTGCCCGTTGCCTCAAACACAGCATTCTCACCCCCCTGGAAGCAGAAGATGCAACCGTTCACTTGGGGGCTGCTCTCCGGCCAGGTGCCTCAGACACATGGTCTCTAACCCACTTTGTTTCTGTTTTGTTCTTTTGTTCATGTTTTAGGTTTTTGCCACTGGGCACATTTACTTGCCAGAGAGGGAAAGTGAGAAATCATCCTCTGGGGGATGGCCACGCCGCAATCCCTTCTCCTCTACTCTCCTCTCGGGATGTTTTGGGCCCAAGATTATTTTCAAGTCTCCGGGTCCAGGACTCAAACTGCACAGTCAGATATGTGAAAGCCAGCACCTTAACCTCCACACCAGCTGTTGGCCCCTCTAATCTAGTTGAACAATCCTGCTAAGCAAGGATGATTCCTCCAGAGTAGGAATCTGAGGCCCAGGGACGTCAAATAACTTTCACAGGGTTGCCCAGTGAACAGCAGTGAGGAATCACACAATAACGGCAGCAACCTTGCCATGCCCTGTACCGTGCCGGGTAGTGTTCTGCGCCCTTTTTTTTTTTTTTTTTTTTTTTGGGGGGTTTTTCTTTAGGGTGTGTGCACTTTCCGCTATAGGGTGTGTGCACTTGCCAGCAGACAGAGAGAGACAGAGAGAGAGAAAGCGAGAAATCACCCCCCGGGGGGGATGGCCACGCCACAATCCCTTCTCCTCCATTCTCCTCTCGGGATCTTGGGCACGCACACACATGTGCCCGGCGTGAGTTTAAGCCACTGGGTCCGGGATTCGAACCACAGTCGACTACGTGGGAGTCCAGCAACATAGCCATTATGCTAACTGCTGGTCCCGTGTTCTGTGCCTTTAATACACACTAACTCACCTACCCCCTCCCTCTCTGGGCAGGGAGGGACTACAGCTATTTCCATTGCACAGATGAGAAAACTGAAGTGCAGAGAGGTTGAGCATGGTCTCGCAGTGAACAGTGGGACCAGAAATGGGAACTGAGGCAGGCTGGGTCCAGAAATGTTGCTCGAATCATTGCCCTAACTTCTTCATTTTTGGGGGGAAAAAAAAAAAAAAAAAACAACCTTGCTCTGCTCACTGCACTAACCTGCCTCTAAGCACGAAACTCATGGGTGGTGCCGAGGACACTCTTCTAATAAGAGACAACTGAGCAGCAATAAAACATGCGCTGGGCTGGACACCAGAGACTCGACCTCTAATCTTCAGCAAATCGCTTTTGGCCTCTGGATGTCAGTTCGCCCAAGAGTAAAAGGATCAGTTTGGACCAGAATTGTGCATTGAAAACTTGCAGTTCTAACATTCTGTGGTTATCTGAACTGGGCCTTCTTCCTTCCTAAGGAAGGCCATGAAAGCCATGAAACTGTGGGCGGGGGTTGCTGACAGGCCTTCCCCGAGCAGCCAAAGCACGTCTACTGGAAGGAGACAGCATATGGCCGAGTGCAGAGAGCAGCCCGTATGAGCATCTGAGGCTGGGAGATCCCGGGCAATTTACCAGGCCCTTGGTTTTTCCCCTTTGGCAAAAGCAGGGAAATAACTTGCCTTAGCGGGTTGCATTGAGGTCATAAAAATGATCATAAAGCATTTTCCCAGATTCAAAGTCCGGGTTTGCAAAATGCTCTTGAACTCAGCCATGAGAAGGGTAATCAGAGAAGAAGTCGGGACTTTGCAGGATTCCCAGAAAGCAGTCTGAGAATGTAAAGAATCTTCATTACTTCTCCATGCTTCCTACGGCCGGCCGAGTCTGGCCCAGAAAAGGGTGGGTGGGGGCAGGGGAAGCCCGGTACTAAGTCAAAGCAGCTTAAGAGCTATTCCAAACAGAATCGTGCTGTTTGGCACAATTCTGTGCTATCCCGCCATGTGCAGCCTTCCTCTCTCCATACACATTCCCTGGGCGTGATACGGGTCTCTAATCCCGACCTGTGGACCAAGTCATTCCTGAAATGAGACCTGCTTCGCCGTCCACCAACCGGCCTAGTTCTCCTCTCTCCGTCGTATGTGCCTTTATTCAAGTCAGTAGACGCTTACTGAATACGTGTGATGGGCCAGGAGGTGTGCCATCTGCGCATTCTGTTTCCTTCCAAGGCTACAAGAGGGCTGGCTCTGTAGCCTAGTGGTTAAGGCACATGGATCCCACATGGCTGACTGTGTGGTTCAAGTCCCAGAAACACAGCAGACATGTGTGCATGTATGTCCAAAACCTCAAAGGAGGGAGAGGCTGAGGAGAAAGGATTACAGTATGACCGTTCCCTAATGGGAAGAGCTTCTCTCTCTCTCTCTCTCTCAAGGATGCAAATATGCTCTTGCATAAATAAATAAATGAATAAATAAATAGAATAAGGGCTACAATAACAATATGGCTGAAAATAGCATTGGTGTCTTAGAGTTCAGGCTACAAAGGAAGGATCAGGTCTTCTTTTCCCAAAGTTGTTTTCGTTTGTTTGTTTGTTTGTTTGTTTTCAGATTTTTTGCCATAGGAATGTACTCTTGCTGGAGAGAAGTAGAAAGAAGAAAAGTGAGAAATCATCTCCAGGGAGGATGCCCACGCTGCATTCCTGTCTCCTCTATTCTCCTCTCAGGGTTTTAGGCTCGAATGAACATGAGCCTGGCATGTTTTCAGCTGCCCGGACTGGGACTGTGAAAACAGCCATGTGGGATCCAGAGCCTTAACACTACACCAACTGCTGGGCCAGTTTTTTGTTTTTTTAATATGACAGAGAGTAGTATTTTTCATAGGGTCTCACCTGTGCGGCCCTTTTCCCTAGCCTCCAAGTTAGCTAGGATTACAAACATGAGACACTGCCTACCTGTTCAAGCTGGCCTGGGATCCAAACCAGGCCTCCCATGTGGCCCCAGCCACCACCATCTGTGCCACTGGGGCTGGGTCCCCTGAAGGTTTGAGGAGGCCAAAGAATAGAGTTTGAGATTTGAACTACTTTCTTAAAAATCTGTTTATTTTAATCATCTAACATTTCTAAAACATTACAGAAGAATGAGCCTTTCATTTATTCAACAATTTCTTGAGCATACTCCTTCGTAGGGGCTGTGTACCAATAGTAGTTCAAAGAAAACCCACATATTACCGAGTTTACTGGGAGGCCAATTCCAGAAATCTGCTGCTAGCAATTTTTCCCCCCAGAGGGAAAACGAGAGAGAGAGAAAGCACCCCTCCTGGGGTGTGGTCATGCTGCAATTCCTACTCCATTTCTCCATCCTGACAAGATTTGGGGAACACAGGCACTAGTCCTGGGTGTGTTTCTTACGCCTCTGGAGACCAGGAATCAAACCAGGTTCCGCCATATGGGATCCGGCACCCGTAACCACTAGGCTATGGACCAGTTCTTGCCGTTACTAACTTTAAACCTGAGAAATGGCATCTCTCTTCCTCAGGAAGGATGAAGAGATTCATTTATTTAGTCATATGTGTTTACTGGGCACCCAGCTTATGCCTGGCAGTGGGGACATGTAAAAGCAGTCAGACAGGACTCCTGCCATCACAGAAGCCAGAGCTTTAAGAAGAAGCTACACTTAGGCAGAGTCCTATAGAACAAGAAAAATTCAGTCAAGTAAGACGTGGAGACCGGCATTCAGGCAAGGGAACACCGAGGGCACACTCCCCGCCTAGGCAGAGTGAGCTCAGGGAGTCCAAGGGACCAGGGAAAGGACGGTACAGCTGGGGTCTGCTGAGCAACTGAAGGTCTCATGAGAGAGGGGAGGAAGCTGGTTGGATCATGCAGGTCTTGTAAGCCATGGTGAGAAGTCTGAGTTTTACTCCTTGCTTTCTAGGGGACACCTGGGAATTTCAGGAGACATTTTCTTATTGTCACTGCATGAAGCTGCAATTAAACACTACACAATGCATAAGAGCCAAGGATGCTGCTCGGTGGCCAGCAATGCACTGGCCAGCCCCCGTGACTAATAATGATCCAGGTCTGAATTCAGAAGGAGTCTGATTTCTCCAGCACCCCTCTAAGGATGCCATGGTGTAGTCACAGCCGTTACATCTTTAAGATGTCTGGCAACCCTGTAAGGAAAGGATTCCACCACTCCTCCAGATGGAGAAACTGAAGCTTAGACAAGTTAAATAACTTGCCCAAGATCACACTGCTTTGGAACAAGTTGGTTTTGTTTCCATTTCACAGGTGGCCTCTCTCTGGTCTATAGCATGTGGGTTGTTTGTTGTTGTTTTATGGTTTTTTGCCACAGGGTGTGTGTGTGTGCTCACCAGAGACAGTGAGAAGGACAGTGAGAAATCATCCTGGGCTGGGAGTGGTGGTGGTGGCAGCTATGCTGCAATCCCTTCTCCTTCGTTCTCTCGGGATTTTGAACACACATGCACACAGCATGATTTTTAAGCCACCAGGTCTAGGACTTGAACCTCAATTGGCCCTGTGGGAGTCCAGCGCCTTAACCACCATGCCACTGCTGGCCCGTCTGCGTCCTGTTTTAGAACACAGAAATCAGCACAGTTCATCCCTGCATGTGAGTGGCCAGACATGGCTCTTGCTAGGTAATCTGTAGGAGCGTGTTTCTCCTGTGTTCGTCTGGCCTCCCCAGCTGGTATGCAGAGAGCTGGATGCCAGGGCACTATGGGGGGGGGGGAGGAGAACAGAACTTCTCCCCTTTTTCTTCTTCCCACTTGGACTCTCAGGAGAAGGAAGCACCATCAGTATTTCAGACCTCTCCTCCGCACCCCATGTTAACCCTCCCGCAGGAGCAGTCATGTCTAATCTGACCTGGTAAAGATTAGGTAAAGTGGGGCTCCAAGGGGCCCCACTGATGAGTGGGGGAAGAGGCTGTTCAGGCCAGGAGTCGGGCTGCACGTGAACTCTCTCACTTCGGGGTCACAGGCACCTCTGGCCATCATCCCCTCTGTTTAGCCTCTCCACTGGGAGTCCAGGAGGTCAGACATGTTAGATCATCCCTGGGGACCAATTCTATCCTTCTCAATGAATACGACAGCCTGGATTTAGGGGGTTAAAAGGCGCTTACCCAGGTTAACAAAGCCCCTCGGAGGAAAGAGGAAGGAGACCAGAGTCTTCATTATGCTGGATTCACACTCCCCTTTGCATGGCTTGGGTCACAGTTTAGATGAGTATTCAATAAAACGTGAAAAATGAGTTAAATAACCTCCAACATGGTACTGCCAGAACCAATCCGTCATGTGTCAGTCCCCTCCCTCTCCTACCTGCTCCGCCCTCCCGATTCTCTCAGTGACATGATGCCGGTCCAGATTTCCAGACTAAACACCTTGAGGATCTTCACCATCCCCTTTGTCTGCTCAACGCTGACAATGAGCTAGCAAGCCCTGCCAGCTCTGCCTCTATGCCAGCACTCCCGGGCCACTGCTGGGCCTCTCGGTTTTATCTGGAAAGTCCATTGAAGCATAGCCGCTCGGGGGGTAGCTATGATGTCTCCATCGTCTCTCTATTCCCCAGAAACAAACACAGCACCTGGCACGTGTGAGATGCTCAAAATCCAGAGCAACTATAACCTCACCTTCCCAGCTGCAAGTCTTAGGTCACAGAGGGACAGGTCACACAGGAGTTTGTCTTCTTCTAAGCTGAATACCAAAATGAAAAGCCTTCATCAGAACCCACATTGCTTTGCTGCTAAAACAGGGCAATACCTCACATATACTAGAAAGGCGAATTAATTCTGTCTCTGTTGAGCTGAGCCCCAGAACCCATCAACGGCCCGGGCTGGGATACACCGTAAAACCTTAAGGGAACTGGGTCTTGTGATGACTTGAATTCTCATATAAAGAGCCTGGTGGTTTGCTCCAGGCCTCATCCTTTAACGAGGGCAGAGAAAGGGCTTATCCTCTGTGCACCTGTTTGTGAAAAAGAGGGTGGAGGGGAGAGATGGAAAAGCAGGCCCACAACAGGTGCAAAGTGGAGCTCCAGGGCCCTCACCTTCCCAGCGCAACTGCCTGGGAGCCACCTAGAAGGCACCACACCAGAAAATGCCGGGAATTACATGCCGAGCAGCTATGGAACCCGGAAACACGCAACCCACACTGAATCTAAAGAGGACCCCTACTGGGCAGAAACCAAACTGCAGCCAAGTTACTGTGAACCCACAGAGAGACTCCAGGAATCCCCACCAGCTATGGCTGAGATCCCTCCAGTCACTTTATGAACCTTACAACAAAAAACGCGGTGTCTTATGTAATTCGATTTTCTATTATGTTAAAAAATCAAAATGGTGGGACCACCAGATAGTGTAATGGTTACGTCACTGGAATCCCACACAGTTGACCATGGTTCGAGTCCTGGATCTGGTAACTTAAAAACTCATGGCAAGTGCATGTACATGCATGTCCAAGATCCCAAGAGGAGAACGGAGGAGAAGGGACTGCAGCACGGCCATCCTCGGGGGAGGGTGATTTCTTGCTTTCTGTTTCTCTGGCAAGCGCACACACCCTACAGCAAAAATCTCTCTAAAAAGAAAGAAAGAAAGAAAGAAAGAAAGAAAGAAAGAAAGAAAGAAAGAAAGAAAGAAAGAAAGAAGATCAAAACAATGACTTCAGATTTGCTCTGTCAATGGACACTTAGTGTGTCCTGTGCTGTCTCTGGGCACACGAAGATGCTGGAGACCGGCTTTCTACCCTCCCTGGGCTTATGCATTAGCAGGTATCTGCAGAGTCAAGGGAAGCTGACAGCAAAGCAGTCATATGGGAAAAAGGATTTTTTATCCACAGCAGCTACTGTGCAGACATAATCAATAGCGCTCAGTAGTTGGAGCATCTTGGAACTATACCACAAATGGCCTTGACACACCTATTCTTTCTCTGAAGAAGTCTACTTCAATCCTACATTAATCTTCACATGCTTTCAATATGGAATCCTTTAGCAAAATAAATGAAAAGGATACTGTAACAAACTCTGAATTCCTAACATCGTCTCTTGCTCTTTCTTGACCAACCTGATGTCCATGAATGAAGGTCCGTGAAAGAACTTCTTTCTTTCCTCGCCTGGTGCTGGGTGGTGTGCAGTCACCCTTTACTGACTGATAAAAATCTTGGGAAGGAGACAGGACAAAAACCATGTGGCAGGAATTCAGAGAACACAAAGTAAAACTAACCTATTTGTTTCTAAGTTATTCTCCAAAACAAATACGTAAGAAACGTATTTAAGGACCCCCTAAAACCAAAATATGCTTCAATCTGGAATAGAACCTAGCAGTAACAGGAGCAGTGGGACAATTCCCAAGGACTGAAAACTACCATTGCTGTAGCGCCTCACACCTCCCCATACAGCGGCCAGACATTATTTGGTAGAGAAAACATTTACTACTGCAGTGAGCACTTAAAAAAAAAAGCCGAGCGACGCAATAAACTCAGTTCATTTCATTTCAAAACATGAACTCATTGCTATCTCAGGAAATATCACCTTACTCTTTAGATTAAATGTTATCCTACGTCTGGGAGGGCATTCAACAGCAAGAAGGTAATATACTGTCGTTGGCTTCTCCAGGCTCACCTTACACCAAACAAGTTTCGTTCAAAGATTAGCCAAGTATGGGGTAATGGGATATGGCAGGGTTACGTCATCTGCAGCTCTTTTCCAAAGAAACATGGCTTTTCCAGGTGGAATTCCCACTCTATGTCTTAGTTACGCCAATTTGCAGGATGGGTAATGGCAAACACACTGAAATGGGTTACAGGCCATGAGCCTTGGGCAGGACATTTCAGACTTCTGGGTCCCTCTTCCCTCCACTGTAAAATGGACAGTTGGAGGACACTTGTCACGAGCTTCTTCCTGAACCACCATGCCAATATTCTCAGCCTTGAACTCTACTGTTCAACTCAAGTACCCTAACTGGCCCAGTCCAGGATTCAAGGACTTGGGATTCTTGGGTTCTATAAGAATAGATGAAGACAATTATTGGGTTATTGGAAAAGTCATGATGTATTTTTCTGCGTTTTTCTATGCAAAAGTGTGTCATGACTTCTCTGATGATGTAATATTCAACCAATCAAGTCAGCTCCTCTGCCCAGTTCACTGCTCAGCTAAATTTCTAACCCTAACATTAATCCACCTTGAACCCTGAACAGGCACCGGGAGAGATGTGGAAAAGATCATTGATCTGCCGATGATGATAACAACAATCAATTTTTATTGACTGTTTATGGCATGTCAGGTTCTGTATTGAGTGCTTTACTTACATTATCTCACTTTCATTCTCACAAAATCCCTAGCAGGTATGAGGTGCAAAGAGGTTCAATGGTTTGTCTAAGAGCTCACAGTTCAAAGAAGGCAGAATTCAGATCTGATGTCATATTACCTCACATCTGTAATGATCAAGTGTAACCGTATCTCACTTTCCTCAAGACAGGACCGACTTACAATTGTATCTCAGTGCAATTATTAAATAGCAATCCCTTCCACTCCTAGAACTGTCCTAACTTAAATAACAAATCATACTTAACAACATCTCCTACTTATAATGTCTCCCTAGAAAACAATAGCAACAATTATTATTACACAACAACCATATCACCTTCACAGTGACGCCTTCCTCAACCACCTCATATCAAAGAGAGACCTCCATCCTCCCTACCCCTTTTACTCAGCTGTATTTTTCTCCATAGTATACCATCTCCATCAAAAAGCAACACATAGTTTGTTTTTAAGTCTATTTTCTCCACTAAGATACAAGTTCAACAAGACCAAAGCTTTCTTTTTGTTTACTAGAATATCTCCCTACTCACATGCAGTAGGTGTTTTACGAATATTTGTTGAATGAATGAAGGTACACCATCACCATAATAGTCAACATTAAATGAGCATTTACTATGTGTTTGGAATTGTTCTAAAAACATATATTTAATCAAACAACCCCGACAATCCTAAGTTCGGAACAATTATCACAATTATCATCTTTTTTTTTTTTAAGTTTTTGCTGTAGGGTGCATGTGCTTGCCAGAGAGACAGAGAGAGAAAAGGAAAGTGAAAATTATCCACTGGGGAGGGATGGCCAACAATCCCTTCTCCTCCACTCTCTTCTTGGGATTTGGGGCAACCACATACACATACCCAGCATGACTCTCAAGCCACTGGGTCTAGGACTCAAACCGCAAAGCTGGCCATGTGGGAGTTAGCACCTTAACCTCCATGGCATCTGCTGGCCCCTATCATCATCATCATTTTATAGGGGAAAAAGTGAAGCCCAAGTTCACACAGACAGCAGCAGAGCTGAAAAGGACTGACGGTCCCCAGAGTCCACGTGTCTTGACGTGACTCTAAGCCTAACAGCAGAGGCATAGCACACACACAGCTGAAGGGTTAGGGCAGATGGGCTGGAGGGTGGGATCACACTACTGCTCGTAGACTTCACAGGAGTAGTGTGGTCCGGGGGCGCTTCTTAGATGAAACAGGAATTGATGTGAGCTTTGGAAGGTGGACAGATGGGAGAAGTGGAAGAGGAAAATCAGCAGGTTAATCATGACGAGTGGAACAATGAGCTTCTATCTGGAAATCCTGAACGCCACACAGGAGTCAGACTTCATACTCTAGTAAGCAGGGTCCCATGGATGTTTCTACTGGGAAATGTCACCGTCTGGACTCTCAAATCCTGAAACTTCACCTGAGTGACAACACTGAGAACTGAGCAGGAGCTACAAATGAGGACAAGACTCACACCAGGAAATTCTGCAGACACACGTCCTCCTGATCTTAGCTACAAGGACGAGAAGTGATGGGACATGCATCCTCTTAAGCCCCGGGAACATATATAGCTGGGAAATCCCTGTTTAAAGCATACCACTTTTCCATAGACTGGCATGTGCACGTATAGGTCCTCTCTCACGTTCCCTGTGAGTGCACAGCTCATCTCTCACGATGCTAAAGATCAAGTGTGATGTAGGTGCTTACCCTTGTCCCACCCAGTCAGTATTTCTGAAGGCTAGACCAATCCTCTTGTCTCGCAGCCCTCCTAGATATCTCCAAAATGTCTCCATCAGGGCCAGCCCCGTTGCCTAGTGGTTAAAGGAGCCAGATCCCACATAGCCAACTGCTGTTTTTCTTTTAAAAGAATTAGTTATTTGATTTTAGTTGCTATTATTATTTATTTTTTCATTTGACCAGAGAGAGAGAGAAAGAAAAAGTGAGAAAGCAAGGCACCAGGTCTGGGACCTGAACTGCAGCCAGCCATGTGGGGGTCCAGTGTTTTAACTATCATGCCACCTGCCAGTCCCCCAACTGCTATTTTAATCCTGGACCTGGCAGCTTGAAAAATACATGGAACATGTGGATGTGTGTAACCAAAATCCTGATGGAATGGAGAAACGGAGAAGGAATTATGGTGCGACCACGTCTCACTGGGAACTGCATTCTCCCTCAACCCTCTCTGTCATTTTGTCTTTCTTTGGTAAGCACATGTGCCCTCAGGTAATTTAAAAATAAATTAAAAAATAAACATTGTACTTCTTGTTACACTGTTTAAACACCAACTCATTCTTCAAGAATTATTTAATTTTATTTATTATCATTATTACTTTTTTTTTTCCCCACCTGAGAGAGATAGAGAAGTAAAGCAAGAAAGCAAGTTACCAGGTCCAGGACTCAAACTGCAAATGGCCAAGTGGGAGTCTGGCACCTTACCTATTATGTGACCTACTGGGCCCATGTCAACTCATTCTAACCCCTCACTCTATTACTCATTCTCGGTGGTGGGTCAAGCCCTTTCACCATTTGTAACCTCAGAAACAGCACTTCTGCAACATCTAAAACCATCAGGATGCTTCCTGGGAATAGCCCTTGAGCCACCCAGCGGAGAGACTTGGGCCAGGAAAGAGATGGTGACAACTGTCTGGTCCACCCAGTCTTAGGGACACTGAAGAAAAGCTTAACCACATGCCTTCTGGGTGGTTGAACTAGAACTAGAAACAAACCCAAAAAGAATTTTCTTTTTTGTTGGCTCCACACAAAAACAATTGCATATGTAATATAAGCACTGCTAGATCACCAGAGGGACCAATTATAAATCTCTACTACTCGATTAACAAAAAAGTGAAGGAAAATGTGTTACCTCAAGATGTTATCTGAAGAAAGTCACTTACTAATTTTAGGTCCCCTTGCCCAATATTCTATTCTTTATTTTTCCAGTAATTAACCAAAGTCAAAACCTTACTAACATGCTATGGTTTCAACTTTGAAAAGTATATCAAGGCTATGATAGTTCATTACCCACAGCAGAAATTCATATGGAAATGTTCTTGTATATTTTAACCTACTTTTTTGAGAAAGGGATGGAATTTCTTGCCTTTGAGATTTTTGAAAATTAGCAGAAAATGGACACAATTTCAGTACCTAGGAGATGGTAAAATCTAAGCCAGCTACAATTAGTGGAATGCAGAAGTCCTAGAAGTTTCTGAGAGTAGAAATTATTAATATTTCCTACCATAAGATGGATACACCTTCAAGTAAGTGTTCATGAGCATTATTCAGAAAAAAAAAGAAGTTGTTAAGGTGAGGATCTGTCTACACATTTAAAGATTAAAAAAGGAATGGGGCGAGGTGATAAATGTATTGGTTAGGTTGATTGTGGTCATCTGTACACGATATATGCACATATCAAATCATCACAATGCACACCTTAAATATATACAATTTTTATATGGCAGTTGTATCCCAATTAAACTGGGGAAAAAAAAGAGCTGAAGGAGCGTTCACATTTTAAACACAGCACCTGGGAGCACGCAGCTCTGCAAAGTCCACAGCATCCTCGCCTGTGGGAGGGAGCAACCTAACTGCAGAGGAAAGACAAGAGCCCTTTAACCCACTGACCTCTTTTAATCTACTTGTTAGCCTGGCTGCGGTCAGGCCCAAGAGGCCTTTGACCAAGGCTTCTCTATGGAAAGGTCAAAGGTCAGAGGCACATTCCCTCATCATCATTATTCTCATTTATGCTTCATTTGATGCCACTTTCGCCTTCATTTGGAGGAAGGGCCCCCATCAGGGTCTTCCAGAACACCAAAAGGTGATGACCCCACCCACCCCCATTTCTTCCTCTCTGCCTCATTCCCAGTGTATCCCTGACCCCAGAGGTTTCCAGGGTGGTAGCAGCTCAGAGAGGTCCCTCCTCAAGGGCAGCAGGGCAGTGAACACAGGCCTTCATGAGCATACTCTCTCAGCAGCAGGCCCTGCTTCTTTCTGGAAGGCAGCTGGGATAGGAGAGGGCCCTTCAAAGCACAGCCTTTGCCACCGGACCTAGCTGAGCTTGTAAAGGTACTAGCCCCGGGTCTCAGGCAAGTCATTTAACTCCCTGAGCCCTCATTTCCTCTTCTGAATTCTGAGGACCTAACTGTTTCTATTTTAAACTGTCATGGAGAAGATGAAACAGAACCATGCACGTAAAACTCAGCACGTGTCAGCTATTCGTTAATATGACCATTTTAGCAGTTTTTGATGTTTCTTTGATGATCGATGTAATGTATGACCAGGTACGACATTTGTGATATCAGGAAAAGTATATACAAAAAGTACACCCCTGGTAACCCTCACCCAGAGCTCAGCACTGTGGACACCTGGGAGGATTTCTTTTCCTTACACACAGACTCACGCGCTCGCTACTGGGTCATCGGTAGCCCCAAGAGCAGCCCCTCACTGCCCAGCACATAACTGCTGGACTCTAAGCTAAAAGTCTGAAATCCTGCGAGGTGCTGTGGTCCCCCCTTGCGGATGACGAAGCCAAGGCCTCGAGAAGCACCTGTCCCCAAGTCGCATGGCGCCTAGCTCCTGAACAGAGCTCTAGCTGCAGGTCTCTGCTCCTGCACTCTGCGCTAGGACAGGCTGCGGTGGCCTCTGCAGTGCCTTTTCTCTCTCGGTTCTTCAGCTGTACCACTTCTCAGAGAACAGCTGCCCCAGGAGTAGCCTCAGTGCTTCTCCTTACCCTGCCTAAGCCCAGAGCATCTGGAAGAAGGGACATAAGGGGTGACCAGATGTCAGAATCACCCACATCATGTCCTGTGACTATGCCCCAAGCTTCCCTCCTAGGGGGTGCTTTAGGCCTGGGCAGTTACCTCCTCTTACTTTCTTAAGGATGATGACCCTGCCAGAATGGGATCAGGACAAAAGTAGAACCCACCAGCATCTGCCTTCTACCATAGGTGGGCAGGTGCATTTCTGACATTCCCCTGCCAAGACAGCACACAAAGACTCAAAGTCTGCCTCTAATTACTCTTGGCCTTATTTTTTTTTATCCAATTAGCCTTAAAAGAGAACATGAAGCAAAACCTTCAGTTCCGCTGTTCAACCAGAACAGTGAATTTTCAAGCTGGGTGAACTGACTTGGTGTGCACTGAACTGCATCAGCGATAAAAGTTCAGGTACCCACCTCTGGCCCCAGGCCCCATCTGGGGCAGTTATTCACACACAATTGACTTCCAAGAAGTTCCCAGGGAGCTCCTTC
>NW_006159671.1:60101-62661 GCF_000334495.1 Tupaia belangeri chinensis | reverse complement strand
AAGGCCACTAATGACTCCAAGGTAAGAACAGTTTGTTTTCCCCAAGTCTGATAGGAGTGCAAACCATTCACCCAGTAGCAGTGTGGAGTGGGGACAGAGCTGGTATGTCACTCACCTTTGAAGAAAATAATAATAGTGGTCTCAGTAAATAGACACCTACGTTTCGGGCTCTGTGCTGGATTCTGGTCCTATGTTATTTTCATCTTCTCACAATGTGGGGAGAGAGGGTTGCAAAATCCTCTTTTACAAAAGAGAAAAACTGACTCAGAGATTAGTATGTACCAAGACGAGAATTCAAACCAGGAATCACCTGTGAACACCTTTCTCAGTGGACACAGCCTCCCCAAACCTGAGCTCGGCACACAGTGAAGTACGCAGCAAATAACTAGTGAATCCATCAGTCAACGAATGAGTGAGCAGAAAGCAACCTAACGAGGTGTCAGCTACCAATGTCCGTGGTTCCTAGGATTCTACAGAAGAGCTGAGGCCCACCCTTGAAGATCTCTGAGGTGCTCTGAAGGTCATGACCAGCCATGCTTTTTATTGCCAAGGCTCTGGGGCAGTGGGGTGCACAGAACAGTTAACTGCTTCCTCTACCAGGGCTCCCTGTCTTCCACCTGATGGGGAAAAAGTACTCTGATGGACCACAACTACCTCGGGTGGCCCCCAGTTAATCTGCACAGTGAGACATTTCCAAAGACCCAGGCAGACCCAATAAAGGCTGACCTTTGACTTATAGGTTAAAGGGGCCATGATACTGGAGTGGCCAGGACATCCCCAACTCTTACCAGAGCCACCTGCCAGCAAGCACCAGAAACTTTCTCCTGGGATTCTCCAGGTTTTCCCTGGTTGGCAAATCATTATTATTTTTCTTCTTCTTCTTCTTCTTCTTCTTCTTCTTCTTCTTCTTCTTCTTCTTCTTCTTCTTCTTCTTCTCTTTCTCCTTCTTCTTTCTTTTTTCTTTCTTAAAAACATTTAGGCCTGGCAACCTGATGCTATCCGTTCAAGCCCAAGGTCCGTGTGCTGTTGAGGGCCATCTCCAGGGTTGCTGGGAGAGAAACTGCGGGAAACTTGGGGTTGTCTCACAACAGACTGGTTGGAGAGAGATTCCAGGAAAGGATTAGGGACCTGGAATCACGACACAGCACCGCAAAGGTGCATAACGTCTGCTAGCGTTACAACACATTCACCGAAGCTGTAAAATAGTAGCTTAAGGTGACACGGGCCAAACATAACACAAGAAGTATGCAAAGCAAGGTGCCATTTTTCCCCAAAACTAAGTTCATTATTCGAAGAACCGGCTTCGGCTGACTGGGCATCTGGGTGGCCAGTGGAGCTGCTCTGACCTTTTCTTTTTTTGGGGGGGGGGCAGCATTTTAGAAAGTTCACTACTCTAAGTATGAATTCCAGTTTACTAGTAATAGTTTTTCATTGCGGACTTAATTATGTGCCAAGTAACCTACAAATATTATTTCTCATCCTGGCCCCCCTTCTACCGAGGAGGAAACTGACATCCAACGGGGTTAACTGACTTGGCCCCAGCGCTGACTGACTTCAATAGGGGAATTATGGTCTCCGCCAGTTGCAACTACCGGACTGGAAAAAAAAAAAATCACGAAAGCAAAATCCTGAGAAGAGGCTTCCGATCTCATTTGCAGATTACATTTCCTCCCCAGCAAAGCGAAAGAACTCTAGCGTCCTGTGGCGCCTAGGAAAACGCTCAGCTCCTCCAGGAGTGGAGGGCGGTTGTTTTTGAAAACGGAGGAGGGGAAAAGTACCTGCGGCTGGATGGTTCTTAGGAGACAGAGCCCTAAGCCATTGTGAGAGGCGGGGACCTGGACGCGGTGCATATGCACACGGGACTCACGTTTCCCTCCCCCCACCCCGCGCCCCTAAACTACCCAAACCGCGGTAGAGATAAACACCCGTGCATCCCAAAGTATCACAGCACACGGTGGGCGGTGCGGGGCAGGGGAAACAGACCCTGAACTGCAGTGAGAGCATAAACCGCCTCGCGGGGGACAGTCCCAGCGGGTGCGACCCAAGAGAGCCCAGGATGTCTAGGTGGAAGGTACCGGGAGATAATGCAGCCCTGTCCCACCCCCACCCCAATCATTCAGACGCACACAGGCACACACCAGCGTTCCCGTCTTAAACACACACGCACACACGGACACGCACACGCACACGCACACACCCTGAGATCTGTCTTCAAAACAATGAGGGAAATGCCCAGTGCGGAATGCATTTCAGGGGCTTTCCACCACCGGAGCCAGTTCCCAAAGGCGACGGGGATGGGGCGGGCATAAAGTAGGCGCTGCTCGCCGGGGAGGTCCGGGACCCACCCTTACCAGCTTCATGGTGGTGTTATTCTGCTCCCAGCGCCACAGCATCACGCTCATCTTACTTCGGGGCAGGGAGAGGCGGGGGAGGTACAGGAAGCCGAGCCCGAGCACCTGCCCGCGCGCCCGGCAGGTCGGTCGGTCCAGTCGGGGGTCGTCCTCTCGGCGGGGAGTCCTCCAGGCATCCCTGGCGCCCGCGGCCACCTCGCGCCCTCCCC
>NW_006159671.1:58991-60003 GCF_000334495.1 Tupaia belangeri chinensis | reverse complement strand
GGCGGGAGGCCGGCGGGCCGCCCCGCGTGGCCCTGGGCGCTTCAATGGAGAGGTTCGCCACTGCAGCCGGGTGGGAGGGAAGCGGAGAGGTGGTTGGAGGGGGAGTACTTAACTCTTTCGGGGAGAGTGCGGCTAGGCGGGACGGCCGGGGCCGGGACGGGGAAGGTACTTGGAGCGGGAGAGGGGATTGCCGGGTCGCAGTCTGCGGTTCCAGGGTCCTCGGCCCGAACCCCAGCCCAGCGCCTCTCCCCACGCGTGCTCCGCTCCATCTGCATCTTCTTTCTGCCCTAAGCTCATCCAAGTTGTCCCACAGTGGCCGTTCCCGGGCTGCCGCCCTGGAGCACCCCCTGCCCCCACAACACTCGTACACTGGCACCCACACCCTGCCCAGCCTGCTCGCCACTCCCCAGCAACTTCATTTCCTGCTACGTGAATGAAGGACCGGCTTGGATACTTTCAAACACACCTGCTGCTGCCGGGAAAGGAGGTCCCTGACCCTCGCGGGAGGGGAGAGGGAGGCAGAGGGGGAGGCCTTTGTTTCCTAGTCCGCCTCTTCCACCTGCCCTGGGCTCCGCGTTGCCTTCCTCTGAGGTATTGGGGACTGGGCACCCCCACCTTCAGGCCCAACCCTTGGCCCTAGTCCTGCATCCTCTGACCTGGCAGTGACCCTCCAGCAGTCCACAGCACTTCCCAGCACGTCTGTCTCCTAAAAGGTCCAGGACTCCTTCAGCTCCCCAACGTGAGGCAGGGGCCAACTTGGTGCTCCCCCAGTGATGGGGAGCTGAGATGGGAACGGTCAGAACTGTCCCTATTCCACAGCACGTTGGTTAGTCAGAACTCCCAGATAGCCAAGGTGATCAAATCAGCATCCCCCCCCTTCCGCTTTTTTTTTTTTTTTAAAAGAGAGATTTTTGCTATAGGGCTCCTGCGCTTACTGGAGACACTCACAGAGAGAGAAAGAGAGAGAGACAGACAGAAAGCAAGAAATCACCCCTGGGGGGGGGGGGGAGGC
>NW_006159671.1:50365-58960 GCF_000334495.1 Tupaia belangeri chinensis | reverse complement strand
ACGCCACAATCCTTTCTCCCCCATTCTCCTCTCAGGATCTTGGGCACACAAGCACACAGGCACCTGGCCTGAGTTTCAAGTCACGGGTCCAGGACTTGAACTGTAGTCGACCATGTGGGAGTCTAGCGAGGTAACCACTATGCCATCTGCTGGTCCCTCAGCCTTAATCTTTTAAAGTGATGCTTGTTTATTTATTTGTTTGTTTGTTTAAATTTGCCATGGGGTGGGGGAAGGCATGGAGAATGGCCATACCACAATCTCTTCTCCAGTTCTTCCGCCTTATTGGATTTGGGACACACAGACACACACGCTCAGCAGCTGGGTTGGGATTTCAGCTGTGCAGTCGGCCATGTGAGATCCAAGCTGCCTTCACCACCACACCACCAGCTGGCACAGCCATGGTCTCGATTCTAATGACACCTCCCCAGAAAGACTTTTTTTTTTTAAGAGAGATTTTTCTGTAGGGCGAGTCAATGCACCAGAGAAACAGAGACAGAGAGCAAGAAATCACCCCCGGGGGGACGGGGGCATGCTTCAATCTCTTCTCCATTCTCCTCTCAGGATCTTGGGTGGGCACCCACGCACATATAGTTTTAAGTCGCTGGGTCCAGGACTCAAACTGTGGTCACCTACATGGGAGCCCAGCAACGTAACCATTCGCCATCTGCTGGTCCTGAGACTTTTGACTCTTAATATAGCAACCTTTTCCTTCCCATGTCTTCATTGTTTAGCTCACTGTTAACCCAGCTCACTCAGGTCTTTAGTTCATTTCTGCCTCGAACCACTAGACTACAATTTCCAACAACCTTGTCATGCTTATTCCCCCACTGTGTCCCCAGGGCCTGGAACAGTGTGTGGCCCAGAGTAGGAGCCCAGTAAATGGCTCCCAAAGGCATGGCTGTGGATGGCTGACTACATACATCCTTGCGGCTTCCCCTACAACAGGGACTGGGCCCGACTCTTGAAGTTCACTTCACATCCAGCCCAGGACCCTGACTTACACTGAATGACCATAAGAGACCCTTCTAGGTCCATCTGTACCCTGTTTCTGCAGAACAAGACAGTCAGCAATATTTGCTACCCAAAGGGAAGAGGCCCATCCTAGAGGAGCTAGTCAGAAAGGGAAATTTGAAAAAGTATATCCAGGGGCCAACAGGTGGCATGGTGGTTAAAGTGCTGGACACTCCCACATGGCTGACCACGGTTCAAGTCCCAGACCTGGCGACTTGCTTTCTCACTTTCCTTCTCTCTCTCTCTCTCTCCCTCTCTCTGTGTCTCTCTGGTCAAATTAAAATAAATGAATAAATAAATAATTCTTTAAAAAGAAAAAGCATATCCATATCAAACTATACTTTTATATTTGGAAAACAAATCCTAAAAATAACTTATTTTTTCCAGAAATAAAACCTGGCAAAATCTTATTGGCCAAAAGATCAAAATACAGACTATTGCAGCTTTTTTAAACTGAGAGGAGGTTCTCTGGAGCTGAGTTAATGCGTAGTCCAAAAACCTTCTGGCTGTGTGAAAATTCTGCAAGACCGGACGTTTGTGCATTTTCTGGATAAGAATCTATAGGTGTATTGTACTTACTAAGATATCCACAACAGGGACCAGCAGGTAGTGTGTCTGTTACGGCACTGGACTCTCACATGGCTGATTGTGGTTCAAGTCCTGAACCTGGTAGCTTGAAAATCACGCCAGTCTCGTGTGTGTGTGTGTGCCCAGGAGACTGGAAGAGAAGGGATTACTGTGTGGCAACCACCCCAGTAGGGTGATTTCTTACTTTCCCTCTCTCTTTCTCTGGTGAGCACATAGGCCTTATGGCAAAAAAACTAAAAAGACATCCACAACATTAAAGTGATGCATCTCAGGGCCAGCAGGTGGCGTAGTGGTTAAGGCACTGGACTGCCACGCAGGTTGAGTGCTGGACCCTGCAGCTTGAAAAGCATGTCAAGTACATGTGCATGTGTGCCCCAAATCCCAGGAGGAGAATGGAGGGAAGGCATTGCAGCCTGGTCTCCCCCACCCCTGGGAGGAGGGTGTGATTTCTCACTTTCCCTTTCACGGTCTGCATCCATCTTTCTTGCAAGTACACACACCCTATAGCAAAAACCTTCAAAAGAAAAATGGCTGGGACCAGCAGTTAGCGTAATGGCTATGTTGCTGGACTTCCATGTAGTCGACCATGGTTCAAGTCTCGGACCCAGTGGCAACTCACACTGGGCATGTGTGCATGCCTGCCCAAGATCCTGAGAGGAGAATGGAGGAGAAGGGATTGCAGCGTGGCCATCCCTCCTCGGGGGTGATTTCTCACTTTCTATCTCTCTGTCTCTCTCTTTCTGGCGAGTGCACGCGCCCTATAGAAAAAACCTCTCAAAGAAAAAAAAAAACCTAAAAAGAAAAATGTCTAAACATCTCTAAAAAGTCAGTGAGTGAGCAATCAGTTAAAGAGGAAAATCATTGCTGGTCAAGGGTGGAAAACACCACTCAGGGTGAAGGAAGAATGGGGAGGTGGAGAGAGACACAGAAGGCCCCTGCCCAGCTTTCATGAAAAGGAATAAAGCCCACAGCCTCGCCCTCCAGACCCCGCACAGTTCAGATCACAGGTGTGCTAGCTTGTGTAGTAAACACCCTTGAGCACCTACCATGGTTCTCTTACCCAGCCCCATGCAGGGAATCGAGGTCTGGGGGCGGACAGTGTCCCTACCACAGTCCGGTAAGAAGACAGACACATACAATAGCAATGCAGGGGAACAGATGCCACGAGAGAGGCCTATGTGGGGTATAGGAAGCCAGAAGAAAAAAGCCATGCACAAGACGTGGGCATGGACGGGGTGACTCTGAACCGCATCTGGAAAATGATCACAGGTTGGACAAGAGGAGAAAAGCCTCTCAGGGAGGCAAAACTGCACGTGTGAGGGTGTGCTGAGAAGCTTGGCAGGATCGTGTGGTGAGAATGTAGACGCCATGTAGGAGGAGGTGGGGCTGGCTGTAGGTTGAGGCAAACTAGGCTCCTGTAAAGGGGATTCATATCCTTCCTTCTTATAAACCAGGGGTGTGAACTGTCTAAGTTTCCGTTTTGGGAAGACCTTCCTTGTAACAGCAAGAAGACAGCTGAAAAGGTGGGGGCTGGGGGTGAGACCAGTTAGATGGCGGTGAAGTCCTGTGGCAGGTGGGGAGCGAGGAACGAACAAGGAGAGGTGTGTGGAAGACAACAGCCATCAACAGCAGCCCACCAGCACTGCGGGGGCAGGGCTGTGACACCCAAGCAGACGCCAGGATCCTGTAGCTCTGTAGGCAGAAGTGGTTCCTTAAACCTCCCATTCCCCGGAGGGTGATGTACACCCTCCCAGCACCTGGCCTCTTCCTCCCACGTCTCTACTCTTGCCCCGGGGTCTTTGATGTGAGCTGGGGGAAGAGATCAACAAAGCTGACCACACAGGACAGTGGGAACAATGCTTGTGAAGGACTGTCCTGAGAGTGGTCTGGCTCTGCCTAGCTGTTGGCCTCTTTTTTCATTAGGTGACTTTCTGACCCTCCCCTGGGCCTGACAGTCCAAGGCTGACCCTCCAGCAGCACCCCATCCCCAGCTCAGCATGACTTCTCTCTTACTCTCAAGGTGGAGCTTCTGATGGGACTGAGCCCCCAGAAGCTGGGTCTGCCATTCCTTGTCCTGTATTCCAGATCTTTCCATCCCCAGCATCCAAGAGAGCCATCTCATGTCACTCAACTTGCTTATCCTGCCTGTCTCCCCTATTCTTCCACTGCTCAGAACTGGTAGCACCTGCCCAGCTAGGGCAGGCTCACAACTGTCTCCTGAAGTGCTCCTCGAGCTCGTGCACCTCAAGGCAGAAAGAAAGGGAAGGAGACCAGATCAGAAAGCAGAGTTTGAGATCTCAAATCCCAAATGGTGGCATTTGGGCCTCCTTGGGCCAGAGCTCATCCGTCAACCTTCTTCCCATCATCTGGAAACTGATGGCCCAAAGTTCCTTCTCACTCCTCAGTTCTGCACCCCAGCCCCTGTCTGATAAACTAATTTGTGTCCAGCTGTTAATGGCTTAATGTGTTTCCCAGATAACGCATTTCCGTTTAACAGGGGTCTTCCACTCTCACAGCCAAAGCAATGACTAATAGGGAAAAGTTCAGACGGGTGGGGGCCGGCCAGGAGTTTCAGACGCAGCGGGCTGCGAAGGCGGGCTGATGCCTTCCACCCATGCACAAGGCTGCTCCTGGGGGATGTCGGCATCTGCGTGCTGTAGAATGACAAAGGAAAGTCGGGAGTGTATCATGAGGGGGTGGAGGGATAGGCTAGAGAGCTTAGGAGTTCAGTCCCCTGCTTCCCCAAATAGGTGAACTTGGCTAGTAGAATATCACAGGGGAGTTGAGCATTTTCTGTTAACTCAAAATTCTAGCTCTATTAGTGGCTATTTATTAAGAATGGCATGGGGTGGGGGATGGTGATGTAGTGGTAAAGTGCAATGCTCTGCAAGGCAGTCCCACGTGGGAAGGTTCCTGGTTCAAGTCCAGAGGCTTCTCTGTGTATGCCAGGCACGTGTGCCTATGATCTGAACTGACAGGACGAGGGCAGAGCACAGAGTCATAATTCTATTGAGGGTTCCCTCTCTCTCTCTCTCGTTCTCTCTCTCAGGAAGTAAACAAATGAGCTATTAAAAAAAAAAAGAATGGCACAGGACATCTTTCACTTACTCATCACAGCAATATTGAGAAGGTTCATTTTTCCCATTTTGCAGATAAAGGCTTAGAAAGAGTGACTGGTCCTGTTCAACTGATTTAAAAGCCATTGAAGAAGAGTATAACTCAGGCTGCCTGCTTGACCCTCTTTCTCTGCAGTGTCTGTGTTACTGTCATATCAGATCGGGAAATGAAATCCCAGAAATGCCCTCCCTGGATAAGAAAGACGACCTGTACGCAGACATTTTTTGCAAGTGGGTTAAAGACTTAAAGTCTGTTCTTCACTCTGGAAGGGCCTGGAGATTTAGGATAAGAAGATGGATAAAATAAGAAGATGGATAAAAATTAAAATAAAGGCTCATGGAAATACCTAGCTGGTAGGCTTTTCAGGACTTGAAAGTTAAATTTAAAAAAAAAAAAAAAAAAAAAAAAAAAAAAAAAAAAGGGCACTAATCTCTCCTAAGAAGAAAGAACTCTCATCGGCAAGCCCAGAGACAAGGAGGCCTTGAGCACAGAAGACGCCATCTCGCATCCTCCAGACTTGGAGGGCAGTGAGCCCCCTGCAGAAAGGTCAGCCCCAGAACACTGGGCTCTGCAGGGGCCCAAGGCCATTGGAGGGCTTGAAAGTAAGATGTACAGCTTTCAGGAGAACAGACCCAGTGTCACACTGACAAGCCCAGGAATGAATGAATATGCTCCCAGGAGGGCTGGCCTGGGCCAGCAGAGGATTTTGCTCCTACCCCTCACCCCTTTTCTTTATTCTTGAAATAAAGAATTATGTAAAGACCTCTCCCAAGCACACATACTATTAATAAATGCCACTGCCTTTAGTATGTTCCCTCCGCGGGATTTAATTTGTCACTTCTGGGCTCCCCACATAATTAAACACTTCCTTCCTGCGTGTGTGGGGAAGATTGGGGGTGGGGGGAGGAGTTCAGGTGGTGGTTGATAAATTCTAGGCGAGGTAGTGTGTCCTGTCGCCCTCCCAATGTCCCTGTGAGCTGCATGCTCTTCTAGACCAGGCCATGCACGGTGGCACCTCCACACCTTGGCTCCAGTTGTCCCCTCAGCACGAAATGCTTTTCCTTCCATTCTCTGCCAAAGGATACCAGGTTGATCTTTCAGGGCCCAGAGCAAAATTTGCTTTGCTGTTGACCCTTTCTCAGCTCCATCCTCACCAGAACTGCTCACACTCTCCTCTACGATCCCAGCACTGTGTTTTTTAGCCCTGGTTTGGCTTTTGCTAAAAAGATTATTATTGTGGATCTTTTTATTTTTTTAAAATATATTCTTTTTTTCCATGGAGATAGACAGATATGCTCGACAGGGGCCTACCAGGCTGCAACACCCCTCCTGGCAAGCACCATCCCAGCTTTCTAGCCACCCAGGATCACAGGCACATACACATGCTCCCTGTGTACTGGGGAACCTGGGGATGTGAACCCGTCACCTTCCCATGTGGTTCCAGCAGAGCAGAACGCTGTGCCCATCACTGCTGTACCACCCCAGCTGGCTTACCCTTTGGCCTTGTAGTAGTCCAGATTCTCTTGTAGTTGGAGGGGGATACATTTCATTTGTTGTTACGGGTATTACCATGGATATTAATAGCATTGCCAGTGGAGTATAGGTGCTTAGGAACAGGTACTCCATCTCATTCATCGTACTCAAAAAGAAACACAGCTTACCGTTGGTCTAATAAAAGAGAATTAATAAATTCAGAATGCCAGGGCTATAGAGGTTTCGTGATCATTCAGTTCCACATCCCAGTTTCCAGAAGAATTTCACCGTACTATCCAAGATGTATCAAAGGGAAACATAACTGGACTGGGAGGCTGGAAACACTGGGCATGATGGCATCTTGGGTGGGCCTCAGAAGGAAATAGGAAATCCCTAAGGCTGGCCATCACTTATTTGTTGGGAATCGACGCTTGCCATTTCCTCTTAAGTATAGTAGAAGGAGAGCTTTTGGATAACGAGGATTATGTCTTACTTCTCTCTCTGTGGCCCTCAAAACACACCAGGGTAAAAGTAAGTTCCAGGATAAGTGAAGGGAACACTGAACACTAACTTGGTAAAGTGTAGCCAGGGTAAGTGACTTTCTGTTGGGTCGTTGAAAAGTCATGATATATTTTTCTGTTTTTCACTGCATGACTTTACCAACAACCCAATACTTAGGGTAGATGGGCTGATCCCAAGCAACCCAGGACACTTCTCTGGAGAGCTGGCGTGCTTCTGTGAATTTGAGGGTTGCCAGGTGCCCCTGGTATTTATTTGCTCTGTTCATCACCCCGGGCCTGGGGGATCCTCCTCCAGTCCTCACCCCTCCCACCACCTCAAGGAGCCAGATAATAGTTGAAATTGTGCAATCTTTGGTTGACCCCTATCCGCCCCCTCTTTGAAGGGCCGCCATGCTGCCAGGCCTGCCTCCTCCCACCTCCGAGGCGCTGCAACTCCAAGCCTCTTGGGGACCTGTAGACATTGTTGGAAGTGGGTTAAGGACTTATTTTAGGTTGATCCAGCCAAGTCTGGTGGGCGGGCATATAAAGTAAAAGAAATCTGTTTTTAAGAAAAACCGTAAGGGCCAGCTGCATGGCACAGTGGAAATGTACTGTTCGAAAGCCAGATCCCATATGGCAACAGCAGTTCAAATCCCTGGCTGGTCAGCCTCAGACACCTCAGGCTCGTGTGTGAGGGCCCAGAATCCAATGTGCTGGAGGACTGGAGGAAGAGGACCCGGGTGGATCCGGGTGGATCTTCCCTCCCTCCCCTTCCACCCTCTCTCACTCTCATGTATGCATATATTCTATTTGAATAAAAAAAAAAACAACTTTAAGATGTTAAACAAAAAAAAAGAAATCTTGCCACAGAACTGTGGGAACAACAACAACAAAAAAAAGAATAGCTATTGTCAAGGCACTTAAAAGAGTTCAGTGGTTTCTAACTTTCATCCTCCACTCTGGTTTTGTATCTGAGTGATTCAGAGAAACAGTGTGGAAAGGAGTTGCCCTCAAACTCTCCCTGGCTTGTGTAGACCATTGGGTTTTGTTTTGAGCAGTTGTGGTTTGGTTAGGGAGAGGTTGGTTTTGTTTGTTTTATTTTCCCTGTGGGATCAGCCCTTTCATTTTGGGCCAGTTCTGGTCACCAGGGATTAAGGTTAGTAATTTAAGAGGCAGCTCCGTCCCAAGGGGGTGTGATCTACACTTCCTGGGAAAGGCTGGGGAACTGAGCAGCTCCCTAATAGCCCTTTGCCATAGGGAATGCTTCTGGCTCTTCACCAAGAAGTTATGCCATTGAGCAACGAGAGGGAAACAACTGCCCTTGAAGCGGGTTAAAGATGATGACCTGGGGGGCTTTCGAGACCTTCCTCTGGAACAAAAGCAGTAGGTACATTGATTCCATTGCTGTGATGGCTGCATGCACACACACATGCACACACACACACACACACACACACACACACACACACACGGCAGGGTTCTCAGTCTACTCCCAGCGACTCCTCCTTCACCCAGCTCAGGAAAGGGTTCCAGTGGGGCCCAGGTGGGTGCTAGCGCCCTGGGCCTGGCCTATAGGACATGGGATGTGGGTTCACTGGAGAAATGGACGTCTGAGACCCACCAGCTGAGACTGTGAGTGGACATTATCACCACCCGTGGGATGTCAACAGGGCCAACCCAGACTGAGGGCACCATTGTCTAGCAAAGGAAAGCCCCCAGCACTGCTCGGGACTTGCTTTGGGCTTCCATGTAGGTTCATGAAATCCCATCGCCATAATTACTGCTGCTGTTGATTGCCCTGGAGTCCTGGGCACTTCTCAGGTCCTGAGCAGAACTAGCAGAGATTCTCCAGAGCCAGCAGAAGCCTTTCTGCAGCCTCCCTCCGCCCTGGTCATGCTCCTGTCCA
>NW_006159671.1:35178-50334 GCF_000334495.1 Tupaia belangeri chinensis | reverse complement strand
CGAGAACTCCTGAGGACCTGGCTGTCTGTCAAAGCACTTTCATATCAATTACCTGCGGTGATTCCCAGAACCACTGTGAGAGCTAAGCAGGCTGGCATGCTCCCATTTTCCAGAAGCGGGCAGGAGGCACAGAGGGGTTCAGTGAGCTGTCCAAAATTGCTCAGCTGCTTACTGAGAGGCCCACGGTAGGCCTTAGGCCCACTGGCCCCCCATCCAACTACCCTCAACAGATTCTCAAGACAACTGGACTTTACACAGTGTCATTATTATTATCAAAAGGAATAGCAGCAACAATATCATAGTTAGTACTTCCAGAAATCTCCTACATGCCAGATACCATTTTAAGAAGTCTGCACATAATTTCTTATTGAATCATTGTGGTAACCTTACAATGTGGTTTGAAAATTACACTTTGTTGTTGTTGTGAAGACAGGGTCTCACTGTGTCACAGTCCTTCTGCCTCAGCCTCCCAAGTAGCTGCTGTCCTCTGCAGACTGGGACCACGTGGGAGACCAGGTTTGATTCCCAGTCCAACCTAAAGGCTCGGTGTTGTCCCTATAACCCCAGCAACTTGGGGAGTTGAAGCAGGATGATCATAGCACTGTGACTGTGCACACGCGTGCACAAACACACAACTACTCACACACACACACATTTAAATAGCTTGTCCAAAATCACAGAGCTAGTAAGTCACAGCTTAGATTTGAAGCCGATTGACTAGAGAATCCCCATTCACAGCCTGTGCTGTTCTGTCTGTAGGATAACTTCACAGCCGCAATGTGAGCCTGTGAGCAATCAATAAATGATATAAATACAGTCATCTGAGAGGGTTTTAGCAAATAACAGGCGCTATTCCTATTCCTATAGTTTTCCTTTTTTCTGGCCTACTTTTAGCTTTTATTTTTATTGGGCTACTACTAATAAAATCCCACCATATGCCCCGAATTCTTCCTAAGGCAGTGTGATTGTGGAGAGTGTTTTAAATATCTCTGCGACCTGGGGCAGGTTATGAAACTCTCTGATCTCAACCTTCTCTCCTCTAAAATGGTATGATAACACTTATCGCTTAAGGTTGGTGTACCTATGAAAGCACTTGAAAAACTGTAAGTTCCTAAGACCAGTCATCCAATGTTAATAAGTGGGAAATAAAGTTTCAGCATGTTCAACACCCTGACTTGCGTCTTTTTTTTTTTTTTTTTTTTTTTTTAGATTTTTGCCATAGGGCTAGTGTACTTGCTGCAGAGAGACAGAGAGAGAGAGAAAGTGCAAGTCACTACCCTGAGGGGCTGGAAGATGGCAAAGTGGCTAAGGACGCTGGACTCTCACATGGCCAACTGCAGTTTGAGTCCCAGACCTGGTGACTCACTTTCTCACTCTCCCCTCAACCCCTTGCTCTGTCCCTTTCTAAAATCCCAAATTCTAAAAATAAAGTAATAAAGTTAAATAATGTTTTTATGAATTATTTTATTTACCTTTATTTATTTATGTAGAGGAACAGAACAAGAGAGAGAGAGAGAGAGAGAGAGAGAGAAAGCAAGCTGCCAGGTCTGGGACTCGAACTGTGGTCAACCATGTGGAAGTCCAACACCCTTAACTACCATACCACCTGCCGGCCCCAATAAAATGATTCTTTAAAAAAAAAAAAAAAACCACCACCCCAAGGATAGCTATGCCACAAACCTTTCTCCTCCATTCTCCTCTTAGGATTTTAGACATGCACACACACATACCTGGCGCATGTTCTTTTTTTGGAGAGATTTTTTCACTATAGGGCGCGTGCGCTCGCCAGACAGACAGAGAGAGACATTAGAGACAGAAAGCAAGAAATCACCCCCCAGGGGGGATGGTCACGCCGCAATCCCTTCTCCTTCATTCTCCTCTCGGGATCCTGGGCACGCACACACACGCGCCCGGCGTGAGTTTTAAGCCACCGGGTCCGGGACGCGAACCGCGGTCGACTACGTGGGAGTCCAGCGACATAGCCATTACGCTAACTGCTGGTTTCCAATACCTGGTGCATTTTTCAAGCCACCTGATCTGTGATTCAAACCGTGGAGTTGGCCATGTGGGATTCAGTACCTTAACCTCCACGTCACCTGCTAACCCCTGACACGTGTGTCTTAACTGTAGGACTTTTGGGAAACTTAAACATGTGAGTGAACATTCTGGAACTCTAAGGAAGGAAATTGAAATAGAGAACTTGCCAAATGTATTTGACTACAACCCCTTCGGGTAAACATTTCTCAAAGTACTACTCAGAGGACTAACTTCAGAAAACATCGTCTGTGAGGTGGTATCTGGCGTGTGCTTTCCAGAGGCTCCTCCACTGAAAACACTTGGAGCCGCCCTCACAGCATGTGACTTCAGTCCTAGATTTTCCAACTTGATTTTGAGACTAGCGGAAGACTTCATCCTGCACTTCGTGACCATAACTCCGAATGCAGAGGCCACAGGACAGGAGTGGGGACAGAAAGAGGCTCTGGGGCTATGATAGCACTGTGACTGGAGACCTTCGATGACCTCCCTAGTCCTTGCATCTGACACACAGTTGGTTCCTAACAGCAGGTCACACAGAGAGCCAGTCACTTGGGATTTGTGGTGGGCTCTCGCCACATCGCTGAGATTCAAAAGATGACCATACTGCTGACAAATGCCCACTGCTCACAGCCAGGAGTGGGTAGGTGAGACATCACAGTGGGATGGGGCCTGCGTGTGGGGCTCAGTCAGAGGAAGACGCCCGCCTTTTCTGCCTTCCCTCCACTCTCCTATGAAGGTAGGTGGGGCGTGTCCAAAACCCCCAATGTTGGATTCTGATCATAAAAATGGCAAAATCTATTGAGTACTTTTATATACATATTCCAGACACTGTCTAAGCTTGTTATGTAAATCGCTGTCTTCACTCCTCACAATATGGAGGAGGTACCGTCAGCATGTTACAGGGCAAGGAACAGAGGCGCAGAAGCGTTAAGTGAGCTGGCGGTGGCCACACAGCCCCCGAGCAGTGGGTCTGGAATTCCGGCACAGGTTACCCAACCCTGGATCCAGACCTAAGTTCCGTGGCTCTCTGAACTTCTCCTTAGCTATTCCCTGCAGTTCCTTCTTCCACCCCAAGGAGCTCGCACAAAACTGGCCTGCCGAGGACAGCCTGCGGATAGCTGAGCACTGTGCTCATGCCCCCCGCCTTCTCTTGCCTAGGACAAAGGCCGTGGTTCCTTCAGTCAGGCCTCTCCTCCCTCTCACGTCCTCTTGCCCTCCAGCCCGTCTTTGAGAAGGCTCCCAAGTATTCTTGAGAAGGGTGCCCGGAGGCCTTCTCTGCTACTTTCTGTTGGCTGAACTCTCCAAAGTCCACTTACCTGAGTAAGACTCGGCACGCAGAGCGAGCGGCGTGCCAGTGGGCTGCCGTGAAGGGCCTGGGGTGACAGCCTCTCCTACAGGAGAGGCTGCAAAGACCGAGTGCTGACTGCGGTTTCTTCTCAGAAGAGAGATGAGAACATGGAAAATGACAGCCCGCCCGTCGGCCGCTGCCTCTCTGCCTCTGCTTTCTCAAGGAAATGTTTTTCCGAGACCTACTCAGCATGCAATGAGGGAGGTCCATCCTGGGCGGGGAGGTGCCAGGCACACGCACCTGCCCTCAGAACCTGAAAAAGCCCCCACTGCCTGGCACCTCTCCCTGTCTCCGGGAGTGGTGGGGATTTGCCGGCCTAGTGGGAGCCCTCAGCTCTGGGAGTTGGTGAGCACCAGGCTCTGTTCAGGCCCTGCCATCTCCATGCAGCTGGCAGAGGAAGCCTGTCTTCGGGGAAGAGATAGAGACGGGTCTGTTTTCACGGGACAGACTCATGGTTATCTCCTCCAGGGAAGCCAAGCGGGGCTGGACTGGGAGGCTGGATCACTGGGCGGCAGGCCCTCAAGGTCTGCATGCATCCTCCATCTGCAAACTGCTCGAATTCAGGGGCTGGTCCTCCTAGCTGTGCCACCTGGGACAAACGACTGAACGCGCTTGTCTCTGCTAGCTCATCCTCACGCGGGGTCACAAGGGAGCCCCTCTCTCTCCAGGCCGTGCACGGACCACGTGAGACAGACACGGGGGCAGTGGGCACAGTGCCTGCCTGGCATGTGATCAGTGCGGGCGGGCTGTTTCTTGGCCCTGCTGGTATTACCGTGTTATACGACTTGACTAGGGATCACATTACCCATGGCCAGAGCGTTTTTAACTTTGCACGGACTTTCACTAGTCTCTCATCCGATTCTAATCGTTCAATGAAGTGACGACGTCGGCATTTACCAGGACTATCACCATTTTGTAAGTGAAAATATTGAAGCCCAGAAAGGCCAAGTGACCGGCTCAACCTTAGAGGGCAGAGCCGTGATCAAATCCTAGGCCATCTGACCTCCTGCCTTGAGCTCCTGAGGCTTGGCCGTGATGAAGTTGGACATGTGCTATCATTATATTCCCCTCATGCTACATAGCTGTCTCATTTACTAAAATCAAGAGCCAGTCTCATGATCTAGGACATAAACCCCCCGATTCCGGACAGCGTGCAGGCTCCTTTGGCATGTACCCACCCCTTTCTATACCAAGGGGTGTCCAAGAAAGAGATTTCTGTATCTTCCCCCCTGACCTGGCTCCTGGGCTGAGGCTGGTGCAGGAGCCAGCTTAGAGTCTGGACATGGCACAACCATTACGTCTAGGACCAGCTCAGCCAAGGTTCATTACCTGACCCTGATCCAGAACAAAGGGTGAAAGGTACCAAGTACTCCTGGGGTCTTCCACAGAGTCACCCCAAGCAGCCCACCCTGAGTGGCCTCCTACAATGGCCCTAGGAAGTAGCATGGGCTCTCTTTTGCAGTGACCCAGATCCAAGTCATTTTTCCCTGAGGCTTCTGGACTGTAGCAATGCAGGGCGGGTGTGGGAGGTAGGGAGAAAATGTGCCCAGCTGCTTCAAGTGCACCCTCTAGTTTACCGACCCTACAGGTCCCTGAAAGGAGATTCCAGGGAATTCATGTTTGGAGTTGGGAGGTGCCATGCTCCATGAAGTGGCTCCGGAACTACGAAACTACCAGCTTTTTCCACCATGATCCATCGAGGCCTGATAAGCAGCATCCTGTCAACATCTGCACTGGCTGGTTTGCAGGCTGGTTGGCTGTGTGTTCCTGGGAAGAACTGTTGTTTATCTGAGCACTGCTGTGGCTCCAAGAGCTTCTCCCTGTCTGCAAGAGACGTCCTTATTGGCCCCGCTCACCACTTATCATCTCAGGATGCTCCAATGACAGCGGCTTCCTGAGGGATGCTCCAATGACAGCAGCTTCCTGAGAGCTGGACAGTTCCCTTTACTTCAAAGTCTGGCTTTGCTCCCCAAGTCCACACTAGGATTCAGCCTTCGGACTCCCAACAGCTGGCTCTCAGAGTCTCCAGGAACCCTGAGCACAGCCTGGTGCCTTCATCTGATTCCTCTTTGCATGAGACAGAGCTAACAGGGCTGAGCATTTTTCAAAAACGCTGTTCTGTTGCCAAAGAGTGGCACTGCAGGGGCTGGAACTATTGCTCTCTGACTGCATGGCGCTTTTAATGTACCTGCAGTTATTAATGTTCCTAAAAATATTGCTGAATGGCCCTAAGGGCCAGGTCTATTCTGGATGTTGAGGACGAAGAGTGATGGACAAGACAGAGTCAGGGCCCACCCCTGAGGAGCTTACATCCCGGGATGGCAAAGCTGACAGGCAGAAAGTGAGTGTGTAGGAAGTCCTAGGAAGGACAGCTGGCCGAGGGCCAGAGGGTGCCTGGAGTGAAGGCAAAGAGCACTTTAGAAGAGCTGCTTGAAGAGGCTTTTCCAAGGAAGGCTGCTGTAAGCAGAGTCATGAAAAAGGCAGGAAGCAATTCACATAGAAAACCTGGAGGGGGCCAGCCCAGTGGTATGGTGGTTAAGGCGGCTGAATCCCACATGGCCAACTGCATGGTTCAAGTCCCTGGCCTGATGGCTTGAGAAATATGCCAGTTACTGTGCCTGTATGCCTGAAATCCCAAGAGGAGAATGGAGGAGAAGGGACTATGGTGTGGCCATCCCTCTGGGGGGTGATTCCTCACTTTCTCTCTCTCTCTGGTGCATGCATGCACCCTATAGCCAAAGACTTAAAAAAAAAAAAAAAAACCTGGTGGAGCAGTGTTTTAGGCAGAAGACAGGTGTGCACGGCCTCAAGCAACACAGGGTGTGTATGGGGTGTGTGACTCAAGGGCACCTAGCCAGCCCCCGAGGCCAGAGCACAGTGAATGAGGCAGGCTGGAGAGAAAGGAAGGGGGTTACACAGAGCAGGGCTCAGCAGACTGCGGCCCACGTGCCACCTCTGCCCCTTCACCTGCTTTATAAATCTGTGAGCCGAGAATAATTTTTCTACATTTCGCAGGAGCTGGAGGGAGAAGGAGTCGGAGATGAGCAGAGAGGAAGAAGATGGTAAGTAACTGTGTCACTCTGATGCGGCCCCAAATGCAAAACATTTACTGCCTTTTTACAGAGAAAGTCGGTTTATCCCCTAGTGTGGAGATGTAAAGGGAGGTAAACTGTTTGGGTTTTGTCTTCAGTGTCACAGAAAGTCACTGGAGGGGGTGTCGGCAGGTGGTGTGGTGGTTAAGGGCTCTGGGCTCCCACATGGCCAACCACAGTTTGAGTCCTGGACCTGGCAGCTTGCTTTCTCACTTTCCTTCTCTCTCACACACACTCTCATTCTGTTCCTCTCTGGTAAAATTTAAATATAAAAATAAATAAAGTTAAAAAGAATTTAAAATTAAAAAAAAAAAAAAAAAGAAAGTCACTGGAGGGTTCTGAGCAGGCAAATGGCACTCCCTGACATATACCTGTCAACACCACGCTGCCTCAGGGAGAAATGACCGTCGGGGTCCAGGGCAGTGGCAGGAGGTGAGCAGGGACTAGGGTCTAACTCAGCTCTGAGCGGATGGTGGCTTTGGCGGGGACGGTGGCAGTGGGTGTGCTGAGAAGGACCCCATTCTGAGATGTACTGGCAAAGCTGTCAAACTGAATAAGGCGCTGAGAAGAGAGGAGTGGAGGAGGCCGCAGGTTTCCAGCCTGAACGACTGGGCAAATTCCGGTGCCATTTACTGACATGGAGAGGGTGGAAAGAGGCAGCTTGCGGGATGAGTGTGAGAAACCGGAAGTTCTGGTTGCCCGTGATCAATCGGATCACGATCAGACGTTTAGATATAGATGCAGAAAACACACACCTATAAAGAGTGATGCTGTCACCCACGCTGTTTGAAAAAAAGGAAAAAAGAACAAAGGAATGCACTGAAGACTTACTTTCAGTGTGAAGTATTTAATACTCATCCTCACAGCAATCTATAAGGAAAAAGTTCTTCACTGGCCTCTCTCATTTTACTGATGGGAAAACTGAGGCTTAACAAGGTTGAGCGGTTTTCCCAAAATTACAACGGGGCTGGAGTAGCAGAGCGGAGGAAACCCGGGAGTCCAGGTTCCTGAACCCTCCACCTACCAAACTGGACGCCCGAGTCTGACCAGGCACCCTCCCCTCCTTTCTTGCTGCTTGTGTGGGGGCTTTTTTATACGGGATACATTGAGTTTTTCTACTTCCTGTAATTTTTCTACAGCCCAGAGGCAATAACGTATTCTTGCTTCCCGCTTATGAATTTAGTAAAACTGAATAGACACGCATTTTCATTATACTACTTTTCTTATATAGCACTTGTTAAATTATGAAAGTAATATATCCTTATTAATTAAAGTTTAAAGTATAAAATATAGAAATGAGAAAATTCTTGTTTTTAACCCTTAAGTACAGCTACGGTTGACACGCTGGGACTATTTAAAGATCACACTTAACTGTTGTGTATACAATTGCTAGTTTCCAGGGTTTAGAATCGCAGACTCAGGGGCTGCCAGGTGGCATGGTGGTTACAGGTGCTAGATTCCCACATGGTCAACCGTGGTTCAAGTCCTGGACCTCACGACTTGTTTTCTCACTTCCTCTCTCTCTCTCTCCCTCTCACTCTCTCCTTCTCTGGTCAAATTGAAATAAACAAATGAATAAATGAAGTTAAATAAAATAAGTCTTAAAAAAAAAAGAATCTCAGGCTCAGAAAGCGAAGAGGACCCCAAAGGAACCAACGTGGCCGAGGAGTCAAGTAAGACCTACATGGCTGGCGATTACGAGAACAGCACACGAGGGTCAAGAACCACACTAAGTGCTTTAGCTGAGCTGTATGACCTTATTTAATTCCCAAACCCAATTTTACAGGTGAGGAAACTGAGGCTTTCATGACTCCCAAGCAACATAGCTAAGTTTTTTGTTCGTTTGTTTATTTGTTTTGCCTATAGGCCACATGAGCTCATTGGAGACAGAGAAATACAGAAAGAGGGAAAATGAGAAACTACCCTCCGGGGGGACAGTCACGCTGCAGTCCCTTCTCTTCCATTCTCCTCTCAGGATTTTGGGCATATGTGCACACATGCCCAGTGTGATTGTCAGGCTGCCAGGTCTGGGACTTGAACCGTGGGAGTCCAGCATCTTATCAAGCACACCACCTGCTGGCCCCATAACTAGGATTTTTTTCCATGTATAAAAGATCACAGAGCAGTTCTTCTTCAAAGAAACATATTCTATGCCCAGAGAACCATCAGGCCTACTAGAACACTAGGCACTACTACTCAATAAATATTTCTTTTTTTTTTTTTCTTATTTGGAGAGTTTTTTGCTATAGGGCACATGTGCTCACCAGAAAGATAGAGACAGAGAGACAGAAAGCGAGAAATCACCCCCACAGGGGGGCTGGCCACGCCTCAATTCCTTCTCTTCCATTCTCCTCTTGGGATCTTGGACACACACACATACACGTGCACAGTGTGAGTTTAAGCCGCCGGGTCCAGGACTCGAACCACGGTCAACTACATGAGAGTCCAGTGACATAGCCATTACACTAACTGCTGGTCCCTCAATAAATATTTCTTGAGCTAACAGTGGGGGCAGCAATGGTGCAATGCTCCATGATGCTGAGACCATGGAGGGTCCTGGGTTCACATCCCAAGGCCTCCCCATGCATACAGAGTGCACTTGTGCCTAAAATCTTGACTGGCTGAGGCTGGGGTAGGATCATTGTGTGCAGATGACTCCCTCACAACGCACTCTCTTCCTTTCTCATGGAAGAGATAAATAAGCTTTTAAAAATATTTCTTGAAGAAACAAATCAAAACTAAGGAATCTGATCAATTCAGAACAAAACAGAGAGGAAGACAGAGTGAACTAGGGCAACCCAGGATTGTCATGTTTTTCAAGAACCCAGGTCTGGAACTCACACCACGCTGTTGACCATGTGAGATCCAGTGCTTTAACCACTTGGCCACCTGCTGGTCTTCTCTTTCATTCTTCAGGCCTGACATTGTCCAACTTGCACTTCCTTGTCATATCTTATTGGCTTATTTCTCTCCAATTTCCAATGAGACCCACCACTGACTGGGGTTTTAACCTGAGGCTATGACCCTTCCAGGGTCCCCATTTATGGGAGGATGTTTTAAGGCCATGTGTGTTACAGTAGTGGACGTGAGCAAGAGTCATTGCTTCTATCACATGAAGGGGTATAACTTCAAGAAAAAAGGTACAAGTCTATGGCTCTAATCCTCTTCCTACTTGGGTGATCTTTCCCGTAGGCTGTGGGCGTCGGCTCTGTGTTCCTTAAGTCTCTCACAGAGCTGAGACTGAGTGGCACTGGGGTTTGCTTTGAGAAACCATGCGAGTAAGGCATTGAGAATTTTCCAGGCACGGCATAAAATGGAGCTTATTTCACTCACTTCCACATGGACCAAGGAAGAATGTTCCAATTCCTCAGCAGCTGAGAAAGGCTGGGTCCCCACCAGGCTTCACACAACCCTCTTTCACTTGATTATTATTTGAGTCTCACCCCTGGCCCTAACTCTACACTGTGAGGCTACACGGTTTCCCTGAGTACACACAGCCTCGGGCTCCTTCGAGCCAAAGAAAATAATACTGCTCTGATAGTCGAAGGCAAGAACAGACCTCGTAAGCAGGTTGCTCATCTGCCAGAATTCCTGCTTGCTGTGCTTATTCTTGAACTTCAGATGTCAATCACCGACTCTACAGGGTGGAGAAATGGAACAGAAAATACAGACGGTCTCCTGTTACTGTACTCTGTTGAAAGCAAGTAGCATATTCAAGACCCCAGGTCTCCGCGAGTGCTCGCTCGCTCCTTCATTGCTTCGACTAACACGTATCCAGTGTCTGCTGTGCTCCAAGTACATTTTTTAAAAAATAATTATTTAATTTTATTTAGTCATTAATTTATTTTCATTTGACCAGAGACATACACAGAGAGAAAGAGAGGGAAAGTGAGAAAGCAAGCCACCAGGTTCGGTATTTGAACCACAGTTGGCCATGTGGGAGTGTCCAGCACCTTAGCCACCACGCCACCTTCTGGTCCCCTCCAAGCACATTTTAAGCGCTAAGGACCAAGCAGTGGACAAGACAGACGTGGTTCCTGCCCTCCTGGAGCTTATGGACAAATGCAGGAAGGAGATGCCATGGCATCTGGGACTCGAACTTCCGTCAGGACTGCTGGAAGTATGAAGAGAACACGGGGTGCTATTAGGAACATGTAACCAGAAGAACTGTGTGGTATGATGGTGCTGGGAGTAAGAAAACTTCTCTGCCGAAGTAACAGCGATGCAGAGGCCTAGAGAAGCTGCTGAGGACATGGTACCTGGAGGAGAACAGATTAGTTGCCACCCAAGCTTGTGCAAAGGCCCTGGGACCCGAACTAGTGAAGCATTTTGGAGGAAGTAGAAGGAAGCCTGTGTGACCAGAGGGCAAGTGAAACCATGTCTAAATACAATGCTGGAGGGGACCAGCAGGTGGTGTGGTGGTTAAGGACTGGACACTCCTACATGGCTGACCATGGATCAAGTCCCAGACCTGATGGCTTGATTTCTCACTTCCTCTCTCTCTGTCTCTCTCTGTCAAATTAAAAATAAATGAATGGACAAATAAAAATAAATAAAAATTTTTTTTTAATTAATTAATAAATTCTTAAAAATATATATATATAAAAACAACACTGGGATGGGGTCAGCTGGTGGTTAAGGGCACTGGCACTGGGCTCCCTTTAAACCAACCACAGTTCGAGTCCAGGACCTGGCGGCTTCCTTCCTCCCTTTCTCTCTCTCTCTCTCTCTGTCCCTCTCTGGACAAATTAAAATAAATAAAGTTAAATAAAATAATTCTTAAAAAAAAATGCTGGGAAGAAGTTGGGGGGTCTGCTTGGAAAGGGCTTTGTAAGTCATCGCAGTGATGGGGACCTTGACCCCAGAGCAGTGGGGCCTCAGGAAAACAGCACTGAGAAGTGTGTTGGTGTGTGGCATGATGAGATCTGGCGGTTTTGAAAGATCATTCTGACCAGGATGTGGAAGGCAGGCTGAAGACAGGCAAGACCCTACATGAGGAGAGCAGTTCGCGGCGTCTTCAGTGGCGTGAGGAGAGCCGGCAGTGGTTTGGACCAGGGCGCAGGGAAGGAACGGGGAAAGTGGATGCACCTGAGAGGACGGCGAGCAGGACCGAGCAGAACTTGCTGGTGGGGTAGAGATGGAGCTGAGGAGCAGGGCAGGACTGGTCCACTAATCAATTCTTCATTTATTTCTTCAATGAGTGAGAAAGTCAGAAAGAGGGTGAAACGGCACCTCCAAAAGGGCCCTGCTGCAGTGATCCAGCCTCACCATCCGCCAGCCCTGGCTCCTGGGCACTGCATGCCTGATACACTCAGGGAGGTCTCGGGACGCAAACCTGGGACCTCCCTACAGGGGTCAGTCTCACAGAACGTCACAGGTCCCCCTGCAGCCACCACCTCACCCTAATCATAGCTTATGCTTGTCCTCAAAGCGGCTCCCAGGCCCCTTCCTAGACCCAAGAAGACGTCTTCTTGAGGGGACACTCTGGGAGTGATACAGAGACCAGGTATGAAGCTGAAAGGAGCCGCTAATTCGTGAGGCCCCAGCCTGGGGTGTCCTCACGTGGAAGCTTAGCGCCGGCCGTTCCACTGGCTGGTCAGGTCCCTGGTTCCTGTGCTCACTCCTTCATTTCACTGCTGCCTCCCCAGAGCCTTCCCTGAGCCCCTCGTCTGAAGCGGCCCCCCGACTACTCCTGAGCACGTCGCCCTCCCTTCCTATCGTCACGGCTCTGGTTACTTGCAGAAAGAAACCTATTTATGCATTCATTTGCTTGTGTTTTATCTGTATCTCCTCAAAACAATGTAAATGACAATTCGAAAGGGCCTCAAGTTCATGGAAAATGTGTATGATGAAAAAATCATCCATGGATTTCACATTATTTTGTACCCAAATAAACTCCTTCCTTATTTCCATTTTTCTACTTTCTGGACTCTCCCAGAAACGTTGCCATTCTCCCTTGACCCGCCGTGATGTAATGGTAGTGTACCGCTCTGCAATGCCGTCCCTCCTGCGGAGGATCAGGGTTCAGATCCCGGGCCTACCTGTACACGTTGGGTACGCGTGTGCGCACTCGCGTGTCAGGCTAGAAAAGGGGCGGAGGGCGTCATGGATTGAGACCTCGTTGAAGATGCTGCCGCTCTCTCTCTCTCCCCTCTATCTTTCTCTTGTAAAATAAAGAAAGAAAAACCTTTCCGTGTTTGTGTCCCTGTGTCCCACACATAGTAGGTGATCAATAGAAAAGATGGTGAGGAACCAGCAGTTAGCCTAATGGCTGTGTCGCTGGACTCCCATGTAGTTGACCGCGGTTCGCGTCCTGGACCCGGTGACTTAAAACTCACCCCGGGCGCGTGTGCGTGCGTGCCCAAGATCCCGAGAGGAGAATGGAGGAGAAGGGATTGCGGCGTGACCATCCCCCCTGGGGGGTGATTTCTTGCTTTCTGTCTCTATGTCTCTCTCTGTCTGTCTGGCGAGCGCACGCGCCCTATAGCGAAAAACCTCTCAAAAAAAAAAAAAAAGAAAAAAAGAAAGAAAGAAAAGATGGTGAATGAATGACTAGCCAAGGGCCAAAGGCCCCAGGCTGCACTCTCCTTGAGCAACCTGGGCCCGCACCAGCTTTGCCCCTGGGCTGTGCACAGTCTGAGCTGCTCCTGGGGTTGGATTCCTCTCTCTGGTCTCCCTCTCAACAGAGGGCTCAGGTGAGTAACTGTTTTCCAAGGAAGAGCACTCCCCGGGGGTTCTTTCTCTTCACTCCCCAAAGAAGAAAAAGCACCAGTGCTGGAATTTTCCCAAACTCCACCCTTTGGGGCACAAAGCAAGCCTGACAGGATACCAGGATGGAATTGAGGATTGAGGCTGCTGTTTCTTTTTTCTAGTTTCCCTGCAGATTTCAGGGCCAAGGTCAACTCCATACATAGTTCTTTTTCTTCTTTTCTTTCTTTTTTTCCTCAGAGGGTTTTGCCTTAGGGCACATGCACTTGGTGGAGAGAGAGAGACAGAGACAGAGAGAAAGTGAGAAATCACCCCTCCCTTATCCTCCATTCTCCTTTTGTGGGGCTGGCAGGTGGTGTGGGGGTTAAGGGTGCTGGATTCTCAAATAGTCAACCCCGGTTCAAGTCCTGGACCTGGTGACTTGCTTTCTCACTTTTCCTCTCTCTTCTTCTCTTCTCTCTCTCTTTCTGTCTCTCTCTGGTCAAACTAAAAATAAATAAATAAGTAAATAAATAAATAAATAAAGTTAAATAAAATAATTTTTCTTTTTTTGGAGAGATTTTCGCTATAGGGCGCGTGCGCTTGCCAGACAGACAGAGAGACATAGAGACAGAAAGCGAGAAATCACCCCCCAGGGGGGATGGTCATGCCGCAATCCCTTCTCCTCCATTCTCCTCTCGGGATCTTGGGCACGCATGCACATGCGCCCGGCGTGAGTTTTAAGCCACTGGGTCTGGGACGCGAACCGTGGTCTACTACTTGGGAGTCCAGCGACATAGCCATTACGCTAACTGCTGATTCCCAATAAAATAATTCTTAAAAAAAAAAATACGCTGTTTTTGTACATTGCAGGTAGGAGCTACTTCTGCAGCAGGTGTGGTGATACCTAGTCAGGCCCCTGCAAAGGGACAGTCCCAGCATAGTCACTGTTGAATGGCTACTTCTCAGCGCTTGTGAGGCGATGGCTGTCCAGTTGGGTCTCCGTTTCCCTTAGTGCACCTGCATTCTCCCCTAAAGCCAGGAGGGATGACTCACAGACTGCGCGGCCCAGGAATTATTCCGACTGAGACCACCATGTGGTGCTGGTGGGTGAGGTGAACCGTCATCTCACAGACTCACTGTCCGACCCCTGAGTAGGGGTGGGAGTGGGGCTGAGGCAGGGCAAAGGACGGGCCCCAGACTAGCTGGGTTAGGCTGAGCATCTCTCTCTACCTGTCTTGTTCAGGCCCGAGACCAAAGCTTGCACTTTGGCAGAAGTCCTGGGGCTGTTTGTGAAATGAAATAAAGACAAATTCTGTTTTAAATTCTAATTCCTATGCTGGAACCCTCACTGAAAAAGAAATTGTTTTCTTCTAGAAATTGCCTTTTCAGGGTGAATAATAAGATAACAAATGTTTATTGGGAATGAATACAAATCAGCTTGGAGGAGCGCTAGGAGGGGTGGAGCTCAAGGCAATAACACCGCGTTCCTGGTGCTGGCACACGCTCCTGTCACTGCCCGCCTGCACTTCCTGCACCTGTACCCCAAGTGCAGCAACTGTGCATTAAATAGCTGTGCCCTGACACTTACATTGCTTTATTCCAGTCCCGTAAAATCACCCATGGGGGCTGGCAGGTGGCATAGTGGGTAAGGGTGCTGGACATGGCTGACTGCAGTTCGAGCTCTGGACCTGGTGGCTTACTTTCTCTCTCTCTCTCTCTCTTTCTCAACAATTTAAAAAGTAATAAATAAATTAAATTAAATTAAATAATTAAAAAAAAATCACCCATGAAGTATTATTATGACCTCTATTTTACAAACCAAGAAACTGAGCAATCAGAGACATGAAATGACTTGCCCAAGAACACACAGCTCTCAGTAGTCACCATGTACCAGGTAAAGGAGCCAACCCCAGTTGCGCCGGCACCAGAAACTCCTCTCCACACGGCTGCCGGCTCCTCTTCAATCTGAGAGTCAGGCTCGGGGCTGGC
>NW_006159671.1:30635-33668 GCF_000334495.1 Tupaia belangeri chinensis | reverse complement strand
ACATTCCCAGCAGAGTCACTGTTGAATGGCTACTTCTCAGCGCTTGTGAGGCGATGGCTGTCCAGTTGGGTCTCCGTTTCCCTTAGTGCACCTGCATTCTCCCCTAAAGCCAGGAGGGATGACTCACAGACTGCGCGGCCCAGGAATTATTCCGACTGAGACCACCATGTGGTGCTGGTGGGTGAGGTGAACCGTCATCTCACAGACTCACTGTCCGACCCCTGAGTAGGGGTGGGAGTGGGGCTGAGGCAGGGCAAAGGACGGGCCCCAGACTAGCTGGGTTAGGCTGAGCATCTCTCTCTACCTGTCTTGTTCAGGCCCGAGACCAAAGCTTGCACTTTGGCAGAAGTCCTGGGGCTGTTTGTGAAATGAAATAAAGACAAATTCTGTTTTAAATTCTAATTCCTATGCTGGAACCCTCACTGAAAAAGAAATTGTTTTCTTCTAGAAATTGCCTTTTCAGGGTGAATAATAAGATAACAAATGTTTATTGGGAATGAATACAAATCAGCTTGGAGGAGCGCTAGGAGGGGTGGAGCTCAAGGCAATAACACCGCGTTCCTGGTGCTGGCACACGCTCCTGTCACTGCCCGCCTGCACTTCCTGCACCTGTACCCCAAGTGCAGCAACTGTGCATTAAATAGCTGTGCCCTGACACTTACATTGCTTTATTCCAGTCCCGTAAAATCACCCATGGGGGCTGGCAGGTGGCATAGTGGGTAAGGGTGCTGGACATGGCTGACTGCAGTTCGAGCTCTGGACCTGGTGGCTTACTTTCTCTCTCTCTCTCTCTCTTTCTCAATAAATAAATAAAATTAAATTAAATAATTAAAAAAAAATCACCCATGAAGTATTATTATGACCTCTATTTTACAAACCAAGAAACTGAGCAATCAGAGACATGAAATGACTTGCCCAAGAACACACAGCTCTCAGTAGTCACCATGTACCAGGTAAAGGAGCCAACCCCAGTTGCGCCGGCACCAGAAACTCCTCTCCACACGGCTGCCGGCTCCTCTTCAATCTGAGAGTCAGCCTAGGGCTGGCCCAGCGCCTAGTATTAGGAGAGCCAGACTCCATCTGGCCAGCTGTGGTTTGAATCCTGGCCCCGGCGACTCGAGACACATGTCAGGCACATGTGCATACATGTTCTAAATCCCAACAGGATGGAGAAATGGAGGAGAAGGGATTGCGACATGAATATGTCCCATTGGGAGGTTCTTTGTCCTCTCCTCTGTCTCTCTCTCTGGAGAACACGTGCAACTGCTGACATTTTTTTTTAGAATCAACTTACTGTGTTTACTATGTCAGAAAAAGTATATTTTCTTGGTTTTCATTTTTTCCCAGAAAGACTCTCATTTTTATTTATTTATAGTTTCGCTATAGAGTGCATACACTCACCAGAAAGAGACAGACAGAGAGACAGAGAGATAGGGGAAGTGAAAAATCACCTCCCAGGGGGAATGGCCACACTGCAATTCCTTCCATTTTCTTGGGACTCTGGGTATGCACACACACCTGCTCAGTATATTCTTCAAGCTGCCAGGTCCAGGACTCGAGGACTGTGCACTCAGTCTTGAGGGATTCAGCTGCCTTAGCCACCACACCACCCACTGGCCCATCAGTAATACCAAGTTAGAATAACTGCGGAGCCTTAGTCTCTTCTTGTCACTGAGAATGTTGAAGAAGGTTGTTACTACAGTATGTTCCAAGGCCAAAGTGCTATCATCTCACTCTGATCACCTGCACAAAAGCATTCTCTTCCTCTCGAAAGAAGAGGACACTCTTACTGGGCTCTTAAGAACTACCAGCGGTGTTCCCTGTAGACAGAAAGGTCCCTGTGAGGGCAGACTCCCTCCTGTCTTAGTCCTTCTCGAATCTGGTTCCTTGCAGAATAGTAAGTGCTCCGCAAGCGGAGTGCAGGGAACCCTTTCTTCGAGGGCTTTCTCTTCTGTCAAGTGGAGGAGGTGATATTTACGTCACAAGCCTGCTATGAGGATGAGAGAGGAAGCAGTAGTTTCAGTGTTTGTCAGAGACGGGGCTCCAATGACTGGGGGGTATTATTGTTATTATTATTAGTGCGTGGAGAGAGAGAGATTAGATGGGGTTAGACTGCAGGCTCTGGAGTCAGACTCTGCCCTTCACGATTATAGTCATGCATGGCTTAATGACAGGGCTGCATTCTCAGAAACGTGTTGTTAGGCGATTTTGTCACAGAACATCAGAGAGCACACTTACACAAGCCTAGGCGGGAAGCCCTACACACCTAGGCCATGTGCAATAGCCTATCGCTTCACTGTCATCGAGGGGCCCGCTGTTGACTTAAATGTCATTATGCAGTGCGTGACTGTCATTAGCTGTTTGATCTTCAGCAAATGACTTACCTTTTCTAAGCACAGTTGCCTCATCTGTAAAATAGAGACGGTAACAGTACAAGTCCCTAGGCTGTGCTGCCAGCTAAAGAAGATGCTCCCTGAAAGCACGGAGAACAGTGTCCAGCACACACAATACCTTCAATGAAGGAAGCTGATACTGCACGCCAGATCCAGGTCTCCCTGTTTCCCACTGTACCTCCCACTGCACGCCACAGCCCACAAAGCCCTTTTACAAAAGCCTCTCAGTTTATGCCTCAGACGGAAACTTCGGAGGGACCGGAACCGCTCACTGTACCACTGATAAACTGTTGCTCAGGTCACACATCTAGCAGAAGCAAAAGATAAACGCTTTTAATTCAGAAATTCAAACCCTCTCCTTGTCACCACCCTGTGCTTGCAACTCAGCCCAGAATCTGAACACATGGCACGGGCCAGCGTGGAGAAAGGCTGCCATGCTGTTTGAGTCGTCCTGCTAAAAATAAACAGAGGCCCCGCTAGGATCTGCACATTCGCTGAGGCCAACTGTGTGTCTCTCCCAAACCCATTTCCTTAGAGGCTGTTGAGGGTTTGGCAAAGCCACAAAGGCAGATGGAGCCTGTGGCTTCCGCCACTAGAGCAGGCCCAAGGGTCTAGCACTCTCTTGGGTTTACAAAAACAC
>NW_006159671.1:10000-30525 GCF_000334495.1 Tupaia belangeri chinensis | reverse complement strand
CGCCACTAGAGCAGGCCCAAGGTTCTAGCACTCTCTTGGCTTCAAAACAATACCAAAATAGCCCTGCATTTTCTGGGGGTAGGGCAGAGGGTTTTCAGTCGGTTTCCAGCTGGCCTGGTGCATGCTCACAGCACAAGGGTCTCCCCATGGAGCAGTGTAACCCAGCAGCCCCTCCTGGTCTGCCCCCTGTGTGGCCTCAGCCTTTGTCCCCTGACAAGTTTTCAAAGGTGGCCTGGCCAGGCCACTTTTTCTGTACCAGGGACAGTTTAGGAAAGGGACTCAGTGAATGAAGTCTCAAGAAGGGGCGAGATGCAAATGAGGTAGAAGGAAAAACAAACCAGGCTCACCAAAAGAAACTGAGGCCCTGACCAGCCATTCCAGCTCTCAGCAGGGGCAGCTTTGTTGTGACTGGTGCATCAGGCTCTCAGTGGTTCCCAGGCACAGATTGACCCGGACACAACGGAGGCTAATACAAGCTTCCAGAAGAGCAAAGTTTTCCAAGAAGAAAAGACTCAGAAAACACTCCTCTGCTCATGGAAGCCCACGCTGCTTAATTCCCTCAAAAACAAACAAGACCTAGCGCGTGGGGGGTTAGAATGAAGTAACCCGGAAACAGGCTGGTTTTAGGTTGGACCCTGTCAACCTCTCCCAGGATGACACTTCATGGCCACCCCCTGCCCACATTCCAAATATCTTGGCATTTCCTTCTAGGATCTTCAGGAGCTGGTCCTTACTGGGTTGAATTATGCCTTACCAAAAATTCATGTCTTCTGGGACTTCAGACTGTGACCTAATTTGGAAATAGGGTCTTTGCAGATATAATCAGTTATATAAATTCATCCTGGATTAGGTGAGTAGTAAATCCAGAGACGAGTGTCCTTAGAGCAGGCCACGTGAAGACACAAGAAGAACACCATATAAAGATGGAGGAAATGATTAGAGCGATGTGTCTACAAGTCAACAAATGCCAAGAATTGCCAGCAACCACCAGAATCTAGGATATGGAGCAGATTCTCTCCCTGAGCCTCCGGAAGGAGCTAACCCTGCCAACACCTTTGGATGTTGGACTTTGAGGCTCTGGAACTGTGAGGGGATACATTTGTGTTGTATTAAGCCCTCTAGCTCATGGTATGTATGTACGTATGTATATATATATTTAGAATTATTTTATTTCATTTTATTTATTCATTCATTTTTAAAATTTGATTTAACCACACACACAGAAAGTGAGAAAGCAAACCAGGTCCAGGACTTGAACCATGGTCAGCCATGTGGGAATGTCCAGCACCTTACGCCACCTGCTGGTCCCTGCTCATGGTATTTAGTTATGGCGACCCTAAGAAAGCAATATAGGTCCTAACCTCATGTCTAGCCTTTCTCCCATCAAAGTTATCCTCCTCACACTCCATGTTTGAGAAGTAGTTGTTACACAGGTTTGTTTGGGGTTTTTTATTGCCATAGGGCACATCCATTCTCAGAGAGAGATAGCGAGAGAGAGAGCGAGAGAGAGAGAGGAAGCAACCGCCAATGGTATATGGTTATAACATAATCCCTTTCCTCCATTTCTCTATTCAGTCAAGGTTTTAGGCATACACACATACACACACACACACGCACACACACATGCCTGGTGTGTTTTTCATGCTGCTGAGGCTAGTATTCCTGCCTCAGTTGGCCAGATAGGATCTGCTTCCATGTACATAGTACTTAACTGCAGGACCAGCAGTTAGCTTAATGGCTATGTCGCTGGACTCCCATGTAGTCGACTGTGGTTCACGTCCCGGACCCGGTGGCTTAAAACTCACACCGGGCGCGTGTGCGTGCGTGCCCAAGATCCCGAGAGGAGAATGGAGGAGAAGGGATTGTAGTGTGGCCATCCCCCCTGGGGTGGGGGGTGATTTCTCACTTTCTGCCTCTCTGTCTCTCTCTGTCTTTCTGGTGAGCACACGCGCCCTATGGCAAAAAAAAAAAAAAAAAAAAAAAAAACCAAACTAACTCTCCATAGTACTTAACTGCTGCACCCTCAGGCCAGTTCAACTGTTACACATTTTTAAAAAACAGAACAATTAGGTTTAAGTTCTGGACCCAGCAGCTTGAAAAACACCAGGTGTGCATGCGTGCATGCCTAAAATCCTGAGAGGAGAATAGAGAAGTGATTGTGGCACGGCCATCCTTCCTGGGGAGAACATTCTCACTTTCCCTTTCTCTCTCCGTCTTTCTCCAGCATGCACAGCCTGTGCCAAACTAAACTGAAAACTAACCAGAATGAGAGTTCAGGTCTTCTCTCTGCAAGTCTGGCTGTCGTGTAACTTTGAGCAAGCCAGTTTGCATCTCTTATTTTCAGTTGTCTAATCTACAAAACGAAAATATCAGAACGGCTATTGTGGTGATGGGGGGGAGGGAATGCATGTGAAAAATACATGTGCAGAGGGAGATTGTCCCAGCCAGCAAACAAAGGGGCCTTCAAAATATTATTCATGCAAATATGTATTATGAAAAAACTATACCTGGATTTCTATTTTTTATACCAAGAAAACCAAAAAAAAAACCTTGCAATTTCATTCCATTTCTCCAAAACTTTTAAAAGTGTCATTGTACAGCTAAATAAACCTCTTGCAGAATGGATCCCTAGGGCTGTCACAACACCGGAAGGCCCTGTGGATTAATATGATTCACGGTATGTAAATTAGGGGCCATGAGGGCAGGAGTTGGCTAGCAAACAATGAGGACCACAAAGTTCACAAGGAAGAATCCAGGAATGAAAAGGGCCAGGAAGAAAGAGTCAGAGAGGTAGGCTAAAGAAAGTATTAGGGGAAAACAATTTTTTTTTCCCCATTGTTGTAGCAAAGTATTCAAGACAAGCTCATTCCTCCATCTCCTCCACAAAATATCCAGTGAAATCTACATTGGGTCTCAACAGATTTATGATCATAGATTCTTTTGGCTGGAACCTGAAGAGATACCGAGTGTCCTGGGGCAAAAAGAATGCAGAGCCCACACAGACACAAGAGCTGCAGAACCAGGGCCCTGGGTGACTTCTGGTTTCCCCACACAGGAAAGTGCCCGGCATACCAGAGGTGCTTTCTAAACCTTATAAATACACACTTGCTTCAGTTTCAGGTCCACCTTCTTGACTGCACCCTACCTCAGCTTGGAATGACTCTTCGCCTTCCTGGCCCCTTCTGTGCCTGTGGAACGCCTACCTCTTCAAGAGTCAGCAGCTTCTGGCATGAAGCCTCTCCCCCACCTTCCTGATCAGAAAGGACGGACCCTCCCCTCTCCCAGCTCTGTGTGGTGGAGTGTTCCCATGGGACAGGTGCCATGTTCTCTCTGAAGTGCATCAATACAAAACAGAGTAAAAGTCATGCAGAGGTAGATAAGAGATGATGAACTCAGAACAAAGAGAAAGACCCAGAAGGGGGTCGGGAAAGTGGAGAAGCTGGAGGAGGGGCACTGAAGAGCTCGGATGACCAACTTTGTTCATGGTCATTGTATCCTGGGCTGGGCAAAAGGGACAGAGGGGAAAGGTGATATCTCGAGGGGGCTCCTTTGGAAAGCTGAAACTCAAGCAGTTCCCCAGAGTGAGCGTCATTCTACGCAGTGAGAACAGTTCCTGTGCTGGGGATTGGCTTCCTGGAAGCTCTCTAGAGCCATGTGGCTTGAGTTACCACAACCTCCACTCCCTAAGCTCTAAGCTTTCTCCTAGTTCTCCCTCCCAGCAAATAAACACACCCACCAGCAATGGGCATTATTAACCTCAAAGCCGACACTTGAGATGCTCTGACCCTCCCACAGGGGTTACACAAAGGAGCTCTGCTGCGGGGGAATGAGGAAACAACCCCATTTGCCTGTTCGCAGGGAGCAGGGGAGCAGAGGAAGCACTCAGGAGCAGCTCCATCTCAGGTGTCCTGCCTTCAGCACTTGCCCTGGAGCCTGGACCCCTGCCTCCTGGGAGCTGAAGCCACAAAAGGAACGAAAGGTACCTTGGCTGTTTTCAAGGAAGTCCTTGTGCAAGTGGGTCCCGATGCGCAGGCAAGCACAGTGAGGTATGACCAATACAAGATCGAGCAGCCAGGGGGGTCTGGCAACCCAGAGGAGGAAACCTAAACCCAGAGGGGCACTTCTGCACTGAGCCGTGAAGGATGGAGAGGCATGCAGATGCTTCTCAAGTGTCTGACTCACTACCGAACACGCACGCCCACTGTTAGAGTCATCCTCATTGTAGAGATACGACAACGCACGAAAATGTACATATGGGAGATTAGGTAAAGAAACTCGAGGGGGAAGAACTATCCAGCAAAGGGACAGAATACACAAAGGCAAAGAGGTGGCACCACGGCACAGTATAGGAACCATCCTAGTGAGGATGTGGAGTGAGGGTGGGGAGTGTCTTACTCCGCTTGGACTCTTTAACAGAATGCCAAAGACAGGTGACTTAGACAAAGAGCGGGATGCCAGAAGTCCAAGGTCAGAGGGCGAGCATGGTAAGGTTCTTGGTGATGGCCCTGGTCCTGTTTCATACCTACTTGTCATCTCACTGTAGCCTCACATGGTGGCGAGGGCTCTGGTCCATCCCTACACTCTGTATAAGGACAACAAAGGTTGTCCACTTGCCATCGCAGGAGTGCCACCCTTACCATCTCATCTAAATCTAACCACCTCCCAAAGACCCTACCTCCAAATACCAGCATAGTGGATATTAAGACTTCAATATCTGGGACCCAACAGGTGACATGGTGGTTAAGGTACTGGACTCCCTCATGGCTGACTGCAGTTCAAGTCCAGACCCAGTGGCTTGAAAATCACACCAGTGCATGTACATGCATGCCCAAAATACCAAGGAGAGAGGGAGTGCAGTGTGGCCATCCCCCCACCCTGGGTGGGAGGGAGCTGATTCCTCACTTTCCCTCTCTGTCTCTCTCTAGTGAGTGCATGGACCCTATGGCAAAAATATAAACAACACAAAAGACTTCAACATTTGAATTTGGGGAGACACAAATATTTGGTCCACTGGGATTGGAATACATGAAGTTAATGACCATGAGACTGATCACTGTCCAAGACTCACCGGTGAGAAATCCCATCACACCAGCGTCTGTGATAACATGGAGCTGGAAATGGCGTCAATGCCCAACAGTCAGGGATGATGGCACACAGCCAAATACTTCTCGGCTGGTAAAAGTGACTATGCATAAAAACACCTAGTGACAGAGAAAGACGTCTATTAAGTCTTTTAAAATAAAGGTTATGGGACCAGCAGATGGCATAACGGTTACATCACTGGACTCCCACATCATTGACTGAGGTTCAAATCCTGGACCTGACAGCTTGAGATTCACACCGGGCATGCACAATGCACACGTGTGCACGCATGTGTGTATGTGTGTGTGTGCCCAAAATCCTGAGAGGAGAATGGAGGAGAAAGGCTTGTAGCATGGTCATCCTCCCTGGGGGGGGGGGTGATTTGCTTTCTCAAGCATACATTTCCTATAGCAAAAATCTCTCACACACACACACACATATATATGTGTGCGTGTATAATATTTATACATAATGTATAGTAGTACATTATATATAGTATATCATGTATAGTATATAGATAGATAGTCACAACATACATACACAGGAAAAAAGACTAAAGGAAACTAATGAGAATAGTCACCATCGTTATCTTAACCAGGATGACAGGTGACTTTTAATGATCTTTTTACCCCATTCCTATGATTGAGATTTCCTGCAATAAACATGTAAGATTTTTGAAATAAGAAAAGAGGGTATACGTGTGAGAGAGAGATTGAGGTGATGCATTTTGCCAGGCATAGAGCAGAGAATGTGGAAACATATCGGTGTGGCCCTCTAAGTCAGAAGGGCACAGGTCCCAGCCTGGCACCCACTGCAGCCACTGTCACTGCTAGCTGTCCCGAGTGCCCTCGCATTTGCTTCTCCAGACGTCACGATCAATCAACCCCAACCACCCTCCTAGGTAATCAGTTTACATGGCATAGCACATCCCCCCTCTAAGATGGGAATGTAATTAGTACTTGGGGTCAAAGGTTGCTTTTAAAGAACGTTTGATCCATTATTTGTCAGCAAATCAGCACTGACAGGTGAGGCGGTTGGCCTGTTTCTGGAGGGACAGTGGGACCATGAACGAAGGGGCTGCAGGATGGAGAGACGAGGGCCACCCTGGGAAGACCTCGTGCTGTCAGGGAGCCGAGGAGCAAGTCCCAGGCCGTCACAGGAGAACCTCTGAGCTGGCAGCGGGCACCTAGGTCGGGTCTGAGAAGGGGGTGATAGGGACAAAGTGACAGCGAGGTCACTCGTTGCTCCATCTGGCCCTTCCCTGTGCAGTGCTCTGAGGCTGTAACTGCCCCACACACAGGTACAACCTCCATGGAGCTTGCGGGCCACTGGGAGAGGAAGAGAAAAGGCACCCGTCTTCAGCAGCCAGGTACGGTCCTCTGCTATGGGTACGTCACACCCTGCCACTGTCCCGTGTATCAGACCCAAAGAAGCTGCTTTCTCTTACCACCACCCAGCCCGAGAGGGAACGGGAGTCACTGGAAACCAGCGGGACAGGGTACCGACTAGGACTCCTGCTTTGATGTCAGGCTCTGAGAGTGAAAGGCCCAGCTGTCACCTCCCTGCTGTGTGTCCTTGAGCAAGATGAAAAGTTGGGGACACCCAGTGGCATGCGAGCATACCTCCTCTGAGGGAGAGGGGTAAAAAGAAAGCCCTGATTAAAAACATTGCCCGTTTGAGAGCCAGACTGAGTTGAGCTCAGCGTATGATGGCCTCGGTTTCTTCATCTGCAATATGGAATTCACCTCATAGGGTACTTGGTGAGAATCACACGAGGCATATAAAAAGCTCTTAGCGAATGGAGTGTGGCTAGTGCTCCGTAAATGGGAGCTGCAATTCTTTCTTTTGCTTTTCTTTCCTTTTTTAGGTTTTTGTCAAAAGGCATGGGTATGCATTGGAGAGAGAAAGAGAGACAGAGGGAAAGTGAGAAACCCCTCCCTGGAAGGAGGAGTGGCCAGACTACAGTCCCTTCTCCTCCAGTCTCCTCTTGAGAATTTGGGCACATGTGCACACATGTCCGGCATTATTTTCAAGCACCAGGTCCAGGACTCAAACCATGGTCAGTCATGTGAGAGTCCAGCACCTTAACCACACCACCTGCTGTCTTTGATAGTGTTTTTGATAGTGATGAGACCAGCTAGCTCTGTCCCACCTCATGCCGCCTCAGTAGCCTCCAAACCACGTGTTAATAATGCTGCTTCCAGAACAGTCTCTAGAACAGGAAGGTGCAGAATACACAACTTAGAAAGGACTTTAGATGAGTTCAATTCCTCACTTCAGATAGAGTAACTGAAGCCCCAAAAGGGAAAGCAATTTGCCCAAAGTCACTCTGGAGACAGAGACAGAGTAAGAAAGGCCCCCTACCCTCCTCATGGTCCTCTGCCTTCTCTGCTTTCAGAATTCATTTCTACATATGAGTGCCAGGCCAGAATCAGCATCCTCTCTGGGTAAGAACTGTAGCTCCATGCAGCAGGTGGCATGGTGGTTAAGGCGCTGGACTCCCACATGGCCAACTATAGTTGGAGTCCCTGGACCTGGTGGCTTGAAAATCATGCTGGGTACGTGTGCGTGTGCGTGTGTGACCAAAATTCCAAGAGGAGACTGGAAGAGAGGACTGTGGCATGGCCATCCTCCCGATTTCTTACCTTCCTTCTCTCTGTCTCTCTTGGGTGAACATATGTGTCCCATGGCAAAAACCTTTAAAAAAAATAAAAAGCTACCCAGACAGAAGTAACAAATGTGTGCAGAACCTGGGGCAGCAGGTCTGGGGGAGGTCTTTCCTGGCAAAAGCCAAAGAATTCTTGAAAGATCATGGGGAAGGAGAGACACACCTGGAAAAAAAGAGAGACAGACATGGCTGCAGTCAGAGAAAACGATTTGTGTTAAGTCTTTAAAAGCTTCATGGAAAACGTGTATTATGAAAAGAAATTGTGCATGGATCTCGATATTTTTTTTGCACCTAAATCAACCTGTATTTTAACTCCATTTTTCTATGAACTCTTTGAAGTCCTCTCATATAAGTGAGAGGATTCAAGATTGACAGGATTTTAGAAAAATGTCCTGAATAAACATTTTTAGAGAGGAGTTATTTTTTGCCAAATCTTACAAGCGATGAGAGAAACGAATGCAGAAAGGAGCCATGGTTACGACTTCGGGCAAGATGAACGTCCCAGAAGCAACCCGGAGGAAGTGCAGGTGGGCGTGATGGAGCTCCTCCAGACAGTCCTCCCCCGACACGGCAAGGAAGCAAATGAGGGAGGATGGCTGGGGAAACCCAGCCGGGCCCACCTTGAACTGAACGCTGAAGTTGCCAGGCTGAACTCTCCGCACCTCCGAGTGCCCTCATTAGGATCCCTTTGAAGTACCGAGACTATAATTTCCGAGAGTCAAGAACAAAGCTTCCTCTAGCCCTTGGCTCCAATGCCCATCGGTAGGGACCAAGCATCTGACACTTCCCTCCAAGCCACAGACAAGAGGCAGGCCTCCCCACAGATGGCGAGGGGCAATGCAGGATCCTGTGGGCGGGGGCGCTTGGAGTCCTGAGCGTCTCTGGGAGCCTGGATTTCTTCTCTGGGGGACAAATGAATAGCCAGGCTGGATGCTGTGATCCCAGAAACTGCCTCACTAGCTATTATGGCTTGAAACTCAATTTTCCTTACAAATGAAGTTTGCTCAAGCAGTTTGAGAATTCACAGCTCTTCTAAGTCATGACAAGTAGGTAACTTAACCGAATTTCCATCTCGGTAATCCCTGTTCTAACATTTTTGGGTCAGATATTGTTCCCATAAGGAGCTTAATTCAGATGCCTTGACATCCAGGGAAATGAAAGCGGAAGTGAAAGAGCGTACTTCACTCTGCCTTGAGCTCAACTCTGACAGGTGAGCTTAATTACTGGCGGCTGCAGCTCCTAATCATCCGCTTATGATGGAAAGAAGAAAGTCTTCATAAAAAATAACGACATTTTAGGCAAACTGGGAGCTGAGTTGAGCAGCCAGTGATTGGAGCGGTGAACCAGAGGCTTAAAGAAGTGAGGGCGACTCTGGGCCGGGACGTCCCACCTCCTGCTCACACCTTGGCTAAACCATCACCACGACGCTGTGAGTTCCAGGCCCGTGAAGTCGGAACTGTACACGCCCCATTCGCTGTGTCTATAAACGGCCGCCAACAATAGCCTTTAAGCGCATTAAAAAATAAACTGAGAAATGAGTCAATCATGATCACGTGCTCTGTGTGATGCCGCTTCTAAAAATAAAAATCCATTTAAAATTCTAAGAGGATCTTACAACGAACGCTTGAGCAATCTGTTGGTAAAACCTAAACGGGGATAAGAAGACCGGACGGGCCAGAGACGACACTGGCTGAGGGCCAGAAGCCGCGGGTTTTACCCCGGCTGCGCCAGTTCTCGGCCTTGTGGTCTGGTCTCCCCATCTCTGCCCTCTGGTACCCTTGGTCACCTTCGGCCCCTTTGCCTTTCCGCATGGCGGTCTGCCTCGGGAGCACGGGCAGCCATGTTCTGTTCCTCCTCAAGCCTGCTTTTCCACGCCTGCAGCTGGGCGGAAGGGCGCTGGCCCCTCCGTGCAGTGTCGGCACCATCATTCCTCAAGCGCATCCTACAGATGTCCTCTAGGTTTTTCTAAAAAATTATTTTCTATTTTATTTATAATTATTATTTAATTTAATAAGAGAGAAAGTGAGAAAGGAAGCCACTGCCAGGTCCGGGACGCATTCAGTCAGCCATGTGGGAGTCCAGTGCCCCAACCACCATGCCACCTGCTGGCCCCAGCCCTCTAGGCTTTTCTGTTAGAGTTTTTTGCTACAGGGCACGTACACTCACCAGACAGACAGAGAAGGTGAGAAGTCACCCTCGGGAATGGCCATGCCTCAATCCTTTCTCCTCCATCCTCTCTGGATTTGGGGTAGGCGTACACACGTGCCCATCTCCTTTTATTAAGCTGCTGGGTCCAGGACTCGAACATCACAGTAGGCTGTGTGGGTTCCAGCACCTTAACCACCAAGCCACCTGCTGGGCCCCTCACATCCTCGCATTACCACACTATCCATTTTCCCAGGTATGGATGCAGCACTCACTCTGTGCCAGGCAGCGTGGTAGGTGCCAGAGATGAGGCAGAAAACAAGACCCTTGGCCCCAGGGAGCTGGCAGTGGGTCACACCCAGCTCAGGTGAGGAAAGTGAGATCCAAAAAGGCTCCAGAGCAGGAAGTAGCAGAGGGCGGATCCAAACCCAGCCCAGCTGTGAGGCTGTGAGCTCCCGGCTGCCTGGGTTCATCTCCCTCTCCCTCTCCCAGACTTCTTGAAGGTGGGGTGCAGGTCACCCACAGAAGCCCAGTGAAGAAGGCTGGCTTTCCTGAGCTCTGCGACCTCAGTTACCATCTGTACAATGCGAACAAGCAGGCCTGCCTCACTGCTTCCTGGGGCTGGAGTGAAGACGCAGGGCACACACAGGTGTGGGCGAGGGTCTCTGAACTCATCGGGAAACCGACTCCGACTGGCAGGGGATTTGCTCTGAAGGAAATCCAAGCTCACTGGCTCTGCCACTCCACTGGCCAGCATGGCTGCGGCCACAGAGCTGCTGGTCTCCTCAGACCTGGCCCTCGGAGCTGGGGAGTCCCATGGCCAGCATGGCCTCAGGCCCTGCACTGGACCGCCCACCACTCGGTCTCCTGGGCTGCCCAGCATGTCTCTACTCGGTGGTGAGGCCAGGGGGCAGCGAGCAGGGGGCCTGGCAGCCTGTCGGAGTCTTCCAGGCCCTGCCAGGCCCCCACCTGGGCAGGGAGCTCTCTGCTTCCAGATGGGCTCGCTGTCAGAAGGGAAAGTAACACTGGCTCCTTCGTGGAAGGGAGATAAGTGCACTAAGGAAACAGCCCGGCCCTGCTCAGATGGATTTCTAGTTTAAAAAACCAAAACAACTTGAAACCAGATCAATACCACTGCCCGGAGACAGTCGGGGAGGAGGCCGCGGGGAGTAAAAGCCAGCCTGCCTTCCCGCGAAGGCAACTTGGACGCTTGGATGGTCTGACATCGAGGCTCTGCCTTGGTCTGGGTTCCACCTGCGGCGGCTGTCCAGAGCCCTTCGGCCGAAGCTGACGTGGTGCTGTGTGGGATTGCACGGTCGGTGGTGGCAGAAGCGGGTGCATTTGCGCCCAGTATCTGTGCCGTGTGCCCTCGGATGACTGACTCAACTTCTCTGAGCCTCAGGTTTCATACCCATAAACTGGGTTTAACTAATATTGGGAGGTAAAACAAATACCCTGGGATTAACGAAGTCCCAGAGTCTCAATAAAAGATAGCCAATGGGACACATCAGGATGGTGATTGGCTTTAATTTTTTTTTTATTTATGTATTTTTAAGTAGGGAGAGACACAGTGAGAGCTTAACTTTATAATGCTCAATCCTGCGGCCCCTCACACTCAGGAGGTGGATAGAAGTGACAGACATCAGAGGCCGGGCACCAGGAGGCAAGGAGGAGAGGGACTCCTGAAAGAGAAACGGAGACAGAGTAGAAGAACCAGAACGCAGAGAACAGATACGATTTAAATGAAAAACAGAGAGGGGCCGGCATTTGGCTTGGTGGTTAGGGTGCTGGACTCCCACATGGCCAACCACGGTTCAAGTCTTGGATCCAGCAGCTTGGAAATCACACTGGGCACATACGTGTGTGTCCAAAATCCCAAGAGGAGAATGGAGGAGAGAGGATTGCGGTGTGGTCATCTCCTGGGGGGTGATTTCTCATTTTCCTCTCTCTCCCCGGGCAAGGCGGCAGCCCCCAATGAAAAAAAAAAAAAAAAAAAAAAAAAAAAAAGATTCCTGTCTAATCTGGCTATTCACAGATACTCATTAAATCTACTTCCTTTTGATCAGTCCTCCATCCAGCCCCTCCCAGCATTCTCTGAGTTAATAACAGAAAACACACTCATAAATAAAAAGTATAGCAGAAGTAATTAACGCTGAGACATCTAATTCTGAATTTCTAATCGTGCTCTACTTACATTAAAATAAGATCCCAGGCCTGTGTGACAATCAGTTTTACTCTAGTTAAACACACACACACACGAACTGAAGTCAGTTACTTGCGGAGAGATTCGGCAATCACAGTGCAATTGGCTTCCATATGTCACCCCAATATGTCGAGTTCCGCTTGTGCGCTGTCGGGGTGGGGCGCCGTGGGTGTCGTCTTCTGGAAAGTCACACGTGCGGGGACGGTCAGGGAACACAGATGTACTGGGAGACCAGTTGAACCGGGTGGGTGGTGCCGGCTGAGCGGGAGCTGTGAGGGTCACCAGGCACGTTCAGCCCGGCGTCCTCTCCCTCCCTGGCTGTGTGTCTCTTTACATTCTCAGTCTTCCCCTTTCCTGATCTGTAAAGTGGGCATCATATTTTAAGAAAATCGTGGTGAAAATACGTTGGACGCCGAAGGGCTCCGTTACCGTCAGCGATTACTGTCAGCTCTCACCCCTCCCAGGTGTCACCTGGTGCTGTATGGAATGGCCAGCTGTCCCCAACAAGGCCTGAATTTCATGGCTTTTCAGGGTCAAAAGCCAGGGAGAGGTGGGAAGCCAGCATGCAAGGGCTACCCTGGGCACCAAGTCCAGAGCCAACCTACCCACTGGGCACAGAAGACACAGACCTAGGACCCACAACAATTTCAGGGCCCACGGAAACGTTCTTGGTTTCGTGAAATCAGAATAAGAGGAATATAATCAAGTCTGCATTATATTTGCCTTATGCTAGCGCAGTCACCAAATATAATTTTAACATTTTTTTTAATGGAGGAAGGGGTTCGTGAAGACAAAAGTGCTGACGACGCACGAATGTCTTTTTTGTGGCCAGAGGGCAGATGCACTCAGCAGAGCGAGACGGAGAGCAGGAGAAAGCACTTCCCGACAGGGTGTGGTCATGCCACCATCTCTCCTTTTCCATTTCTCTGTCCAGTCGGGATTTGGAGTACACACGCGCACCTACTTAGCATGTTTCAAGCCACCAGGGCCAGGAGTAGAACTGTACAGCTGGCCATGTGAGATCCAGCTTCCTTAACCAGCAGGCCACGGGATGGCCCAGCCTGTGAACGTTCTAATACAGCCCTAACCCAGTCCACCCACACTCCACTGCTGCTGAATGCAAACGACCTTCCCTGGTCATCCCTCCTGAGCCCGGATTTGTTCTTCTGGGAATGATGCCTCACCCTACTAGACATCGGAACCTTCTGGAGACAATGCCCCAGGTTAAGGAATGGATGGGAATTCCGACAGGGATTTCTGAGAGGCTCAGTGGTGAGTCACCCCGGGCACCTCTGGAATCACGCCTTCCGAGCAGTTGTCCCACCGACATCTGGACGCATCTTCCAGGTGGACAGCACTTCTACTCCCTCTGCCAGTGAAAGCACAACCTCGTAAACCCTTCCGGAAAGCTGTGTGGCCTCATCTAGCAAAATTTAAAAAGCACGAACTTGGACCCTGCAGCTCTGCTTCGAGGAGACCATCCATCTGACCACCACTCAGGTACCAGTGTGCAAAGATGTGGCTACAGCGAACATGCCGATCATGACACAGAAACAGAACCACCGCCACGTGCCCCGGGAGGGCTGATCACCACATGATGGACGGCCACACAGCCCATAACGAGGGCATATGGCTGTCACGTCAGGAGCTGCCCGAGCGACAGAGAAGCGTGGAGGAAGGCCGCGTAGGACGGTGAGGACGGCCAAGTTCCAGCTGCAGGAGGGAGGACGGCACATAGGGACATGCTTGTTTCACTCAGTTTCTGGAACAACACTCAAGAAACTATCCGGGGCGACCGCTGGGGACAGCTGCATGCCACTGGTTAAAGACCACGAATGGATGTCTTCCACTCGGTGTCTACCCATGTTGTGAGTCCTTTTAAAAATATCCACATCGATTAACTTTTAAATGAAAAGAATTAATTAAAATGGTAAGAAAAATAACTAACGTGGCCTCAGGAGCAGGCCTGCGCTCCTCCAACCTCAGCTCTGTGCCCCAACTCGCTGTCTCTAAGAGGGCCCAGCCCCAGGGTGTCGGGAGGAGTGAGCCACCCGGTGGCACTGGGGAGCGTTTCTCAGGGTCTGGCAGGAGCGTCACTGGTACTTCTCCCCCCCACACGCTCAGCGAAGGCCTGAGACTCACCCCAGGATGGGCCTTCAGTCCAGGTCTGTTTCTGGAAAGTCTTTATTTAAACTGCACCAAGACCAGCCCTCGGGGCAGACGGTGGGTTTAAAATCAAGCTCACACTCCCCTGAGGGACTGAGCCTCTGAAACGTGGGGTAATCACACCACACTTCGGGGTTGCTCTGAGGAAGAAACGAGCCCGTCTCTGCGAAAACACCAGCACAGAGCAGGTGCTCAGTAAAATGACTGTGCCTGAAGCCAGTGAGGTGGAAGGGACGTCGTGGGCCGGGGAGCACGCCACAACCCTCAGAGGCCCTTCCTCCTGGGACCCGGGAGACGGGCCGGGCCCAGGGCCTGACCCATACCTCCCACTGCTGTGGGTAGGCAGCCGCCCCAGCTCCCTGCGCTGGACCAGTCCTAATGGCTGCGCACGTGGAGGGTGAGGCTCCCGGGATGACAGTCCGGAGCTGCATGCTGGCCCCTTGTCCCTAGGCAGGAGGATAAGCCAACGCTTCTGTCTGGGTTCAGGTATCACCACACCCTGGGCCAAAGTGGCAGCTCTGGCCCAGCCTGGCCCGTCGGTGTGGCGCCCAGCATGGAGTGCCACGTCTTGTTCCTTATTTAAACCCAGAACTTTGTCCTTGGGGCCATCTGGACACTTATCCCCTCAAGGGAGAGGCATGAGGCCTTCTCCTGAAGCTCCCTTGCTGCCTCTGGGTAAGGAGGTAGCACCATCAGGCAGGGGCAGCCAGGGGTGGAAGACCCCAGTGCATCTCCCACCCTGAAGACATCCTGGGTCGCCGGGAGGGAGTAGCGTGGCCACTGCTGCTCGGCTCCTTACTGGGCTCAGGTTGGCTTCTTGCTGGGCTCAGGTTGGCTCCTTGCTGGGCTCAGGTCTCTGGTTCCTCCTAAGGTGGAGCGGATGCCAGGCCAGACCCCTGCCTCGCAAGGTCCCAAGCACCGACCTTGCTTCACTGCCTCCCATACCTGTGGGGGCCTCTGCAGTTGACAAGGCCCCCCCAGGAAGCCCCACACCTGTGTGAGTGCCGGTGAGGGTTCTCATTGCATTTTACATAAGAAACAGGCTCAGGAAAGTCAGTCTTCAGTCCACATTCCAAATAGGGGAGCAGAATTTGAACTGAGGCCACACGCCGCCTGTCACAGTGTTCTCCTGAATGTCCCTGTGTACTCCCCCCTATCCCCCAGTGGCGCTGCCCTCTGCACTGATGAGTTGAACCTTTTAATTCCTGCTATGCTCTGAGTTCTGGTGCCTTGAGGTACTGCATGCGTCTGTTGCTATGAAACGCCACCAGGTGGCAATAGCAGCCGCCCAGGACAGCACCAGGCAGCAGGGACGTGGGCCGGCCTGCCTGCCTGCCTGCCTGCCAACCGGGTTCAGCACTTCTGAGCTGCAGCTCAGATTCACATGTGGGACGTTCTGGACAAGAGGGGACGTTCTGGACAAGAGAGGGGCAGATTGTTGATTTACCCTCTGTTTAAGGCACCAGGACCAAAGGTTGCCTGTTGCCATTGCTGACAGATGGACAGGGTGGATGCCAGGCCAGGCCATGGTGGAGGAGAGCCAGCTCCAGTCACCTCCCTCGCACCGACACTTCCACCACGCACGTACCAGGCAGGGCAAGGAATCATGATGTACCAGCCTACAGCAGCATCTGCAGTGCCTCACGCAGGGGGCAGAGGGTAGTGCATCTCTCATTGCAAACCACGCCCACAGCCTTGTGCATCACCAGGTCCGAGATTCGAACCGCGGTCGGCTACATGGGAGTTCAGCGACATAGCCATTATGCTAATTGCTGGTCCCCACTCTGTCATTTCCTGGCTAGGTGACCTCGGGCACCTTGCCCTCTTGTGACCTGTTTCCTCGTTAAGAACAAGACTGCTCTGGGTGGCGGGGGACTAGGTGGGACCGTGCAGAGACTGTCCGAGAATCTGGAAATGATTTTAGCCTGTACAGGCCACGTGGGGAGGAGTACGCGGGAGGAGCGTTGTGCTTACGGCACTGCTCCTGCTGGTGCCAGCTGTGGTCCCCCAGCGGCTGCCCCTCCCCAGCAGGTACCTTGTGTGACCCAGCATACAGAACCTAACTCCCCGGGCCCCCTGCACGCCCAGCCCAGGCTCTGCACTGCCGTGCGCAGCTTTGGGGAGCTCTGCACTGCCATCCGCAGCTTTGGGAAGGTGGGAGAGAGCCGTCAGGGCAGCAGAAGCTCACCTTTCATCTCTGTTGTGGTTTGAGCACCTTCAAAGCGTTGTCACCAAGCCCAGGCATGGCAGCCTGTGTGACTGCTTCTGCTGGACAGAGACTAAGCCCTCACGGTGGCCAGGAACCATCTGCCCTCAGGGCCCCTGAGACGCACCTCTCAAGCTTGGGCTAGGATTCCAGGCTTTGGGGTCTGGGTTGACGGAAAAATGCCACCTCCCCCCACCCTTGAAAACTCGCCCACCAGTCCCTCAGGGGAAGCCGCCATCCACTTACGGCCTCCTTATTTTCCTGGGAACCAGCAGATGGAGTCAGCTTTCATCCCGGGACGTGCCTCTCCCACATCTGTCCCCCACATTGAAGATCTACATGTATAAAAGTGGAAAACCAGCCCCGGCAAGGCTGACGGGCTCTGGAGGGAGCCCCAGCAGATACACATCCAGGGCCCCTGTCCTACCTGGGCCCCACTGCACAACGGGAAAAGTAGGACTGGCCCCAAGAGAGGAGAAGGACCGAGGTCTGAGGCTGTGCCCCGGCCTCCTGGGGGGTTCCCTGAGGAACAGATGCCATGGAAGACTGTCTCTCCATAAGCCCAGGGAGCTCCTCCCCCCAGCCCTGCCGGGCGAGGAGACCTCAGTCAGCGAATTTTCCAGATAATTGAAGCTTCGTGTTCAAAGCACCCAAACTTTCATTTTGGCTTCTTATCCATGAGGTTCTACATTATGCATTCACATTTTTCTCGGCAACAAGAGTGTATCAAACAGAAATTTACATCCTAACCGGCGCTAATTACTCTGCGGCTGCAGAGCGCGGATCACTGCACCCTCCCCTTTGCTGTCGGGCTGTCAGGGGCTTCACCCTCAGCCATGGCTGGGCTGTCACAGCGCCCACTTATCTCAGTCCGCCACGTCGCCCGCTATGGATCTGCTTACGTCTGAGAAATCGGTTATTCCTGGCAATAGCCACCATGGTGGGCACCAGCTCGGGTGCCAGGCTGGCTGCCAAGAGCTCACCATACCCGACTTCACTGGACGCCCGCTGACACCCTGCAAGGCAGGAACGTGCCTCTCCACTTCCCAGAGGAGGACACTGAGCTCGCAGTGTGACCGTCTTGCCTGGAGCCAGGCTCAGCACTAGGAAGAGAACAGGGTGGTCCCTGAGCGCAGTTGCTTCGACTCTGAAGTCTGTGACTGGGAGCACCAGGAGTATCCACTAGCTCTCTCGTCCCTGCCAGTCAGTTACACCGACAGCCCATCAGTTATCCCTTTGGTAAAATGGACGTCATCATTTTCATTTCCTTAGAAGTTTATTATGAGGATGATGTGAAAAATCTTATCCCCCAACCCCTAGCCCACAGTAGGCATTCAACTAATGATGGTGGTTACACCTGAAACCGACCTCCGGTCACTCGATGTGCTTGCTCAGCACACAGCTAGCCAGATGCCTGGTGCCACCAGAGTCTCAAGATGAAAGAATGACACTCCCTGAGAAGAACTAGAATATCCCCTGGGCGTTAAATGCTGACGATGGTTCTCATTAAACTTCACCACATTAAGTTCCATGAACCCTGCCACCAGCAAAGACTTTGCTCGGGTCTCGTTATCGTTCACTTCAGCAAAGCTCCAGAACGCGGGCCCGTCAAGGACGCCCTCGTCATCCATGCCCCTTGCCCAGGCCACCAGTCCTGGGACCCAACAAGAGGTGGTCTAGAAGGCAGACTGACAGGAAGAAGCTCTGGTTTTCTTGAAAGGATGCTATTTTTAATCCTAGCAGCAGTGGAAACTGCATAAATTAACATCATCTGAACCTCACCAATTACTTCCAGTTTTTTTTTAAACATGTTTCAGGATCAAAAGCCATGCCCTGTTTGTGTCTGGAGCTGACTGCCACAGAGAGGGTGAGATACGTAGTCCCTGCTCAGTGAATGGATGACAGGCTTTGAACTGTCACCACCCTCCATGGCCCTCTCTCGGGGACTTAAGTGTCCTTGGACAAAGATTCTTCGAGGAAGACCTCCATGTCCTCGTGGTGTCAGCCAGATGCCCCAAGGGGCTCCAGAATTGGTTGTTGCACCTGACCTGGTGCCGTGGGTCAAGCCAGTGCGGCCCCACACAGAGCAGAAGTCAGTCCCCGGTACCTAGGTGGCAGCCCTGCCAGCACCCAGGAGGCCAGCCCCCAGCACCCAAGCTCCTGCCTCCCACAGTGTGGGCCTCCAACCTCCACTTGTTCTCATCTTGCAGGTTATTTTTACCACAGGGGAGAAAAGCGATGCTATTTCTCTACATTTTACTCTGAGAGTGTCACACCAGCTTCCTCAGAAAAGCAGCCGACAGATGGCTCTGGTGTCATGTATTCGGAGAAGCAGCAGACCTCCTGGGCTGTCAGCAGGTGATTAAAATGTATGCATCGTGCAGGAGGAACGGCTTCAGACTCCTTTGTTGAGGATGGCATTGAGGTTAGGAGTTCGAGTCCTGGTACAGACGTGGCTGCAGAATTCTAAGCAAGTGACTTAGCATCATCGTGGTAGCATGGGGCTGTAACAGTGCTGGGTTCCTGGAACACGGTGAGGACTGAGTCAACTGGCCTAGCACTGGTACGTACTAGGTGCTCTGAAAGGACCGGCTGGAGACGCTCTTACCACTGATGCAGACCTTTGGGAGCTGGAAGGGAATTCTGGAAGGCCCTCTCCAGGATCTGGGAGAGGATGGTGTTCCTAGGTAACATGGACTTCAGTACCACCGAGGTGTCTGGTCGAGAGAGCAGAAGAGTGAACAGGGACCCAGGCTGACCTCACTGCCCTCCAGCGGCAGGAAATACTGGGTGGCAGGTGACGAGCTTGGTCCCAAAGCCCATGGAAAAGCCTAAGACTTTCCAGAAGGCTCAGAGTAGTGCTGGGCGAGAACACAGCTTACGTTAAATGAGCACCTACTATGTGCCATGTCCTGGGGTAAGCATGTTGCAGGCTTTCTCTGATGTACTCCTCTCAACAATTTGAAGAAGGTACTACCACTCTCATTTTACAGATAAGACAATTAAGTCTCAGGAAGCAAAGGGACTTGGCCAAGGTCAGGTATGCATCCCACAGCCCACAAGTTCAAGGCCAGGACCTCACTGTGGCTCAGCCAACTGAGAGCCCGTGCTTGTCATGACTACACTCTATGAAGGGGGTGTGGAGGGCTGGGCTGCTCTCTACACTCCCAGTCTGAGAGAGCCTTATGGGACTGACCCAGCCCTCCACGGCACACTTAGCCACAGTGTGGGCTCAAGGCTGCTGGAAACCAGGTCCAGAACCCACGGGTTCCAGACGCTGCTGGTGTGACACCCAGGCAGAGACTCAGTCCTCCCATCAGGCGTCTTCGGGAGGAGGCGTGAACCACTGCTGTTCCCTGCCCAGCCCCGGGATTACTAACCTCCCCACCTTCGGCAGCCAAGCTTGTGAAAGTCTCTGTTAAAATGCTCATGAGTGGGGCCGGCAGGTGGGGACGGTGTTTAAGGGGCTAGACTCCTACAAGGGTGACCACAGTTCGAGTCCTGAACCTGCCGGCTTGCTTTCTCACTTTCCCTTTCTCTCTCTCTGTCTCTCTCTGATCAAAGTAAAATAATAATAACAAATAAAGTAAAAGTAAATAATTCTTAAAAACAAACAAAAACGCCCTTGAGTGACTGGGAGAAGGGATATCTCTGTCCAGGGCTGGCCACAGGGCTTGGGTGTGAAGCATCTTACAGCAGCTGAGTGTGAGCAGGAAGGCAGGTGGGGGACCACGGGAAGGGGGCCGGGGTGGCCACGAGGTGGGCAGAGGCAGCACAGCCTTCTCAGAACCGGCCCGGCCAGCAGTCTCTTTGCTTAGGCCGCACTCCCTGCACGGAGGCCATGGTCTGCTGTGGTGAGGAGTCTGTCCCTGTCTGTCCCAGGCTTGTTACATCATCCTTTCAAATACGCATTTCCATTTGAACAGAGGCTTTTAGGAAATCTCCAGCTTGCCTTTGCCAAGTGGGTCATAACTTCACCAATAACTACCGCCAGGAAATTGGCTCCTATAAAGAGCAGCAGACTCACCTGGAGTCATCCCGAGCCTCCCGCCCCC
>NW_006159671.1:0-5000 GCF_000334495.1 Tupaia belangeri chinensis | reverse complement strand
CAGGAGCTGATGTCCCGTGTGACCCCACCCTCCCTGACACCCAGCTCTGTCAGGGAGAAGAGCAGCATGTCCTGTCCGCCAGCCCCCTTGGCGGGCCGTTCACCAGAACAAATGCACCAGGCCACCTGCTCTCTGACTTTGCTGCCTTCAAACCTGAGCCTCTCGCTTTCTCCAGGACCCAGCCCAGCGGGCCCCAGGTCACTAGCTCTTCCTTCCCTCAATCCCCCAATCTGACCTTCCACTCTGGGCCAGTCTCCAGCAGAGTGAGAGCTACAGACCATCTGCACATTCGCCGGGTGCGCCTGTCAGCAATACATGTTCCTGGTCCAGATCTACAAAGGCAGAGTCTTCCAGTCGGGGGCCCAGGGCTCCACCTGTTTAAGCAGCTCCCAGGCAACACTGATGCACCCTGAGGCTTAGGCACCCCACCACGGGGTGACTCTCGGTATCTCTCTCTTGCCCCAGAGGGCATTTCTCTGCACACTTCCTTCCTTGTTAATAACTACCTGAAAGAATGAATTAATTGGTTTCTTCATTGCCAGATGACATTAATATAATTGAGCACTGTCATTTCATTTCTTGATTGCATTTTGTCTTAGATTTTTCTTGAGAGGTTTTTACCCATATATTAAAGATACAGCAACACACACACAACTCACACCACACACACACACACACACACACACACACACACACACGAGATCGAACTATGGATTACTCACAATGCCAAGCACTCACCACATGCACATACACATGACCACATTTAAGCTCGAGCAGCCCTACAAGGTCACTGCCGTCATGCCCCCAGAGCAGGTGGGGCTGCAAGGGCAGGCTGAGCGGCTCACCTGAGGGGCATCTTTGCACACTGGAGAGCCGAAATCCAGAACCTGGTCAGCGTATCTGTAACTACTTCCTCCTTCCCGTCTCACTGTCCTGACTTCTCTAGGGGGCTAGTCTCTAACGCAGTAGATCTCACCCTAGAGTATGCGTCAGAATCCCCTGCAGAGACCTAGGAAATTCAGGTGCCAGGGCCGGCCCCATGGCCACAGGGCTTAGGAAAGCCGGATCCCATGTGGCTGACCACACAATTCAAACCCCGGTCCTGGCAGCTTGGAGAACACACTGGGCCATGTCCATGCATGGCCAAACCCCCAACAGGACGAGAAATTGAGAAGGGATTGTGGCATAACTATGCCCCATGAGGAGTGCTTTTCCTCTCTCTCTCTCTCTCTCTCAGTCTCTTTGTCTGTCTCTTTCTGGCAGATGTATGCACCCTCTGGGGAAAGACAAAAGAGAGGGACGAAAAGAAGCCCCACTCTAGCCCTGTATCTGCAAGGGAGGCGTCTGGGCACATGCATTATTCTGACAACTCTGCGCACTGCTGATGAAGAACTGGACACTGCCCAGGGTCACGATGCTTATTAAAGGAGAGTCTAGCAAGAAAACTCAAGGCTCTTGACTCTCAGGACAGTGTTCTTTCAGCCTCACCTCCCTGCCTCACATACGCTGGTGCTAACAGTGGTCAAACTGGATTTTTTGCAAGCTCTCAGGGACATCTGGACATATACATGCATGCATACACACACACACACATGCACACACACATGCACACCATCAAGTGGCCCCAGACTAGGTTTTTTATTAGGGTTTAGATCACAAAAAGTGGGCAGAAAACACAAAAACTGAAGATAAAAGAAAGCCAATACCCACTGGCCAACCCAGCTCTCACCTCCGCAGCCTACTGTGGGCATCTCAGAGTCAACCCGAGACGCGAAGTCTGCTCAGGAGTCAGAATTTCACAACCCGGGCAGAAACAAAACCCTTCCGCAGCCAGGCTGGCTCGCTGCTCCTTTGTGCCAAGAGCTCACACTCAGTATGTAAAACTGACCACAGGCCGACCTTCTGGCCCCTGTGCATCTTCAATGGGGCCCACCGTAGATTTCTCAGCCGGGTCTGGAGAAACTGTGTGGTAAGAGTCTTGGACTAGAATTCCGACTAGTTCCAGCTCTGCCTGAAACTCTGCCCAAGTGCCCGGTGTTCTTTCAGTGTGACGTGCCAGCTCTGTGCTAGGTGCAGGGATGCTGCCGTGTCCCCTCGCTCTCATGGGGCTGACAGCCTGAGCAGAGGCGACACGTGATAAAGAAACACATGACACCCCGGGAGAAAACTGCTCTGGCCCTAGAGAAGAGTGAGCAGAGGTGATGAGAGGGGAGGGGATGGGCAGGGGTTGCTCTTTTACACAGGCGGGTCGGACGAGGCAGCTCCGATGGGGTAAGACGTGAGCACAGGTGGAAGATGGAGTGAACACTGCTGCCATGTGGGGAAGACACCCCAAGTAGGAGGGACACTGAGCAGAAAGGCACTGAGGCTCAGTGTCCTTCATTCAAATGAAGGGGTCATGGTGACACGGTTCTAAGCTTCCAGAGCCTGTGGGTAGGAGCAGGGAAGCTCTGGAAGTTTAGGGAAATGATCTGTCCTAGGTGAACAGGCCCCCCTCAGAAAGTCCCTTCCTTTTCAGAGTCTCATATATCTCTTTTTCCAACTCTGTTTTGAGAAAGAAATTGTCAGGTTTTAAAATTTTATATATATATATATGTGTGTGTGTGTGTGTGTGTGTGTGTGTGTATACAATATGTGCGTGGGTGTATAAAATATACAGGTATATATTATATATGCATATATTATGTGTGTGTGTATATATATAACATTTAAACAGTGTACATCTGCACAGCAGACAAAATGGTTTTTCCAAGAATAGAATGTATATTATTTCAGTTAAAGATATTGCCACATACATCCTCAACACTAGATAACTTTCCATTTTTGTGTTTTTGAAATGTTTCTTTTTTTCTCCCCTGATTCCCTCCCTCCCACCCCCACCAGTTGTTTTTAAGAAATAAAAATAATCTGTCCTGTTAAGGGAGAGATATTTTCAAGCCACTGAATGGATTTTCCTTCCCTTGCTTTATTGATACATCCCCTCTCCTTCCAGTTCTAAAATAAGCACCCTGTCTGCCCTTAAACTAATCCAAAGGCAACACACTGCAGAATGGAGCGGGCCTGGGGAGAGCCAGACGGAGGTCATCTGGAAGTCGCTAAACCTGGAGAATGCGCCGGAGTGGTCCAGCCAGCCTGGCCTCGCCCATGGCCTGCTGCCTCCAAACCCAGGTGACAAGACGCTCTTAAAAACAGCAGTGGAATGTGGGGAGAGTTGGTATTTGCAAATGACAAATTTCTGATTGGATTCCAGTTCTTTGGAATGGAAAACCAGCAGCTTCCTGTTACAAAATGTACCAGCAGTTCAGGCCTAATACATGGGTGTGGGCAATCCATAGACTTCACATCTAAATTTGGCTAGAACTATAACAAAGCTGGCATATTTTTAGCCAGGTAAACATTTAGAGAGACTAGGTCAAAATGATGTTGGTTTCTGCTCCACGGTCCAGAGAAGAAATGATTCCAACTGAGTAAGAAGCCGGGACTAAAGGACAAAACTGGAGAGGTCGCCAGGCTGCTGGGATTCCTGGTGGCATCTCTAGGGTAGTACTTCTGGGGACTGAACAGTCTTTCCTTCCCCAGGAGAGGGGGCAGTTGCACAGAACAGAGCCCTGGCTACTGCAGAAGGAAAGCCCTCGCTGGGTTTACTACCCCTACTTTCTGGAAGATCGTAAACAAATGCTTTTCCCTCTCCACACCCTATGCTGTCTGTGTCTCTCTGCCCCACCCTCAGTCAGACGTGGGCTCAGTTAGAAGCAGCACAGGAGGAAGAGCATGCGGGGTATGAATGCAGGCTCTGCAGTCCCCGCCTGGGTGCAGGCCTGGCTCCTCATCTTGCTAAGTATGTGACCTTAGGCAAGGTGCTCATGCCTTACTCCCCTGTTACACAGAGAACCACAAAAGCACCTCAGAGCTGATTGGTTTTATGAAGATTAAATGGGAAAATGCAAATGAAATACTTAGAAGAGTGCCCAGCACATTGTAGGTGCTCAGTAATTAATAGTGCTCTTACCTACCCCACTCCACGCACTTTTAGACTTCTTTTTTTTTTTTTTTTTGCCATAGGGCACATGTACTTACTGGGCAGATGAACAGAAAGTGAGAAATCACCCCCAAGAGGGGATGGCCATGCCACAATCCCTTCTCCATTGCCCTCTGGATTTGGGGCACTCATGCACACGTGCCAGGCATGATTTACAAGCCATCGGGTCCAGAATCAGAACTGCGGTCAGTCATGTGGGATCCAGTACCTTAAATGTGCCACCTGCTGGAACACCAGGCACTTTTTTTCTACACTAACTGCACGAACCTTCACAAACCACTGAAATGCTACGCTTTCCCTGGGGAAATTCGGGCCTTGCAGAACTGATTTTCCAAACTGTAGTTCAACAGCTATTTATTGAGGACCTGCCATGTTCCAGGTCCCACACCAGCACTGGAGAAGTTAGATACCAGGTCCATAAATGGGGTAGTAGGATCTTATCTCAGTTCTCCAGTTCCTCTGACTTCCAACTTTGGGGAAGAATGGCTGGGGGGTTGCTGGTAAGAGACTCGGTAGAAAGAGCATGAACTTGAACTCAGAATCCCAATACTGGCTCCGTGTGGTCTTGGTGAAATTACTGACCTCCTCTGATAGTCCCATGGGGTTAAGACTCCGAGACTCTAGTTCTTAAAGACACAGATCACTAAGCAGACACCCGAGTAAGCCTGATGATTCTAAATCTGGTTTCCTCACCTAAATCGTGTTTTTCTTCCAGGGCTTGCTTCCTCAGTCCAGAGACAGCGAACAACCAAAGTTCACTCCCTGGAAGGTCTGACAGCACTGGGACACTTGAGGCCCACACATTTTGACGTAAATATGCGTCACTCCCAGGTCTGAAAAGAATCAAAGTAAGTCAGCGTGAAATGGGGACTGTCTGCAGAGCTGCAGCACAGGCATGTGGCAGTGGGACAGAGTCCTGCCAGCTGGTGGGCACATGGTCCCACCAGGGTGGAAGCACAAG
>NW_006159670.1:1930098-1930429 GCF_000334495.1 Tupaia belangeri chinensis | reverse complement strand
AAGTCCACCATTTACAACGGCGTGGGCTTCCTGGGCGGGCGCCCACCGTCCTTAAAGCTGGAGCAACTCCCAGATGGACGGAGGAGAGGGATAGAACAGGAAGTTGACTTTATCTCACTGAGGGCTAAGTATGTTTGTATTTCTGAAGTATCCCGGAGGGGACCAGCAGTTGGCATAATGGGTATATTGCTGGACTCCCATGTAGTTGCCCGCGGTTCAAATCCCGGCCCCAGTGGTTTAAATTCACACCGGGTGCGTGTGCGTGTGCGACCAAGATCCCGAGAGGAGAATGGAGGAGAAGGGACTGTGGCATGGCCATCCCCCTGGGGGG
>NW_006159670.1:1924465-1929874 GCF_000334495.1 Tupaia belangeri chinensis | reverse complement strand
GTCCCAGTGTGGCTGTTGGAAACAGGCCCACTCCCTTCCCACTGTGAGCTCTGGGCTCGTTCCCTCTGCTCCTGCAGGGTGGTCGCTTCCCACACGCGTGCAGGTGAGCTTTCTGCTGGGTACTCAGCAGTCACTTCTGGAGAGCTTCAGAGGTGTTCTCTGCACGGTGCAGCTTCAGAGACATCCTCGGCGTGGCGCTCCCCTTTCCCGGGTCCTTCCCTGGGAATGCGCGACCCCTCCTACCCCACTCCCCTCACCCCAACTCGGTTCCAACTCCAGCCCCACTGGTTTGTCAGCTAATTCACGCAACCTACACAGCTCTTCCTAGAAAGGAATTTTTACTTAGCATAAGACAAGATTTGTGGTAAGACAAAATCATGACACAAATAAATCCTCTAGCACCTCTCTCCATGGTCCTCGCCAATAGTTACCTACTGATGGGAATGAGGAAAAGAAATACTGCCCCCAAGGCATCAAATGTCAAAGTTCACAAAATGAATTCTTACTTCTGCTCCTGTCAAACACCTAACAGTATTCGTTGTAACAGTCCCTAGTAAACAGATGCGTAGTAAGCACTTTTTTTTTTTTTTACCCTAGCCTGGATTTGTAAGAATCAAGAAAATTTAAAGAAAAATGTTTTAAAATTTTTTTCTAGACATTTTCTTCCATACTTCTTAAGTTTTCAGTAAAATTTTTTTCTAGACATTTTCTTCCATACCTATTAAGTTTTTTTGAGTTTCTAAAAGTTCCCCAGATATTCCTGGAGGATTTATGGAACTAACAGACTCGGAATTACTCCCTGGATTCAGTTCCACGTCTAGCTTGTACGTATCTGAAAGACGAGTTATCAATCCGCAGTTCAGAGCTAGGAAACCTTAGGCGACAAGGCTTCGGCCTTCTCAGTTGTCTGACAGTCATCTCCCCCCAGGCCTGACACGCGCTCACTCTCTGTAGGAATTACGTGACATGGGCTGAAACGCCATCGCATCCACAGGCATCAGAGAATAGGAACCAGGGCGGCCATCCTTGCCGCCGAGAAGCGTCCGGGGTAGGGTGTGTGGACAACCGAGGAGTGGCCGGGGCTAAGGGAAGCACCATCAGGTGGAGCCACAGCAGCCAGCGAGCACGCTGGAGCATCTCCATCCCATCTGAGTTCTGTTTTCCACAGAGGCTAAGAGGACTTTTATTGAAAGAATTCTTCTATTTAACTTTATTATTAATTATTATTTTCCAGTTTGATCAGACTCTGAGAGAGAGGGAAAGTGAGAAAGCAAGCCACCAGGTTCAGGACTTGAGCCGAGGTCGGCCCTGTGGGATCCAGAGCCTTTAACCACCATGCCACCTGCTGGCCCCAAGAGGCTTTTATGACCAGGTCACTTGAGAATCCAGCTTGGATTTTTGGAACTTGTTTTTCAGTTGTACTGATTTCTTTCATGAGAGAGACGAGAGAGATGGGACAAGCCTCTTCAACAGTGTCTCACCCTTGCACCGAAGCCCCCCCAGGAAGTCAGGGTCACGGGCGTGTGCCTGGCATGTGCAGGTCAACGGGAAATTGAACCGCGACCTTCCACAAGGATCCAGTGTAGCTTGAGTGGCAAGTTGCCACTGCCACATCAACTTCCACAACGCCTACCTCAGAAATGCCCACAGAAGTGAGCCGCCTGCTGCTTTACAGCCCATGGGTGGGTTGTAAATAGTTCTCTGTTCTCCCTGAAGTGCAAGATGAGAAGGAGCAGGGTGTACAGGGAGAACAAGAACAGGCTGCGAGGAAGAAAGGGAGAGGGAGGGGAAGCCGACGGGTGTAAGAGGAGGACGAGGTCAGCAGAGGGGGCGTTGGCAGGCGTGAGTCCATCACACACCCACGCGCCTGAATCCTGCACCAGACCTAACCGGGGCCAGCCCGCGCACTCCCTGGACTTACCCAGAGTACCAGCAGACAAGCACTGGAAGAAAGTGCAGCACCCTGATGCCCGGGGAGAGGCCAGGGAGCCCCACGCCCACGCTCACTGCAGGGTGGGGACGAAGCAGGGTCCACCTCTTCTGAGAGGGACCAGCCCTGTGCTCTGTGGGCTGGCTTTTCCAGGGGACAGTAGTCTCTGAGTCTCTCTCACCTGTAAAACGGGGAGCTAGTCGTCTCTATCTCACCCAGACACAGTGGGGATTCCATGGAGAATCTCCGTTTGCTCTGTCTTGGTGGCCCTTCCTAGTGAGGTGTCTACATTCACAAGTAAACCGAACCAGAATGGCGGTGAAACCGAGCAAAGGTGCAGGCTGCTGTGTCAGGTTTCGGCAGTGGCGGAGCTTTTCTTAATCCCCTAAGATCTGTTCTAACAGGGACCTTCTCCACCTGTAAGCCTGTGTCCTGGGGCCTCTGGCCTCCACTATGGCACAAGCCGAAGATGGAAAGAATGAGGTCAGCAACCCAGGAGGGAGGCACAGCAGGAGGCCTGTGAATGTTTCTGACAATCTCAAAAATGAAATGCCTTTGGCTTTTCGCGTGAGCGTTCCGGGAGCTGCTTCTCTAAACAAGGACACGGCACTCTTCATGGCTGACAGCTCTCAGGAGCGGAATACTGTGCAAAGCCTATTTCTATCCCAACAGAGAAACCAAAGTCTGGACAGCCCGTGGGAGCAGAGGGGAGCTGCGGGGCTGTGCTTGCTCGCCCCCAGTGAAGGGCCCTGGCGGGACGAAAGGTATTTCCCCTTTGCGTGCAGAGCAGCCATCTGTCACCCTGCACAGCACGGGGAATCCTTCCTGAACAAGAGCCCTCCTGCCAGAGTTCCCTGGAAACGCTCCCCAGAAGATCCCGCCCACGCGGCCACGCCGCCTTCCCAGCCTGCCTGCCTCGTGGTGTTTTTCCTTTTGATTGCTCCGCAGAGCCAGGGAGAGAACAGCCTGCGGTTGAAAACGAGCAGGAAAGCCTGCATCCAACAGTCAGCAGACTGCATCGCTATTATTATTGTAGCCCTCGAACCGCACAGGCAGCTGAGGAGACCCGGTGGGAAGAGCAGATGAGAGCACGGGAGGGAGAAGCTAGCGAAGGTGTCTGACTCCGGGCTTAGCAGAAGCCCTCCAGAGCTCAGTGAGAAACGCCATCTGATAGTAACAGGGCCCCTGCAGCCAGCCATCCTGAGGACCGGGTTTCTCTGACCCCAGCAGAGTGACAGCCCCCTGCAGAAAGGATCTTCCCCTCCTGCTGGCCTCAGAACATTGGAGGGAAGAGCCAGGCCCAGAGGGAGGCAGGCCAGCTCCCAGGCGGAGGAACGAGAACGCTGTCCTCTGCTGGGGCCACCAAGGCTCAGTTAGCCCCTGGAGGCAGAGGTAGGCACGGCACAGTCTTGGAAATGCTGCTATATCCTACAAAACACCCAGAAGCTTCTTTCTGCCTAAGCTTTAGGGATCCAGAAACCGGTCACTGCACCCATGTGTAAAGTACCACCCCCTTCACGCCTGCCTTCCAGGGTTAATGCGGTTCTCCCTACCACGTCTGTGCTTTGGGGAATGGTGGAGAGCTTTCTGAACGAATTAGGCGAGCCCCAGGTGAGCCTCCACATATCCATCTGCCATAACCAGCTTCTGGCTCCCGGGCCGAGGTACTTCTCTCTAGCGTGACGCCGTTCCAACCAGGGAGACATTGGAGGGTTCCCAGCCCACCATTAGAAGTCGGCATTGAGAGCACTTTCTTCTTTAACCCCCCTGCAAATGCTCTTCTGGGCTCCACGGAGGAGCGACCGCGGGGCAGCAGCACCACCGTCCTCCAGGCTCCGGAACTGCGGGAGGAACGGGAGGACAGCCCGGTGATCCCAGGAGTCTGACTGGGGGCTTTTCTCACTGTCTCCTCGACTGCAGAAAGAATTGTCATGTGGTCGCTTTGTGATTGTCACACAAAGCGAGAGGAGTTTTCCTCATCCTCTGCTGAATCCCATCAATGCAAACAGCCAGGCTGGATACCGGGTAGGGAACCGACAAGAAAGGTTTTTAGCCCTCTGGTTTGGGGCGATTTTGGTTACCTGGAGAGGCTGCAGCAGCTCAGTAACGGGAAACCCTGCACTGGATTTGGTTCTGCGTAGACAGCCTTTTATGCTACTCGAGGAGCGTGCTCTGGGAAGAACAGAATTCCTCTCCACGTTTTTATACGAAAACCATCATTTCGTCCCATCACTGCGAGCACGGTATGTATTTGTGTGAGTGGTCACGCGCACCCCCAGCCCGTGGTCTCTCTGGTATATGGCATGCTAGCCATCGTCCATTCAAAGCCGGAAGTCTTGCAGTTGCGAAGTCTAGAGAATGGTGATTAGCTCTCAGTGTCGGCCAGATTGAAAAGGTCCCACCCAAGCAGAACTCGCTGTTCCATAAAGCTACAAGTTAGAGGTATTCCTCCAAATCTGTGGAGAAACTGAATCAGTCACTAGCTTCCTGGGACAAAAAAAAAGCAAGTGACCAGCGGGGGAGAAATGTTTTTCCCAAACACATAACTAATAGGAGGAGGTGCAGATGAAACCTCAGCAAGACATTAAGAACAAATTTGCTAGTGGAGAGGACTACCTAGTGTGCTCAAAACGAATCGATCACCGCACGGACTCCCACGTTTCCTGTTCTGGCATGAAAAGAAGTAGCACTTTCCGAAATTCGACGAGCCTCGTTCACGTTTTCATCACTCAAGTGACCCATATGTTCCAGGGGGGGACGTAGGCTCCCGTAGATGGGGAACGAGGGCCGGGGTGGGGCTCTGCAGATCACTTGGCCCAAACCCACTTTAAAAATAAGAAAACGGCCCAGAGAGGGGAGGAGACTCAACACAAAGCATCAGAGCAGGTAGCACAGAGCCCAGGATGGAGACGCTGTCTCCTGGGCCAGCGGGCTGGCCGGCCCCCACAGCCCCCCAGTCCCCCCGCAGGCTCCCTGGGCGGTGCCCTGCCACCTTCCGGTGCCCGCTCGGCCACCTGCTCAGGCTAAGGACCAGGAGGGCAGGGGACGCCCGCCCTTGCCTACGCCCTCCCAGGCCTCTCAGGCCTCCCTGGCACAGCCACTGCCATCCCCCTGCTCGGAGCGCCAGGACTTACCGTCCCCTTCTACCATCAGCTGTCTGTGCTGCGCTACCTCTCTGATCCTGGCGGCCGGCCCCCCAGATAACCGTGACTGCGACCTCCGACCTCCGACCCCCGACCCCACCTTCCTACTCACCTCGCTTTGGTCCTGCCTTCCCCTCTAGGTCAGACACTCCTTGCAAGTAGAAAATGTCTTGTCTTTGTGTCCTAATACCTAACACAGCATCCAGCCCACAGGCCCCATCAGCAAAAAGAGTAGTGTCAGTCCTGCCTCCCTCTCCCTCTCCCTCTCTCCCTCTCTCTTTCTCTCCCCTCTCTCCGTCTCCCTCTCTCTTTCTCTCCCCTCTCTCTGCCTCCCTC
>NW_006159670.1:1922613-1924142 GCF_000334495.1 Tupaia belangeri chinensis | reverse complement strand
TTTCTCTCTCTCCCCCTCTCTCTCTCCCTCTCTCTTTCTCTCTCTCCCTCTCTCTCCCTCACTCTCTCTCTCTCTCCCTCTATCTCTCTCCCTCTCTTTCTCTCTCTCTCCCTCTCTCTCTCTCCCTCCCTCCCTCCCTCTCTCCCTCTCTCTCTCTCTCTCCGCCCCCTCACTGGCATATGTATTATCTATCCCAACCCACAGATTCCCAGCTCCTTGAATTCTTTCTCCTCTATTCCACAATTAGACTGTCTGAAGTGGAGACAGTGCAAAGTCAGAGAGAACTGTCAGGTGTACATTTTTTTAAACTTTTTTAAAAGTAAAAAAACAGGGACAACAGGTGGCATCATGATTAAGACTCTGGACTCCTACAAGGTCACGTCCTGGACTTGGTGGTTTGCTCTCTCACTTTCCCTCTCCCTCTCTCTCTGTCTCTGGTGAGCACACATACTCTTTAGCAAATGTAAAAATAATAATAATGATAAATAAAATTAAATAATTCTTTGAAAAATTATTTACATTTTTCTTACCTTTTTTTGTATTTTTAAAATTTCCATTTTATCACTGTATATCTTTTTTTTTATTTTTTATTTTATTTTATTTTTTTGGAGAGGTTTTTGCTATAGGGCACATGCGCTCACCAGAAAGACAGAGACAGAGAGATAGAAAGTGAGAAATCACCCCCCAGGGGGGATGGCCACGCCACAATCCCCTCTCCTCCATTCTCCTCTCGGGATCCTGGGTACTCATGCACCCGTGCCCAGCGTGAGTTTAAGCCACCGGGTCCAGGACTCGAACCGCAGTCAACTACATGGGAGTCCAGCGACATAGCCCTTACGCTAACTGCAGGTCCCTCACTGCATATCTTCATAGTGTACAACATGGTCTTCCAGCGTGAATACAGTGCATATTAGTCAAGTCTAAAATATTACCATGTACATTATCATCCACAAGTAACTTTTCATTTTTATGTCTCTTAAATGCTTTTTCCTTTGGCCCTCCTGCCCTACCCCCATTACTCACCCCTTCCTACACTGCCCACGCCGCCCTGCGTGCCGACAGACCTTCCGACCTCAGCGTCGGCTCAGAGGGCGGACATTCGGGACGCACAATGCCTCTTGCACGCTGAGTTGCTTGGCATAGCATCACGTCTTCCTTATCTGCGCACTCTGTACCGGACATCAGGGGCCCACCGTGTCTCAGGGCCGAGTGGTAGCCGTAGTGTCCCCTGTGCCACACTTCAACACCTCTGATTCTCCGTGGGGTCTGGGTGTCCCTGACGACTCCGTCTGAGTCTGCCCACTCTGCTCGCCGGCGTGCGCAGTAACGGGGAAGTGTTCTCGGCCCTGACATCGTGGTGCCCACCGACTGGCTCTGGAGAGGAGCCCAGGCCAGCTGCAGACCGGGCTGAGTCACTCAGGCCACCAGCTATCCTGAAGTGGCAGGGCTTCCCCAAGGGAGCTGGGAGCTCCCTCTCTCAGTCCTGGGAGCGAAGGCAGCAGTCAGTGAAGGCAGAAGGCAGATCGGAA
>NW_006159670.1:1916391-1922280 GCF_000334495.1 Tupaia belangeri chinensis | reverse complement strand
GAAGACGGGCGTCAGTCGCTCCCCCCTCCTTCCGCTCACCTATGGTGATTCTTCAGCAAAAGCAAATAGGCAATTTTCTGCAGGAGGGAGATTAGAAAATGGCCTGCTTTAGTGATATTTCAAGAGTAATTTGTCTTCAAATACCACAAAAGCTCATCTGGAATAAAAAAGTCAAACTCACAGAAGTGGGGCGTAGAACAGGGCTTACCAGACATTGGTGGAGAGGGGGGAGGAGAGACCTCTGTGGCCAGTGCGTCCCAAGTTCCGGTCAGGAGGAGAACGCTGAGATCTGGTGTGCAGCGTGGGGACTGCAGTTCATGCGACTGCACCCCTTGTACTGCCAGGAGAGCAGATCATCTAGCTTGATGGAAATTCTAAATGTGTCAGACTATCACACGTACCCATGAGTGTATACAAGTAGGATTTGTCAATTAAAGAAGAACTTTTAGGGGCCAGCAGGTGGCGTAGTGGTTAAGGTACTGGACTCTTTCGTGGCCGAGCATGGTTTGAGTCCTAGACATGGTGGCTTGAAAAATCACGCCAAACACATGAACATGTATGCCCAGAATCCCAGGAGGAGAATGGAGGAGAAGGGATTGCAGCATGGCTCATCCTCCTGAGGGAGATTTCTCACTTTCCCTCTCACAGCCTCTTCCCGTCTCTCTCTGGCAAGTGCACATGCTCTATGGCAAAAACCTTAAAGAAAAATAATAATTTTAAAAAGTGGAAACCAGCAGTTAGCGTAATGGCTATGTCGCTGGACGCCCACATAGTCGACCGCGGTTCACGTCCCGGACCCGGTGGCTTAAAACTTACAGGGCGTGTGTGCGTGTGTGCCCAAGATCCCGAGGGGAGAATGGAGGAGAAGGGATTGAGGCATGGCCATCCCCCCTGGGGGGGTGATTTCTCGCTTTCTGTCTCTATGTCTCTCTCCGTCTGTCTGGCGAGCGCATGCGCCCTATAGCGAAAACCTCTCCCAAAAAAAAATAATAATAATAATTTTAAAAAGTAATTTGTCTTCAAATTTACCCACAATTGGGACCAGCAGATGGCATATGGTTATGTCACTGGATTCCCACATGGCCGACCGTGGTTCTAGTCCCAGACCTGGTGGCTCGAAACTCACACCAGGCACATGTACATGCACGCCCAGAATTCCAAGAGAATACTGGAGGAGAAGGGATTACAGCATGGCCACTCCCCATACCCTGGGGAGTGATTTCTCACTTTCTGTCTCTCTGTCTCTGACTCTCCAACAAGTGTACATGCCCTATAGCAAAAATCTCTCTTAAAAAGTAATAATAATTTGTCCATGATGCTATTTTCCTATAGACTATTTTGGTTTAAAAGAGTCAGGAAAAAAACAACACACAAATTTGCTATCCTGTATTGAGCTTTTCTGTGGTGGACCCTTTCCTAGGCATGTTATGTCTCGTCTCCTTTCGGAGCCCCACCAGTGAGTTGCACACTGCGTCTTCTGTTGTACAGGGGAAGAAACTGGGGCGCAAAGACATTAAGCAGCTGGCCTGAGGTCACAGCTAGCAAGGGTAGAGTAGGAACTTCAACTGTCTTTCTGACATCATAAAGAAAACACGCTTTAAGCGGAAGTGCGGACCTGGAGCTGGTACCTCGGGATAGCCATGGGCCCCTCCGGGGGAAAGATCAACCAGCCCCAAGCAGAACTGAAGAGGCAGCTGTCCAAACGCAGGCAGGTATTACCAGGGGTGGCCACTGAGGCACCAGGTGGTGGAGGCTGTGGTCGACCAAGGGCTGGTCCAGAAGCCGGCGCCCGGTGCATGTGCCAACAGTCCTCATCAGGGCGGAGGTGGGGAAACTCCACTAGCCCATCCGGCTTGCCCAGAAGGAGAAGGCAGCCCCCTCAAAGCCAGCCAGGACTGGTGAACCACAGCCCAACCGGCAACAGAAGGCAAAGCCCCCGGGATGTAGACATGGAGGACCTCGGGGGTAAGAACTGAATGCCGACTCCTTCATCAGAGAATCCACAGGTAGAGTGAGAGGGCCCAGCGACTGATGGGAAGGACGCTAGAGAAACATCGCCCTTTTTCACTGTCCCCAGGCTCTTCTCCCGTAGTGGCCTCCTGGCCTTCCCTGGAGAGTGATGTGAAGGGGACCAAGGTCCAGAAGAAAGATTGGAGAGAGGCCTTTGCAGCATCAGTTCCATCTATAATAAAGCCCTAAAACTCAGAGGGAAAAAATAAGCTTCACTTCTATACTATAACTCTTGCAATTCCTCTTAAATTAAATGTCCGACATTAAAACTTTTAAATGAAGACTTCATAGCAAACAGTAAAATAATAGTTTTCAAAGCTAATATTAGGAGAGAGAAATAAGAAGGTAAAATATTTTTAGTAGTGGAATGTGGAATCACCTGGAAAAGAAGAAAACAATTATTTAAAAATAGAAGTATAAAAGTCATTCCCTTCCTTACTTCTTCACAAACAGCATGCTAACACCAAAGGGCAGAGCTGTTCCCTCTCAAGTAAACAATATTTAAATTCCCCCTCTTTTTTTTTTTTTTCCTCATTTGCTAGCAGGTGCATGAACTCACTGGAAAGAAGCAGAAGATGGAAAGTGATAAAGCCCCCCCACCATGAGACATGGTCCCGCCGCATTCCCTTCTCCATCGCCCCTTTTGGGATTTGGGGTATGCACTCACAGGTGCCCAGAGTGGGCCTGGGACTTGAACCACACAATCAGCCATGTGGGATACAGTCACCTTAGCCACCACACCATCAGATGGCCTTAAATTATTTTTAAATTAGAAGTGAATGCAAACAGCAGGGCGCTTGGTGGTAGGAGGCCGGATCCCACATAGCTTACTGGCGGCTCAGCCCCACAGCTGGCGGCTTGAAAAACACACCAGGCATATCAGCATGCGTGCGCAAAATCCTGAGAGGAGACCGGAGAAGAGATGGTGGCATGGCCATTCCCCTGGGAGGTGATTTCTCATTTTCTCTCTCTCTCTCCTCTCTTCTCCTCTTCTCTCTCCTCTCTCTCTCTCTCTCTCTCTTTCCAGCAAGCACACTTGTCCTATAGGAAAAAAAGATAGTTAATTGCAATGTATTTAGGTAGTGTCTCAGATGTGGAATGCATAACCAATACCACATTTTAATCACTACAACTTTGAACCAAATCTAGCATTTATTGAGTATATGGTATGGAAAAATATTAAGATAGAATTTTTAAGGACTGAAGAGCCACTGGAAAGAAAACCCATTAAAATAAGATATCTAAGGGACCAGCAGTTGGCATAATGGCTATGTTGCTGGACTCCCATGTAGTCAACCATGGTTCGAGTCCTGAGCCTGGTACCTTAAACTCATGCCAAGCGCATGTGCATACATGCCCAAGAACACAAGGAGAATGGAGGATAAGGGATGCGGTGTGGCCATCCCCCCAGGGGATTTCTCTCTTTCTGTCTCTCTGTCTCTCTCTGTCTTTCTGGCGAGGGCACATGCCCTAGAGCAGAAACCTCTCAAAAAACAAACAAACAAACAAACAAAAAACCCACAAGATATCTAATAAAAGACAAGTTACTATTCGAACAATAGCAGAACCTTGTCATAAAGCGGGGGTTTGTTGCTAATAAATTCTACAGAAAATAACCACTAAAGAAATTGGAAGAAGGAGAAATTATCTGGGTAAGGTCTTACCTACAAGTTGGAAATTGAGCTATATTTTGAAAAATGGGAAGGTGGAGAAACACAGGGAAAGCATTTTGTGAATCTGTTTGAGCAAAGGCTCCGTTGTTGGAAAACACTGAGTATATTTGGGGATGGTGTTTTGAACAAATTGTTTTTAGCAGACTTACCTGGAAAGGGAGATTGCAGCTAAATCTCCTCTGACCGGAAAACCAGAAAGAATACAATTTTGGCATGGCCGTAACTGAATAAATTAATGCTTTGCAGTGCTTGAACAAAATCTAGTACCAGTATGGGCTGAGTAAATCCTGGCTGTTTTTATAGCATAGGGGTTAACAGGCTCAGAGCATCCTGAGTTCAAAGCCCAACTCTTCCACCAGGAAATTCTGAATACATTATTCCACTAAGTTTCATTTTTCTATGTGTGAAATAGGGAGGAGAATTCTTCCTGCTTCATAGGCATACGAGTGATCTATTGCTATGTAACAAATTAGCCAAAATTCCAAACCGTATGACCTATTATCGAAAGCGCTGTCTCACCGCACACGCTTCTGCTGTCTCCTGTCCCTCAGGCGCCAGTCAGTGGTCCAAGCTGCGACCAAGGGGAGCGGATGGCATGAGGGCTCCAATGTAAGGAGCTGGGACCGGGAGGGGGGGGGCTCTCACAGTCTGCCTAGCACCGTGGAGCTGTCGCATGGGATAACTGAGATTGTCCTTGTAGTTGGCTGTCTTTGCCAACAGCAAGTATCCGCAAGATTTAGCTGTTTATTAAATGTTTTGCATGTTATTCTATAGGCACCAAAACGCTGGTAAGAATTTTAGAACTAAAGAGGGACTTAAATGTGGTTTCAAAAGACCGATTTTATTGGGTTGTCAGGAAAGTCATGACACATTTTTGCATAGAAAAAATCATCATGGGGAACCAGCAGTTAGCGTAATGGCTATGTCGCTGGACTCCCACGTAGTCGACCGCGGTTTGTGTCCCAGACCCAGTGGCTTAAACTCACGCCGGGCGCATGTGCATGCGTGCCCAAGATTCCAAGAGGAGAACGGAGGAGAAGGGATTGCGGCGTGGCCATCCCCCCTGGGGGGTGATTTCTCGCTTTCTGTCTCTATGTCTCTCTCTGTCTGTCTGACAAGCGCACGCCCTATAGCAAAAACGTCTCAAAAAAAAAAAAAATCACCATGACTTTCTAGACAACCTAATATATGAAAGACAAAATCAAAATGGGTTCGCACAGGAAAGGTTAAGAGGCTGGCGTGAGGCTCTCGGTTTCCGAAGGAAGACCTTCCCAAGATACAGCCAAGGCATAGAAAAGGCAGAATTGCCTGGTACTTACGGCCTCAGATTCTCGAAGGACACCATTTGGTTTCAAAGTCCAGCTGGTCCATAAATAACCTATCTTTGCTAAAATGTCTTCATCTGTAAGATGCGAAAGGTAACCACATGTACCCCAGAGTGTGCCCGTGAGGGTTAACTACTCCATTTGCAGCTCTTACAACAGTGCCTGGCACAGGGTCACCCTCAGTCAAGCTCGGTTTTAATAAAAGAAAGGAAAAACATGTCGATATTTCCTATGAGTAATATATACAGGAAACACTGAAATCATTTGCTGAATGATTTGTCACATTTCAATTTTTAAAAACAGATGTGTCCCATGAATAATGAGATATCGGGGTAAGAAAGAGCTATCGGGGCAGCCAACGGCAGGCTAAGGCAGTTGGATCCCTCGTGGTCAGCCACGAGGTCGAGTCTCAGACCTGGAGGCTTGGAGAACACGCTGGGCACATGTGAGTATGTACCCAAAATTCCAGGAGAGAAACACAGCAGAAGGGATCACAGTATGGCCAATCCCTCAGTGATTATTTAAAAAAAAAAAAAAAATCATCCCCCGGGGGAAGGTGATTTTTCCCTCTCTCTGTCTCTGTCTCTCTTGCTCTCGCTCTGTCTCTCTCTGGTGAGCTTGCATGCTGTATAGCAAAACTAAAGAGACAGAGAGATTAAAAAAAGAAAAAAAAAAAAAAGAGAGAGAGAGGTAGTCAGGGTGGCTCTGCATTTCGCCCCTGAGAAATGAAGCTACGGTGACAGCGTAGGGCAGAGTACGCGGGTGCAAGGAGGAAGCTGCAGTCTGGCCTCAGACACCCCGAGCTGAGCTGCCTCGGCACCAGCTCCCAGGGCACACCGCCCTTCAAGGCGTCTAGGCCCGGCGCACGCCTGCCTCGCCTG
>NW_006159670.1:1898007-1916369 GCF_000334495.1 Tupaia belangeri chinensis | reverse complement strand
GGCCCCGCCCCCCGCCTGCCTCGCCTGGAAGCCCAGTGAGAGCCAGCCTAGCTCCTTCTCCGGCAAACCCACCCGGTAGACACACACGGCAGAGCTCCTGCCACTATTAGATGCTCAAGTAAGATTTGTGGACTGAGAGTGAAGGAAGAGAAGGAGTGGAGAATCAGCTTCAGTGAACCGGCCTTTCATCTGCCAGCCTTCTTTTCCGCACTGTGACAGTGATTTCTTAGTTCCCATGCCTCTATTATGTTTCGATAAATAAATACATAGAGTACATTTTTTAAGATTTTCTATTTATTTTTGGCCGGAGGACTTGGGTGCTTGTCATCCCTCCCCACGGGGCACGGTCACACTGCCCACTCTGCCCCCCATCTGGCCATCCCCTCAGGAGGCTGTGCTCGCTGCCAGGCGGGAGGTGACTGCAGTCGGCCTGTGCATCAGCTCCCTCCACGGCACCGAGGAGCAGCCTGTGCTGACTTTTTGGTTGGTTGGTTGGTTTCCCCAGACATAAAGGACATAAAGAAAAATCCCAAAATCCAACCGAAATTCCCACTTCCTCTGACTGGGGGAGGAAGGACCCTGTCGACCCTGGGAGGTCGGAGTCCCGGGCTGGTTTGGTAGGCAGGCAGGCCGGGAGAGGCGCAGGCCGGAATAGGCGCAGCCCCGAGCACCCTCGTGCCCGCCAGCGCCCCCTGTGGTCGAGGGCAGGAGTACCATTCTGGGCGCCTAATGCGTGCGCAATGAAACGTGTGTGTGTGTGTGTGTGTGTGTGTGTGTGTGTGTGTATGTATAGCACATCTTCATAAACAAAAGCACAGGGGTACCTAAGTCGGCTGATTTAAAAATAAATAAATAAAAGCCTTGTTTCTGAGATAGAAAAACCTTAAAAACATGAAGGACAACAAAAATACCCTTCTTATTACCATTTAACAGGCTGAGAGAGGCCCCAGGGGTTAACGGCTACTCACGCATTAGCCAGATATCCGAAGCTCCGAATGCCTTCCACATGGGTAAAATTAGGTGCCCTTGGGACAGCTGGTTAGCGCAGCCTCATGGCCGACTGTGCAGTTCGCATCCCAGACCCAGTGGCTTGAAAAGTACATCAGATGCGTGTGCGTGAGTGCGCAGAATCCTAAGAGGAAAACAGAGGACAAAGGATTGCGGTGTGGCCATCCCCCTCAGGGGGCTATTTCTCTCTCTTTCTCTCTCTCTCTCCCCCCCCACCCCAGTAAGTACATGTACTCTATAGCATTTTTTTTTAATAAAATTAGGTGCCCTTTTTAATAGCTAAGAACTTCAGCTGTGAAGCAGCAAAGGCCTGCCCTTGGAGAGACCCCATGTCCCGTCAGTCTTTCAAAGCTCAGGAGCCATTGTAATAGTCTGTGCAGTAGCGTTCTTGCTGAAGTTAGCCAGAATCGGTGTCTCTCGAAGAACGCTTCATGATCCCTCACTTTAGTTCTGCTCCGTAAAAACCCTGCATCTGGGAAATGGAATCTCACTGCCCTTAAGAAAGCACATCATTGCTCTGGGCTACGGAGAAGTTTACTACCACTTCCCGGAAATCGCTCCAAGGATCGGGCTCAGCTCTTTGATAAATTGGGTGTCCTGGCTCTAAAGCAGGCATTACCTAGGCTGTCTCACTTTAGGAAAAGAGTCCTGTTCAGAAATCTGAGCTGCAGGCCAGTCGTGGTGGCACAGCAGTGACGCAACGTTCCACGATGCTGCGTCTCCACGGAAAGGTCTCGGGTCCTCACCCCGAGGCCTCCCTGTGGGCCAGTAGAGGCACCATGGCTGGCTGTGGCTGGGAACTGACTGCAACACCAAGACCCTTTCAGGGGTCTGTTTGTCTCTTTCATAGAAGAACTAAAATAAACTTTTTTAAAAAATAAATTTTTCCAGGACCAGCAGATGGCATAATGGTTATGTTGCTGGACTCTCACATAGTCTACCACAGTTCGAGTCCCAGACTCAGCAGCTTAAAAACTCATGCTGGGCATGTGTACATGCATGCCCAAGATCCCGAGAGGAGAATGGAGGAGAAGGGATTGCGGTGTGGCCATGCCCCCTGAGGGTGATTTCTCACTTTCTGTCCCTCTGTCTCTCCAGCAAGCCCATACACCCAATAGCAAAAATCACTAAATAAATAAATAAATATTTCCAATTTTCAGACCAAAGAATTGGGTCATTGGAAAAGTGTCATATTTTTCTATGTTTTCTATGCAAAAATGTGTCATGGCTTTTCTGACAACCCAAGCCCAAGCCATATCACATACTAAGAAATAGATGTCATCTAAAGAATTTTCTTTTCATGAGGATAAATCCATCTTAACTGGTATTTTACTGTAAGCTCTCTGCCAATGTAGGGCCTCTGCTTCCCACAAAGTCTCTCACATTTATTTCTGGAAGGCACCATGGAACCTTCCTGCGAGATTCATGGCTGGGCTCTGCTCACTGCCACATCAGTACTACTCTGGCTTTCATCTGCCGGCCACCAGCCAGTGCCACCTCAGTTATGCAAAACTAGTGTCTCCACGTAACCACGCTGCAAGAAAACCAAGATGGCCCTCTATCGCACTTGGTCTTGGAGCTCCTCTTAACAGATTAAACTTTAGGAAAATCTCTCTTTAACGTCTGTCTTACTTCACGGTCTCATAGAGCCTCGCCTTTTACCACCCTCACAATAGATGGGGCCTAGTGCTTAACCAACGGAAGTCCATCATAGCCTTGCTGGGTCTTTACAGACACCTGGCTGCAGAGATGGGGAGGGGAAAGATGCCACCAGCCCCTCCCTTAACCAGCTGAGAAGACTTAATCGGCTCAAGCATTCCAGAACCACGCCTCGCTTCTAAATCTGGATCAAAGCGTTGTCTTGACTGGGTCCACCTTCCTCCTGCTGCCTCGCTCATCATGCTTATCTTTGCAGAGAACTGAAATCATCACCCAGCCAGCCCTGCCCATATGGAAGGGAGACTACCCCGAGCCGTGACCGCCCTGCTGCTGCTCTCAGGTCTCCCTGTGATCGCCCCATCCTGCCCAAGACGATGACCAGGTCTGCTCACACTGCACAAGACAAGGAATACTTGGCCCTTTGTTTTAGATGCCGTCTTCCCTTTACAAGTTTTGTTCCTCACTCGGTAAGGAAGTGGTGGTTAACTGGCCTCCTGAATAAGTCCTTTTCCTCGTTACCGAGTTTTGCGGGGAGTGCACAGACCTCATTTCTGGTCCTCAGAACAGGCGTCCCTGCCTATTCCGGGTCATCTCTAAGGCACACCCACCACTTGCCACAATCCACACAAAGGTGCAAAGCTATGTGGTAACGCGTGGCCCTGTGTTTTTCTCTTTACCTGCCTCTCTCCTTACTATCAAAAAAGGAGTTACATACCTCTACAGCTGGGGGGTGGGGGGACACGGACGGACAAAGCAGTCAGCGTTCAGCCCCCACCCCACACGAGTCCTCTCCGTTCGTCTCCTCAGTCCTTCATGCAAACATCCAGAGGTTCCCAGGTGCACTCAGACCTGACTCCCAGAAGATTCTCTTTTCTTTAAGTATGCATGTATCCATGTGAGAGGAAGAGAGAGATACCGGGCCTCACGCCGTGGTCCTCCCTTGGCCCCAGCCAGCCCTGGGGTAACAGGCACACGTACATGCTCGGCATGCAGAGGGAGACCTCGGAACTGGGACCTGCTAGCAGTGGGCCTTCTTTGTTCAACGTGGGGACTCCAGGGACCCAAGATTTTGTCAGAACCAATGACAAGCTAAATAGAATTTCAATCCAACTACTTCTCTCACGACAAAGGACTATTTGATAAGCAAGTTTTAGAAATTTTAATCCCATATGCCATATAAAAATGCCAGTCGTTGTTAATTTAAAGAGAGAAAAAAAAACAAAATGATTATGAGTGAAGAGAAGGTTTACAAGTAAAGAATTAAATTGGCGCAGCCAACATGTTAAACAGATGGACACCAGTTTCAAAAAACCTCTCTTGAATATGCAATTGTGTTTAATGTTGAGTGATAAGAACTATGCTACCTACATGTGTTTGAAAGATGTAAGTAAATGTCAAATAATAGCAATCAAATGAAAAGAAAGGACGCTGCTGAGGGAAAGAAAAGATATCCTTTGTTCATTGAGTCATAAATAAAGAGCAATGAATATCAGGAATAAGCAAGTATTTGAGAGCCCCTGAAAACATGAATGCCACACAACAGATCGTATTAAATCCATGCTACAATACTTTGAAAACTAATCATTTCTTTCCACACCAGATTTAATAAAGTGAGAAAGATGTACCTAAAGGATGTGGATACTTAAGAATAAACTGCAAACCATCTAGGCTTTGTTTTCAATTATCTGTGCCTGATCGCTCCTTCTTTTAGTATTTAGATTCCAATGAAGAAAGCTCAGGCTTATTTGTCCACCCTCTTATCCGCAGCAAACTGTGATACAGTCCTACAAAAGCCTGCCCGTGTCAGTCACGCTCCCTGTTCTTCCTTTACACATGTGTGCTGCGTTTTCTTTTTGCCAATTTCCTTTTTTCTTTTTAAACTTATTCCAGTTCTTTAACTCCAATAACAGACCTTTCCACTCCAGTCATCTGAGCACCGGGAATAGTCTCTCCAGTTACCCAGACTTCTCTCGGAGACACCCTGGGTGTCCAGCAGCCGCAAATCATAATAAATCAGGATTCCGACAACGCAGGACTCTTCTGATAGAGATCAGGTACAGAATAGTTTTTAAAGTACTTGGTTTTCAAATGAAAACCACAAATCGACGCTAAAAAGTCACAATGTTGAAAATGACATTGTCAAAATAGCGCTGGGCTCTACAGAAAATCTGTATTTTGAGCTCTGCCAAGTGCTAATTGAGTCGGCATTAGACAAACGTGCAGATCAAAGTGCCGGAAGTTTGGACACGATCCCATTCTGGTAGCTATATAAACTGAGCTGCTATCTTCATCACAATTTTAGAAGTCATTTTCTGAGTGGACATTATGAAATTGCAACAGAATTACAGCAACGAGAGGAAATGTGATCTAATAATTAACCCCCAATTTTATCCTATACTTGTACTTCTTCAACATAATACTTTCATTTTATCTTTAAGTACACAAGGCATTCACATGATTCAGGAGTACAAAAGCATTTTCAGTGAACGAAATCAAAGTGGTAAAATAAACTATACCTTTTCTGCACCCCCCAGTGCTTTTATACACATATACCCACCCTGAGACAGAAACTTCTTACCATATCAAAAGCCACTTCTCGGGATTGCGGCGTGACCATCCCCCCTGGGGGGTGATTTCTCGCTTTCTGTCTCTGTCTCTCTCTGTCTGTCTGGCGAGCGCACGCGCCCTACAGTGAAAATCTCTCCAAAAAAAAAAAAAAAAAAAGCCACTTCTCCACGTCTCACCAGCACAACCCATTGAGATGACAAAGCTAAGTTCATTGTAGCCATGGCACGAGAAAACCGTACCGCAGAGTTCCGTGTCTCCTAGGGTATAAGAATTAGCTGAACGGTTGGGGCCAGCAGATGGCGTAGTCGTCGCATCACTGGGCCCCCACGTGGCCAACCGTGGTGCGAGTCCAAGACCTGGTGGCTTGAAAGTCACACTGGGTGCATGTGCCCAAGATCCCAGGAGGAGAATGGAAGAGAAAGGATTGTGGTGCGGCCATCCCCCTGAGGAGGGGAGGTGTGATTTCTCACTTTCCCTTTATCTCTGTCTCTCTCCCTCTCCAGCAAGTGCATGCACCCTATGGCAAAAAACCTCTTAAAAATTAAAAAAAAAAAAAAAAGAATTAGTCAAGTGGTTTAAGGTGTGTATTTACTTTTTTAAATTATTATTATTATTATTATTTTTAGAGAGAGATTTTTGTTATAGGGCGCGTACACTCACCAGAGTGACAGAGAGGCAGAAAGCAAGATATTACACCCTGGGAGGATGGCCACACTGCAATCCCTTCTCCTCCATTCTCCTCTTGGGATCTTGGGCACGCACATACAGGAACCCAGAGTGAGGTTTAAGCCACTGAGTCTGGGACTCAAACTGTAGTCAACTGTGTAGGAGTCCAGCAACATAACCACTACTCTATGTGCTGGTCCCAACGTGAGTCTTTCAATGCAGAGAAGGAACTAGAATCGAAATAAGAATTGTGGCACAACAGTCCAGGATTGTGGAATCATCAAGATAAAGATGTTGAGATTGAGAAATTCAAGTCATCTCAGGGTGAAGAGCTGCAGGTCCTGGGGAAGCTTCTGTAATGAGCAATCATACCGTTAGGTCGAGGAGGGCAGTTCCAGAAGAGCGAGGAAACCATGGTGGGAATGGCAGAAAAGCAGAGTCATGTTAGAGCAGTCACTTGGTGCTTCGTGGTCTCTGTTCTCAGCCTCCGGGCTGAGAGTAGAAGCAGATGGTCTTAGTTTTCAAGGTCTTCTGTGCACTGATAAGAACAGATACAAATACGTATCCCGGGTCCTCTTTCTACCCTTTGTATTCTGGACAACTGCATGTTATACCCACTACTTTTGAACTTCGCCTTTCTCGTTTAACAATGGATCTCAAACACCTTTTCCTGTCAGTGTGGGACGGCTTCCTCTTTCTTTCATACATGATATCCCTAATAATGTACCAAAATAATCTTACCCAACCTCAGCTGGGTTCCTCCCAATCTTGTTATCCTTTTATTCCTACCACTTCACAACCTAAAGGATGAATTCTCAGAAATGGAATTGCTAGACCTAAAGGTATATGCATTTGCAATTTTCATGGATATTGCAAATTGACCTTGGTAAGATTCCAGCAATTTCCTCTTTCACAAGCCCCTACTCCCAATTTTATAGACTTAGCACACTGCAGGCCCGAAGACTCCAAGCACTTCTTAGTTTACCCAACTGCTAAACAGAATGTGTGGCTCTGACCCACGAATCTCCTAAGCCCCAGCAGTGCCTGCATGGACTTGAGCCTTTCCAAAGGGACATGGCCAAGGCCGACCTTGGAAAATTCAGCTGGAAGATTCCCCAGAACTCATAAATAACCAGTGTAGGATAACCAAGCACATTTCTTAGTCTGTGCTTCCTGGACCAATTGCAGTCTCTGAATGGATCCCACAACAGTAAAAGAAGAAAAGGGAAAGAAATGAGTAAGTGGAAGAAAGTGATAAGAAAAACACAAAGCAGAGAAGAAGCAATAGCAGAATAAATGCCGCCTTGTGCTATGAAACAGATTGGTTGTATTAGTGTGGGTTTTAAAAATAGCAATTTCATTAACAAGTGCAGTAAATTTGCATTTTCAGACATTTCCAAAGCTGCCTGGTCTCAAACAGTCTCCATCTCTTGCCATTCAGGTTGGTTTTGCGATTATTCTTTACACACACCCTTTAGCTCACAAAAACTAACACATTAGGTACATTTGTAAGCCCTACGTCTCCAACGCACGGTCATTAGCAGATTTACTTGTTTTGCTTGATCTACCTTTCAGTGTGAAAAGCCTCCCAATCCTTGGGGGCTTTAAGTCAGCTCGTCAAGAATCCCTGATGACTGGTGGTTTGGCTAAAGACCAAAAAGAAGAAGGAAAAAACAAAAAACCATGAAACACCCAGACTCTTTCCACATCCGAATCTCTTTGCTTATCTGATTATGCCCAAGTCTAAAGTGAAAGATAGAAGGTATTTTTCTTTGGTCAGTAAGGATGGGAGGAACTGCTGAATTATGTACACAAGGAGGCATTTAGGAAGTGCTAGTTGATAAGACCTATCTTTAAAGCAATTAAAATAACCATAGACTCAGCATGGCCATACAGGCGGCTAAGACACAGCCAGAGGCTGAGGCCACCAGGGAGGCCCGGGGTCAGCCTGCCAGCCTCAACATGAGGAGCGTGGTGACACAGGCCTGCAGGGCTAGCGAATCCAGAGAGCAGGGCAGGAGGGTGCTGCCAAAATCTCACTCTCTCTCATTTAGTAAATGAACTTTAAAAACTTTAATCATACACAGTATTTGTTTTTTAAAAATCCAGCACTGTAAGCTGGCAAGCACTATACTGGAATCAGAGGCGTGGGGAAGGAACTGAGAGGACTGACTTTCAGTGGCTGTTGACACTCATATTTTGTCCACGCAGAGCATTCTTTAGCTGAAAATTTATCTAACGTGGTGCCAATAGGGATCAATTCCCAAATCCAGCTAAACCGCCTTTTCCCAACCTAATTCAGCACTTGTGAACTCTGGAGACTAAGATTGAGGAGTGCATAAAAACTGGGGAGAGTCCCCAGGGTGTGAAGTGGGGGAGACAACCACGGTGGAGAAGGGCAAGCCGTAGCAGTCCGGGTGACGACAGATGGGACACCTGGAGACAGCAAGCGAAAACCGAAAGGCCTAGTTTTTGCAAGTGAAATGCCAAGTATCTACACAAAGCAACAAAATATGTTTTAATCTGCAGCATAATAATTTGAAAATATTCAGAAGGAAGCACCCCTTCTCTCTTCTTTACCCTATATAAGCCAAACCCTAATTTGAAGCAATGATTTAAATGAGAATTCTGTAGCTAGTTTCCTTTTCTCCAGGCTTTAGATCCCCAAAATATATAGCTTTAATATTATGCGTGTTCTAATTTGGATAATTAATTCAACTAACTGTGATTCCTCACTTGGATAGAGGATGAAGGAAAATGCAAAATTTTACACTTACACAAAAAGTGTTATTATTTTAATGTATCAACCAAATAAACAGGTGAGTCGCCTGCAGTTTTTGTATGTAAGCATAAAGCATGACGTAACATTTTTATACCCAGTGTGTAGACTCTGTCCTATTATATTACTATAAAAATAAAGTTGTAAGATAAATCAATAATAATTTGTCCTATTACTTTACAGCCTCATAAACTTCCACATTTGACAAGAAGAGTCGCAACTCACCTCAAAGAGTTTGGTTTCTTCAAATACTCAGGTAATGTAGGCAATTCATGATACACATACTGAACACTGATTTTTTTCTAGGTGTGCAGATTACATGGGATCTCTGTTCTTCTTTTTCCTTAGAGTCATTTCACTGCTTTTTTTCCTTTTTTTTTTTTTTCTGAGAGAGATTTTTTGCTATAAGATATGTGTGCTCACCAGAGAGACAGAGAAGCAGAAAGTGAGAAATCACCCCCTGGGAAGAATGGCCACACCACAATCCCTTCTCCATTCTCCTCTCAGGATTTTGGGCACACACGCACATGTGCCCAACATGAGTTTAAATCTGCCGGGTCTGGGGCTTGAACCATGATCAACTACGTGGGAGTCCAGGGATATAACTGTTACACCATCTGCTGGTCCCCATTTCACTGCTTTTGAAAACTTCAAGAAAAAGCACATTTCAGGAAAAGATGGAGTTCGATTTAGTTTATATTTAAAAAATTAATAAAAAGAAAAGCTATTTCTATATTTACACGTATGTGGGCACGTATAAGAGAGCGATCTACCGGAACTCACTCCGGACCTGACCAGCGGATCGGGCTAGCTCCACGGCCTAGTGGTTGAGACCAGCTCCCACATGGCTGACCATGGGTGAACTCAGCTGGAGAGACTTGCGAGACACAGCAAGTGCATGTGTCCCTGCCCAAAACCCTGGCAAGAGGGGAAAATGATGGCAGCATGACCAGGCCCCACTGGAAGGTGCTCTCCCCCTTTCTGTCTCTGTCTCTCTCTAGTGAGTGCACGCACTCTCTGGTGATCGATCGATAGAAATGGCATAATGGGTGGAGGAGGGACTGTTTCTCATCTTCTGTGTACTTCAGCCATTGTTTAAATTTTTAAGAATGTTAATTATTTGTAAGAAATTATCTAAAATAAGACATTCTTTGATTAAGTTTCAGTTATGAAATATGTCACTACATTGCAAAGTCTAGATGTTGCCTTGTACCCCCGAAGAGTACATCTTTTAGGTAAAACCTTTTTCTCTCTGCATGTAGAGAGACTGTTGGTGCAAACGGAAAGATCCGAATGAGCATTTGGAGTTTGGCTGCTATAGACATTGGCTACCTTTGTCGCTTGTATTTTCCGGCAGCCAAAGAGGAATATTACCCGACGTCCGAGCTTTTCCCTTGTCTCCCCTTTTCACACAGTAGAGACTCTGTACAATCAATTTCAATCAAGCTTGTTGCCCTGTCCTCTCGGCTTCTTTCAAAGAATGCTTTTTGTTGTTGTGTTGTTGTTTTTTCCTAAAGCCAGTGTCTTTGTGCTATTAACCTTTGCCATCCCCTTTGCCAGAGTCGCACGTCACATTGCATTCTGATCACTCACCCTCAACCTACCGCCTCTCTCGTACGGCTTTGCCTGGCTCTGTCCCAAGCTTTTCAAGCGGCGAGCCTGCAGTCAGACATTGGCAAGTCTATAACAACCCGTTCCAAGAAAACAAGCCTTAAAAGCATTCCCCTGAATTTGATCAGAAACTCTTACTCCTCTCCTCTGAGGATGAATTAAATTGAAAAATCCTGCAGGCCATCATCTAATTCATTTCAGCTAATCCACTGAGTCTTACGTGTTCAAGACCGGATGAGAGGGACTGCCAGCAATTACAGTGACACAATAAAGTCCCTGTCCTCAAGCAGTTTATAATCTAGCAAAACCACAGAAGCATCCTCCTCCCCTCCCCCCGCCCCCAGTTTAGCCCCTAGTAGAATGTACTTAGGCTTAAGATCTTTGGAGGTTGGTAAAACATACATAACATAAACTGATTGTTTTAATCATTTCTCTGGGTGTGTGTGTGTGTGCTAAAGGGTACATGTGCTCACCAGAAAGAGACACAGAGCAAGAGCGTAAGAAAGCATCCCCCGTGGGGCGGGGTCACGCTTCAATCTCTTCTCCACCTCCCCCTCCTCTCGGGATTTGGGGCACACTTGCACACAAGCCCAGCGTGTTGCTCACGTCACCGGGTCCTGGACACACACTATTCCACTGTCCTGTAAAAGGCATGTCAGGCTTCGTTTTATAACTGAAGAAGGAAAGTGTTTTCCATAGGGTATTACACCAGAAGAGGCCAGGATAAAGGGGATGGTTTGCTATTATCAGGAGACTGAATATTATAATTTAAAATATTGTTTAGAGACTTTCTGTGAAGTTTTCTGGACAAGAGAGTTTCTTCCAATGGTACAATGGGCCTCAGAGCTGGAACGGCCTTTTTGCCTCTAGAACATCTAGCCCAGGGCCAGCAGGTGTCCAGGTTAACGCTCTAGATCCTGCATGACCGACTGCAGGCCAAGTCCCAGACCTGGCAGCCTGAAGAACACGCCAGGCACACGTGCACGTGTGCCCCATCCCAGGAGGAGAATGGAGGAGAGAGGACTGCAGCGTGCCCATCTCTCTCTGAGCACACATGCCCTATGGGGAAAAAAATCTAGCCTGGAGGATTTTGGAGACCGGATAAAATCCACACACAGACAGCAGAATGGGCTAGGGCAGTATCACCCGTGGACTCAGGAAGGCTTCTTTAAGAACTAAGGCCGAGATGAAAATGCTGACACTAGGAAAATCCGAGCCTCAAAAAAAGCAGCATTTCTAAATCGGTCTCGTCTCATGTTATGTATTTTTAAATTTATATGGCAAGTCAATTATGCTAAGTACATGATTTCATCATATATTCCTGAAGCTCACACGTCCGAGTGGTCCTTAAAATCCTTTATAAACTTCTCATCAGAGAAAAGGTAAGTTGCCTTGAATTTGTGCTTGCATGGTTTATAAAGAGAATGAAAGGAATTGTAAAGAGACTTCTAACGAATAAATTCAAGGTAGGAGCAATATGAATTGAAGTAGGCGGCATCGGCTAAATTCACCTCCAGGAAAGCGCAGGTCTAAGACGAGCCTGCATTCCACGCGCGCGGCCTCGTGCCGGCTGTTCTGAATTGTTGACCCCTGTTTCACTCCAGATTGCCAGTCCTGTCTCCCCAGGACAGCTGGGAGCACGTGGATAAGACCAGCCTTCCTTGGCTCGGTCGTCTCTGTCCCTGCAGCCCTAGCACCGTGCTGTCCAAGACACAGAGCGAGCCCTACCCTACCAGTACTTCCAGGCTGTCCCCAGGGGTTGCCACTGACGATGTGACACATGCATCAGCGTGGGCAGCCTCAGTCTTTCTGGATAATGAATACATTTCTAACGAGCTAGCCACAGTGGTTGCCAAGTACTTCAGAAAGGCCGAGTGGCACGTTTCTTATCCCCCTCTCCCTTCTCTTCTTCCCGTCTCGTCTCACGTCCCTCTGAACGCACTTCGTGTGTTCCGAATGTTCGTCCTCCCAAGTGATTTTTCTTAAAAGGAGCTCAAAAGGAGGAAAGGAATGAATCTTTTCAGTGGTAACTCAGAAAGTTTTTGTTCTGTTAATGGTGAGGTACAGAAAAAGGCCCAAGTATGTTTTAAAATTAAAACAAAGCAATGTGGGTTCCATGACAAAGCAGGGTAAATTGCATCCGGTGCAATTCACTTTGTTCACATGGACACACACTTTCTTTTCACTTATTAATATATTTTCAATTTACCAACAAATCAATATTCATTTGAATAATTTGAAAAAAGTTTACTCAGAAACCTTCAAAACAACTAAGGATGACTCCAAAAGAAAGCGAGAGAGAGAGAGCACTTTAGCCCCCGCGTGCTCACCGTGGATTAGGCCGTGGAGGTGTCCCACGTTTCCCTAAGACAGGTAAAGGAATTCTGCTACAAGTTTGGACTTTAGGGAAATGCAACATCACACCATCCTTTCTGCCTAAATATGTTCCCACCATTCAAAATCAGTTTCTTGGTTTTGTTCGTTTGTTTATTTGCTTTAGAGGTTTTATCTGTAGGGTGCAAACACTCACCGGAGAGAGAGAAAGAGAGACAGTGAGAGGGAAAGTGAGGAAGCACCCCCACAGGGGATGGTCACCCTGCAATCCCTTCTCCATTCTCCTGGGATCTTGGACGGCACGCACGCACACTCCGCGTGAGTTTCAAGCCACGGGGTCCAGGACTCGAGGCACAGTCAGCCGCGTGCTGGAGTCCAGCGACGTAACCACTACACCACCTGGTGGCCCTCCAATATCAGATTTTAAGAGGGAAGGAGAGTCCTAGAGGAGTCATGTGCCCACATATTGCCAAGAAGGGGGTCGTCCACGAGTAGGAGGAATCTGCTGAAGGGGGCACATCAGGGCGCTCACCCCACTCACGTGGCACAGGTCACCAGACTGCCTCGGCTCCGTTTCCTATCTGAAACTGATGACTAGGATTACCAGACCAAAGCTAGGCGTCCAGGTATGTTTGACTGTCACAAACAACAGGCAATCTTTCTATTGTAGGACTGACCATGTCTCGTACGCTGCTAGCAAGGCACACACAAGGGCAACATCACACCGTTTCTTATCTGAAATTCAGAGCTAACTGGGCATCCTGCATCCGTTGTATCTGACAATCCTGTGAAGGAATAATAACGCTTACGTGCATTTCTGTGAGGACTCAACAAGTCTGATTTCTAGAGACTGTACTAAAGAGCTTTGCATTTTAAACCTCATTTAATATGGACACTACTCCAATGGAGACTTGGAAATTATTATCTTCATTTTCCAGATTCACAAAAAGGTTAAAATTCAGGAATTTGTCCAAAGTTACTCAGTCAGGGAGTGCCAAGAGTTCAGGACAGAGCTGATCAGCACAAACGTTTGGAAGCTTTGCTGTGACTGTGCTTCCGAAACTGCAGGGTGTATGGGGTCAGGAGAGCCTGGCAGAGCAGAGAGGGTTCTGGTTCCGCAGGTCCGGGCTGGACTTCATCGTTTGTGCTTTCCCTACCTGCCTTTCTATCGAAACAGGTTTACCATTACTTGCAGGCTTTTAAAAAGCTGTTTGGAGCAGAAGGTAGACCTGGAAATATGTGGCCCCGTGGGCAGTACGTGAAAAGTCCTAATCTTTTTAAGACTATAAATGCCTTTTTCTCTTCCTCTTCTGACTCCAAGTTGTTGGGGAACATCTCTCCGTAGTGGCCCTGGAAAGAAACACCGCTCCACGAAGGAGACCGTAACGTTGCTGGGTGCACATGGGCCCTCCTTGGCGCGTACTGGGAAGTGCCAGCCGTGGTACACGAGGCAGGGCAACACCTGGAATGGACAGGACTTGGGGCTCTGAGCGCCAAGGATCCCACACGGAGAATACTGAGGCAGGCTGGCTCTGTGGCCCAGCGGTAATGCTGAGCAGGAGAAGGCAGATCTCCCATGGCAACTGCGGTTCAGGTCCCCGCCCAGTCAGCGGAAAACACCCTGGACACATGTCACTACTGACACACTGGAGGACGAGAGGAGAGGGGTTGTGCGAGCAGATGTGGAGGGTGCTCTGGTCCCTCCTCTCTCTCTCTCTCTCTCTCTCTCATCTCTCTCTTGGTGCACACACACTCTATCGTGGACATTTTAAAATAATAATAATGCTGAAGAAGAATGAGATGCAAATGCTTTGAAAGGAACCAAGCCAAAATGTCAGGAAGCACAGACACACACCCAGGCCCAAAGGCAAAAACCGCAGCAGAAATATGAGAACTCACTTCGTTCGGGAAATCAGACAAAAACAGTTGGTTATCTGACCTCCGTCTCACTTAAGCACTGGAGTCTCCCACAGTATGAGCGGGAATTATGTCAAATCTCACTCACTTCTGGTTTGTTCTTATTCTTTTCAACCTTATTTTTATCCAGACTCTGACTTTGCATTCGGGTACCAAGACCACTGTAATTTTCTCCGGTGCAAGTCAGAGCAGGCATCTTGTGACAGCCTTCGCAAATGGCAATTCTAGGGCTCGTAGCAAATCACACAGCCTTTGTGTTCGGTATCTATGATAAAAGTCAGAGAATTCGGGGCTCCGTAAGAAAAGGCTTATCCTCCCTCTCTCTTCTACTGCTTTGATTAAACACGTTAGACTTCTCTGCCCATAAATCTATCTACCCACTTATCTACTTATTTTTCTTCCTATTTATGCCTATGTACTGCACTGTGTTCGTTTGCTAAGGTTACCATAACAAAGGACGACAAACCGGGTGGTGTAGAAGAGTAGGAAATTTTTGTCCCCTAATTCTGAAGACTAGAAGTCTAAAGTCAACATGGTGGCACGGTTGGTTCCCTCTAAGGACTGTGCTATAGTTAAATGTGTCCCCTCAAAAATTCAGGTTTTGAAACACAATGATCCATGTGGTAGTTTTAAGAGGTGGAGCCTTTAAGAGGCCATTAGGCTACAAGGGCTCCTCCCTCATGAATGGAATTAAAGCTCTTACAAGTGAGGCTCTGTTGCCCTTCCGCCTCTGCCACGCAGGATGCAGCAAGAAGGCTCCATCTTGGATACAAAAACTATGCCCCTCCCCAGAGTCTGAACCTGGGTCTTAGGCTTCCCAGCCTCTGAATTTGTGAGAAATAGCTTTGTCTTTTACAAATTCATCTAATCTATGGTATTCATTCTAGCAGCACAAACAGATCAAGACAGGCCAGGAGAGGATCTGTCCCACCCCTCTCTCCTCACCTCTGGCGCTTTGCTGGTGGTCTGGTGTCCGGTTTCTGGAAGCATCACCTTGAATTCTGACTTCATTTTACAGGCTATTCACAGGCCAGGAGAGGATCTGTCCCACCCCTCTCTCCTCACCTCTGGCGCTTTGCTGGTGGTCTGGTGTCCTTCGGTTTCTGGAGGCGTCACCTTGAATTCTGACTTCATTTTAGAGGCTATTCTCCACGAGTGTATGTCTCTCTCTGTGTCCAGGTTTTCCCTTTTTATAAGGACTCAGTTATGCTGGATTAGGGTCTACCCCAACCACTCCATCACTCTTAGTCATCTGCAAAAATTCTATTTCAAAATAAAGGTCATATTCACAGACACTGGAGGTTAGGATTTCAACATATTTTGGTGAGAGTGTGGGGAACAGTTTAACCCATAGCAACCTCTATTTCCAATGCACTGCTTGTCCACTGTCTCTGTCAGAGACCCCTGTAAGCAGAGAAGACACAGCCCACTGGACTCACCTCCACATTCAAGTGACAAAGGTAAATGCTACCATATTAGGGAGTTGAGGGAAATTAGAAATTTGCTTTAGCAATGGAATTGTGATTCATATTTGAATCACAACATGAATAAATATATTCAATATGCAGTTGTAAGAGAACTACTGCATATTATAAATGTAAGGTAACCATTAAAACTACACACACACACAAAATTTAAGTTTATTTATTTTTCCCATGACAGGGGGAGACAGGGGGCAGAGACAGAGGCAGGCACCCGGTAGTCTTCCTGCCACCATCTTACCACTCACCTCAGTCAGCCATGATCACGGACACACGCACATGCCCAGTGTGCACAGAGAGACCTCGGGATGCGAACCTGGGACCTTTCCATATGGGCTCCACACCACAGAACACTGTGTGACTACCCCACCACTGTGGCTGGCCAGAACCCACAAAAATTTAGTTGGCATACAAAGATAAGTTAATAACTATTTACAATTGAAAAGTCAAAGGCCAGCCCACAGACTGACTGGTGGTTGAAGGAACTAGATCCCACATGACTGACTGTGGTATGAGTCCTGGCCCCAGTAGCTTGAAAAATATGCCAGGGACACATCCATGTGTGCCCCAAATTAAAACAGGATGGAGAAATGGAGGACAAGAGATTGTACCATGATAATGCCCTATTGGAGATTTCTCTCGCTCTCTCTCATACACACACAGTCTTTAGCAATTAAGAATAATGATGATGGAACAGAATAATGATGATAGAACACAGCAAATAATTCAAGACAATACCGATGACTGATGAGTGTCCTGATATATATATTTTTTTTTTTGGGGGGGGGGGAGATTTTTGCTATTAGGCATGTGTGAGAGACAGAAAGCAAGAAATCACCCCCCAGGGGGGATGGCCATGCCACAATCTCTTCTCCTCCATTATCCTCTCAAGATCTTGGGCACACACACACACACGCCCAGCAGTGAATTTCAAGCCAACAGGTCCAGGACTCGAACCACAGTCAACTCTGTGGGAGTCCAGCAACATAATCATTACGCCATCTGCTGGTCCTGAGTGACCAGATTTTAAAATGTTCTCCTTGGGGTCAGCCCTGTCGATGTGGTTATGGGAGTCACATCTCACATGACAACCACTGAGCACGTGTGCGTTTGTGCCCGAAATCCTGATGAGAAGGAGGTAATAAGATTGCAACGCGACCATGTCCACTTGGGTCCCTCTCCCTCTCCCTCTCCCTCTCCCTTTCCCTCTCCCTCTCCATCTCCCTCTCCCTCTACATCTCCCTCTCCCTCTCCCTTTCCCTCTCCCTCTCTCTCTCCCTCTACATCTCCCTCTCTCTCTCTCTCTCTCTCTCTCTCTCTCTCTCTAAAGCGCTCATGTACCTCCTGGCAATTAAAAAAAAAAGGCAATTAAAATAGGAAAATTAAAAAAGAGTCCCTTCTGAAGAAGACAAGAAATTCAACTACGTGCATATTGCATGTGCAATAGGAACTTTGCAATTGTGTCAAGGAATACGGGACCAACTTTCCGTAGAGAATACCAAAACGCTATTCTGAGTCGATGGTGGAAACTAGAGAGCCAAAATGCTTTTGCAAAGCCCAAAGCGACTCCCATATCAGAGTCACAGAAATGGCACCCTCTGGAAATATGTCCAGACCATAAAATGACACCATGTCACTGAGAAACATGACAGTTTAGAGTATTAAAATAAATATTAGTTATTAATGACATTTAGTTTCTAGTAACTAGGTTTTTTTTTTCAATTTATTTATCTGCATTCATTCACTGTACATCATTACAACATACAAAATGAGATTTCCCATCCAGAGTACACTGTATATTGTCTCAATCGAGCACATCAACAAACATGTTATTGTCAGCAAATGATCTTCCATTTCTTGTTTTCTGCATGTTTTGCTTTTTTCCCCCCATCCTTGGTTCCCTATCTCTTACCCTCTGCCACCTACCGCTCTCCTCCCACACTGTCTCTGGTATCTATGTTTGCTTTCTATACTGTTTTCCCTCCACATTTTATTGAATCACCAAAGACCCTAATCAATCCAAATACTCTCATAGCAAACACAGGTGACACTCACATTTCCATGAGCACAAGTCTAACTTTACGCATCCTATAAAGTAGCACCTAGCTGGGGCTACATATCCTACTGCAGTCATTGAATAGATATATTTTTTTTCCTGAAACTTTTTTTTGTAACTCAATTTACATTCCTTCCCTAAGCATCATCACAGCACACAAAATGCGATCTCCCATCCAGTACACACTGCATAGTGACTCAATCATGCACATTACAAAAAAAATAAATTTCCAATTCTAGTTGCTAGAATTATTTCCACCCCTCTTTCTGACCCTCTGTCCCTT
>NW_006159670.1:1871011-1896779 GCF_000334495.1 Tupaia belangeri chinensis | reverse complement strand
AGCCTTAATGTTCAGGAGCAAGCAGGCAGAGGTGATCTAGAATCTCTTTGCCGTTCTGTTGTGATCGCTGGTGCAGCAGATTCAGTAGATAGTGGGGAATATTTTAACCCTATTAGTATTTGGATGTTTAGCTACAGTGCTCTTAGATCTGTCTAAAAACACATTGAAAGGATATTGGAGGGTGGAGAGACAAGAAAAAGGAAAACAAAACAGAGAAAAACAACAACAAAAAGAGAAAAAAAGACAAAAATAAAAAAAATTAAAAATTTGTAATTACTGTTCTTTAAAAAAAAATCACAAAATAGAAAACTGCGCGGCGTCCAAGCGTGCCACGCGAAAAATCTAGTTCACTGTAGCCATGTGAAACTTCTCCTGAAGGCCCGTGGCTTCTTCTGCCTGGATGGGAGGAACAGAGCGAAAATTAACAAGAAAAACGGTGGAGCTAAGAGCCAGAGAAAAACTGTGCCTTTTTTAAAAAAGGGTAAAAAGGAAAAATTACCAAAAAAAAAGAGAAGACAGAAGCAGGGAGAGACAGGAACCGAGAGACAGAGAGAGAAACCTGGAGGTGCAGGGGAGGCTCCCTACCGCTAGCTCGTTTGTTGGAGGCTGAATTATTAGTAGAAAATCTTCATTCCCTTAAAAATCTAGTTCACTGTAGCCATATGGAACCTTCTCCTGAAGGCCCGTGGCTTCTTCTGCCTCTAGTAACTAGTTATTACTTGTTTTTTTAAAGGAAAGAATTGATGCAATAGAATTGATGTAATGTGTCTAGAAAAACTGAAGACATTTTTGCATATTTAAATTAGTTCACAGCTGCTGACAGTTTACTGCTGACTGAATCCATTATTTATATGTGAGATCAGTTTCTCCTTTCCCACACATGGCCACCAGCTTCACCCATGTGAATACTGCGGGAGAAGCCATTTCATCCAGTGTGACTCAGACCATAACTCCTGGACAGGTCCAGGTCTGTGTTTGAACAAAATTGGATCAATGGGTTATTTTCTGCAGAGATGGGAGAGAAAGAAAATGAAAGAAAAAATAATAATTGCAACACTTGTAGTTTGCTTATTCTGTTTTAGTAGCTGTTCTAAGTTCTTTATATGTCCTGTGCTGTAGGAACTATTAATACCCCCATTTCACATCTAAGACAACTGAGATTCAGCAATGAAGTAACTTGTCCAAAGTTAAATAGTTAATAAATAGCAAAACCAGGACTCACACCAAAAAGACAAGTTCAGCAAGCTATACCTTTGTCCACTGTATTATATCACTTCTCCAAATATGAGAGCAGCTTTTCTGGGCTTCACTGAATTAGGAAAGGATTAGGAAGAAGTGAGTACTCTACCAGATGCCCAAAAACCAATTCATAGACACAGGAAATAAGAAAAAAAGAAAAAAATCTCCCCCAAAGGAACACAATGACTCCTCAGCAACATTAGATAAAACAGAAAATCATAGAAATGTCAGAAAAGGAATTCAGAGTATTTGTAATAACAAAATTCAATGAGATACAAGAGAAAACAAACAACCAATAAGAATAATAAGATGAGAAAATTATTCCATGACATCAAGGAGGAACTCTATAAAGAAAGATACCTTAGACAACAAGTAACTAGTTACTTTTAAAGAATATTCCATCACACTAACCTCAGACACCTCAACAGAAACACTGCAGGTAAAGAAGGAGTGAGAATACATTTAAAATACTAAAAGATTAAAAAATAAAAAAGTCAGCCAAGAATATTATACCTAGCGAGATTATCCTTCAAATGGAAAGAAGAAATAAAATCATCTCCAGATAAAGAAAAACCTAGATGAGATGGCAAATTTCTGAACTCATACCATATACCTAGAGTGAACCAGGAAGAAATGGAAAGCCCAAATAGATCAATAACAAGCAATGAGATTAAATCAGTAATAAACAGTCTTCCAACAAAGAAAAATCCAGGTCCCAATGGCTTCACTTCTGAATTCTACAAAATTTCAAAGTAGAACTAATCCCAATTCTCCTCAAAGTATTTCTAAAAAAAACAAATGGAAAGAACCCCTCCAAAGTTATTCTAAAAGCCTCTACTACATTGATACTGAAAGCACAAAAAGACACAGAAACAAACAAAAACTACAGAGCAATATGTCTGATAGATACAGATGTAAGGATTCTCAACAAAATACCAGCAAATTCAATAAAACAGCACATTTAAAAGATTATACACAATAACCAAATCAAGAGGGCTTTATTCCAGGGATACAAGGAAGATTCAACATATGCAAAATAATAAATGTAATACATTGCATGAACAGAAGAAAATACAAAAAGCATATGACCATATAAATTGGTGCAGAAAAAGCATTACGTAAAACATAGCATCCCTTCATAATTAAGCTTCTCAATAAAATAGTATAAAAGATACATTTCACAACACAACAAAAACCATCTATAACAAACCCATAGCTAGCATAATAATGAATGGCAAAAAGCTAAAAGCTTTCTCACTAAAAACAGGACTAAGTCAAGGTTACCCACTTTGGCCACTCCTTTTCAAAATAGTACTGGAAATTTGCCACCTAATTGGACAAGAGGATAAAATAAAAGACATTCAAATATAAAAAGAAATGAAATTGTCTTTATGTGCAGATGACATGATTATGTATATAGAAAATCCAAAACAACCCACAAAAACTCCTAGAAGTTATAAATGAATTCAGTAAACTTGTATGATATGAAATCAATATGCAAAACCTTATAACATTTTATGTACTAACAGTGAACAGAAATTGAAAAGAGCAATTTCATTTAAAATAGTCTCCCTTTTAAAAAACAAAAACAACAACAAAAAAAGACAAACAAAAAAATCCTTTGAAATAAACCTAACCAAAGAAGTGAATGCCCTCTACACAGAAAACTGAAAAACTGTTAAAAGTTCAATATAATACAGGGACCAGCAGTTAGCATAATGGCTATGTTGATGGACTCCTACATAGTCGACCGCGGTTCGTGTCCCGGACCCAGTGGCTTAAACTCACGCCAGGCACGTGTGCGTGCATGCCCAAGATCCCAAGAGGAGAATGGAGGAGAAGGGATTGCAGCGTGGCCATCTCCCCTGGGGGGGGTGATTTCTCGCTTTCTATCTCTCTGTGTCTCTCTGTCTGTCTGGTGAGCGCATGTGTCCTATAGCAAAAACCCCTCCAAAAAAAAAAAAAAAGTTCAATATAATACAAAAAAATTGAAAGTCATCCCTTGTTCGGGAATGAAAAAAATCAATATAATTAAATGTCAGTTCTACCCAATCTTATTACCAATTCAGAATGATTTCAACCAAGTAACAAGTAGAAAAAAGAATCATAAAATTTATCTGGAATCATAAAAGGCCCATATCACCAAGGCAATACTGTGCAAAATAAATAAATAATAAGTAGGAAGCATCTCACTATCCTATCTCAAAATACATTACAAATCTGTGATAATCAAAGCAGCATGCTACTGATGCAAAAATAGGCATATAGACCAAAGAAACAAACTAGATAATCAATAAATAAACTCCAACACATACAGCCAAAAAGATTTGGGGCAAAGGGTACAAGAAAATCGAGCAGACAAAAGAAGTCTTCAGCAAAAGTGCTGGAAGAACTGAACATACACCTACAGAAAAATGAAACTGGACCCCTGTCTCTCACCATTAACAAAATCAACTGAAAAGGGACCAAAGATCTAAATGTGAAGTCTTGAGCTATAAATCTATTGGTGGAAAACATAAGAGAGACACTTGAAGACACTGGAGCAGACAAAGATTTCTTAAATAAGACCCTAAAGCATAGACAACAATGCCCAAACCAGACAAATATGACATTAAATTAAAAAGCTTCAGCACAGCAAAAAAATAAATAAATAATAAATAGAGTGAAGAGACAATTCACAGAATGGGAGCAAATATTTGTAAACTGTATTTCTGATAGGGGATAGATAACCAGAATATAGGGAACTCAAGAAGCTCACATGTTAAAAGAGAGAGAGAGAGAGAGAGAGAGAGAGAGAGGAAGTAGGCTCCAATTTTAACAATGGGACTGGCAAATGAACTGCAAAGGCAGTTCTCTCAAAGGAAGATATATGAAGAGCTAAAATACATATGAAGAAATGTTCAATGTCTCTTATCACAGAAGAAATACAAATCAAAACCACTATGAAATATCACTTAACCCCAGTCAGTATAACTGTGATCAAAAAAAAAAAAAAAAAAAAAAAACCAAAGAATGGCAAGTGCTGACAAGACTGTGGTGAAAAGGGAATGCTCTGGCACTGCTGTTGGGAACATAAATTAGCATAGCCATTGAACAATATGGAGGTTCTGGGACCAGCAGTTAGCTGGGCTATGTCGCTGAACTCCCATGTAGTCGACTGCGGTTCAAGTCCTGGACCTGGTGGCTTAAACTCACACTGGGCGCATGTGCATGCATGCCCAAGATCCCAAGGAGAATGAAGGAGAAGGGATGGCAGCGTGGCCATACCCCCTGGGGGGTGATTTCTCACTTTCTGTTTCTCTGTCTCCCTCTGTCTTTCTGGCGAGCACACGCGCCCTGTAGCAAAAACCTCTCCAAAAAAAAGAAAGAAAGAAAAGAAAAGAAAACAATATGGAGGTTCTGCAAAAACCTACAAATAGAACTACTATATAACCTTGTAATCCCATTCCTGGTTTTTAACCAAAGGACAGGGTAAGACTCAGTCGAAGGGACACTTGCACATCCATGTTTTTTGCAGCATTATTTACATTGCTTGGACATGAAAATCAACCAAAGTATCCAAGACTTGATGACTGGATCAAAAAATGTAGCACATATACACTACAGAATACTAGTCAGCCATAAGAGACTCTTGTTATTTGATGCAGAGGAGATGAATGTAGAAGATGTAGTACTAAGTACAGTAAGCCAAACTATAAAAGACAAAAATGGTATATCCCTGCCCAATATATACCAAATAGCTACTCTTTATGGCAGAAACTGGAAGACTTGAAGACATAATAGTAAGTAGGACAGGTGTAGACATCGGAACCTATATAGGAGCGGGGTGGGTAGCTGGTGGTGAGTGGGAGGGGCTCAGGAAAAAAGCATTTAACAGACAAGAATGTAAGGTCCTTTGTGAAAATAATGTATAGAATGATGTCCTTGATTTTATTATCACACCGCATGCACGCTCTGAGAAGCCGTATTGTGTGCCATAAAGATGTACGACAATTAAGGTAAATAGGAAATTATAAAATAAATTAAATTGGAAAAATGAGGGTAACATACAGGCACTTCCAAACTGCAACAAAAAAACTGAAAGAGGAAAGTTCTTCATACTTTCCTACTGAAAATACATAAAGCTACATCTAATAGCTTATTGAAATCAATGTCTATTCCTAAATCTGCAGCCTAAAAATCTTTTGAAAGTGTCAATTATTCATTCCATCCCCACACAGTATCACTATTTATTAGACACGCGTAGGCATGACCTTTTGATAATAGAGATGATTTCCACACTGACAATACCTCTGATAAAAATGATCCCTCAGTGAAGCATTGTACAAAACACGCAGGATTCTGGGAACCAGCAGTTAGCGTAATGGCTATGTCGCTGGACTCCCACGTAGTCAACCACGGTTCACGTCCTGGACCCGGTGGCTTAAAACTCATGCCGGGCGCATGTGCGTGCGTGCCCAAGATCCCGAGAGGAGAACGGAGGAGAACGGATTGCGGCGTGGCCATCCCCCCCTCGGGGGTGATTTTTCGCTTTCTGTCTCTCTGTCTCTCTCTGTTTGTCTGGCGAGCGCACATACCCTATAGCGAAAACCTCTCAAAAAAAAAAAAAAAGGTGTTTAAAACAGGCAGGATTCTCAAGTATTCAGTCAAAAAACCTAAGTTTACATTCTAACTCTACCTTTAACTAGCTGTATGACTTTAGACCATTTACTCTGGCTCCTCGTGAAAAAATGAAAGGCAGGTGAGTGCCATGGTTTAAATGCCTACCCAATATTCAAGTGAGGAAATTTAGCTGTGACGGAATTAAGACGGGGGAAAACCTGGACAAGCCCCATAGCCTAGTAGTTAAGGGAGTCAGACCCTACATGGCCTACATGGTAGTTTGAATCCCAACTCTAGTAGCTTGAAAATCATGGTGGGCAAAATGCATGCATGCCCCAAATCCCAACGGGATGGAGGAATGGAGACGCAATTCAATGTCACTATATCTCACTTTTCCCCTTTCCTTCTCTGTCTCTCTGTCTTTTTATGGCAAGTAAACAAACCCTTTGACAATTAAAAAGTATTAAAGAGGGCAAAAATTTAATCCAGCCATGGGTTTAAGAAATGGGGCTTTGGGGAGGTATTTAGAATTACTGCCCATGATTGAAACCTAGTGAGTTTATGAGGGCAGAGAATGAGACAGACACATGGACACAAACAGACCGTGCAAGCTCTTCCGCTCTCATCATGGGATGCTCTGTGACACCTGGGTACACTGCAGAGGTCCCCACCATCAAGAAGGCCCTGGGCCATGGCCCTTCACACTGTGACTGAATAAACCTCTATCGTTACACACCACCTATTTAAGGAATTCGCTATTAAGCACAGAAGACAGACTAAATAACATTGAGCTCCAGTCTCCACGGAGCTACGGCTCACCCTGCACCTTCCAACATCCACCCAAGGTCTACACACAATATAGTTCACAGAGCTCAATCCAGATAGCTCCAACAGTCTCACTTGTCATTGCAAACATCTATGCTCGACAAATACAGATTGATAGGCCAGAAAGTACTGAGACCAACTTTTCCCAAGAAGAACTTTCAAAAGGTCAAAATCCAAGTCAATTCTCTCCCTGCTCTCTTCGCCACGCACGCCATGAAGTCACAGCTCTGAGGTTTTGCCCCCGATTAGCACCATGCCCAGCAGCCACAGTTCTTCCTTCTGAAAACCTCTGTGCTCACCCTGTGGCCTGAGTTACCACTCCCCTACTTCCAAAGAGAGTTAAAAGATGATTGATCCTCATGCCTTTAATGACCACAAGAAATATCGAACTCTTCTGGCCCCAAAGAACATTTCCCACAAGCAGCATCTTAAATCTTAATTACAGGTTTATGTATTATTCAGGCAACGCTAGAAGCTCAGCTTTGGGAAAGCATATACCATTCGTCTTCATTCACTCTCCTTGGACTCCCCGACTTTCCTGTAATGGCCACTCCGGCCCTGTTTCTTCTTTAATGACCCTTGAGTAGTTAGAACCATCTTCTCCCAGAGTGCCAGACCCGCTCCAGCAGAACACCATGACTTATCCAGCCAAAGAGCCTGGCTCTCCTGTAGGCCCCTTGCTGACGAGTGTCAGGGATGCAAACCAGCTATTGTTTATCAGCCCCGGAAATCCAGCAGAAGAGATCTCTCACAGAAAAGAAACATCAGGTTGGTACAGAGAGACTCTCACCTCCTTGTAGTGCACACAGGCACACACACTTGCCCAGATTAAAATAAGGCCAAATTCTTCATCAAGTTATTCGGAAAAGCTATTGACTTTATCAGCAACCGAGATTAGAACGAGAGTAGCTGATACTTGTCAGATGCTTTCTGTGTGCAGGAGGCTGTCAGACCCTCCCCTGTGCGCCCAGCGCTGCTCCACGGAGTGTGTTTTTGAAGCCCCTCTATCTCTCCACAGTGCCCTGGGCACTTTGCCCTCCACGTGCTGCGAGATCTCTGAGGAGAAGGCTTTTCCATCTTTTTGTATATGCCAAGGTATGATGAACAAACTTCCCATTTCCTGTCCTTTCTTGGAAAGAGCACTAAAATTAGACAAATGCAATTCGAAGTTGATGCCATTCCTCCCAGGACACAAAAAAAGTCAGCCTAACAGCCATGACTTCTGTTTTGCTTTGTTTGTGTTGATGCTAGTTCCTTAGCAGGACAGAACACAGCTGAGTACTTACTACAGTCACGGCAGTCTTGCTCTTAAAAGGCTAAGCCAGAAACATACTATCAAAACTTTCTTTTTCCTTTTTTAGTTATTTTTCTTTTCTGAGGTACAATTCGTGTGCCATGGTGTGCATTCTTAACTACACAGCTAGATAAATTTTTATTTACATATATAACCTATGTAACACCCATACCAGATATAGAACATTCACATCACTCTAGAAAATTCCTTTGTGGGGACCAGAAGTTGGTGTAATAGCTATGTTGCTGGACTCCCATGTAGTCGACCACAGTTCGAGTCCCAGACCCGGTGACTTAAACTCACACACCAGGTACATGTGCGTGTGTGTCCAAGATCCCAAGAGGAGAACGAAGGAGAAGGGGTTCTGGTGGTGGCCATCCCCCCTGGGGGGTGATTTCTTACTTTCTGTCTCTCTCTCTGTCTTTCTGGTGAGCGCACGTGCCCTATTGCCAAAAAATCTCTCCCAAAAGAAAGAGTAATTAAAAACAAAAAAAAATCCTTTGTGAGGTCCAGCAGGTGGCATGAGTGATTAGGAGCTCTGGACTCCCACATGGCTGACCACGGTTTGAGTCCCAGATCTGGTAGCTTGCTTTCTCACTTTCCCTCTCTGTCTCTCTCACTCTGTCTTTCTCTAGTCAAATAAAAATTAATTAATTAATTAATTAAAAGTACAATAAAACAATTCTTTTTTAAAAAAAGAAATTCCTTCATGACTCTTTCCAGTCTGATAGCCATCCCAACAATAACCACCACTCTTTCTGCGTCATTGACTATTTTTGCCCGTCTTTAACTTCACGCATGTAGATCACACAATATACACATGCTTGTGACTGGTCTCTTCTGTAACAGGATGTTTTGAGATTTATCCATGCTATTGTATGTGACTCCTGTGTGTGTGTGTGTGTGTGTGTGTATTATGATAGATATCTACATTTAGGTTTGGTCAGTAAACATAAAATATACTGGGGGCTGGCAGTTGGCGTGGTGGTTAAGGTAATGAGTTCCCTGTGTATTCTGGTTATTATGCCCTTATCTGAGGTATAGTTTACAAAAATATTCTCTCACTCCTAGGGTTGTAGATTCACACTAATTACTGTGTCTCTTGCTTGACATAAAATTCTTAATCTGATCTAATCCCAGTTGTCTATTTTGCAGATTATTGCCTATGCTTTGGGGGGCTTATTTAAGAAGGCTTGGCCTACCCCAGTGTCTTCCATAGTTTCCCCAGTGTTTTCCACCAACCTACTAATCTATTAAAATCACAAGTTTAAAGGGACCAGCAGTTAGAGTAATGGCTATGTCACTGGACTCCCATGAAGTTGACTGTGGTTCGAGTCCCAGACCCAGTGGCTTAAACTCATGCCAGGCACGTGTGCCTGTGTGCCCAAGATCCCGAGAGGAGAATGGAGGTGAAAGGATTGCATTGTGGCCATCCCGCCTGGGGGGTGACTTCTTGCTTTCTGTCTCTATGTCTCTCTCTGTCTGGCTGGCGAGCGCATGCGCCCTATAGAGAAAAAAACTCTCAAAAAAAAAAAATGAGTGTGCACACAAATTGCTTTCTTTCCTTTTTAAAAAATGTGCTATAGGGAACATGAACCTGCCAGGGAGAGAGTGAAAGAGAAAGTAAAGTGAGAAATCATTCCCCAGGGGGATGGCCATACCACAATCCTTCTACTTCCTTCTCCTCTTGGGATTTTGGGCATGCACACATACAGGCCCAGTGTGTTTTTCAAGTCACTGGGTCCAGGATTCAAACCACACAGTCTGGCATGTGGGATCCAGTCACCTTAAGCACCACACCATCTGCTGGCCCACAGATTTCTTAAATATTCAGTCACTTAAGAGAAAACGCACAAATGTATGCTGAAAAAAAATATAAATCTACCCCTGAAACTACTGTAGAGCTCCATCAACAAGTTCGGCTTTCAGTAATTACAAACCACTGTCCTGGGCAAACTGGTCACACCCACTTTTTGGTATGGTGCATACGCATATAAGCATGAGTAAGAATGTCCTGACACAGCAAGGTTCTAGAGAGCCGCGGGTTTGTGCACACGTTGTTACGTTAAACCTTAAGGAAAGATTTCCATTCACGACACCACACTAACGCATACAAAAAGAAGTCCTTTCTTTTCTATTGCTAGCTAATATTTTATTTTATGAATATACCATGATTTGCTCTTGCATTCTTGCATTGTTGGACATTTTTAGTGTTTATAGTTTTGAGTTACTTATAGCTAAAGCTGCAAGGAACAATCTTTTATATGCCTTTTGGAAGATATATGCACTCATTTCTGTTGGATACTTAAAAGCAAAATTGTTGGGTCATAAGACAGGAATCTGTTTAGCTTTCATAGATACCAATGGTTTTCCACAGTGGTTGAACCAATTTACATTTCCATCAGCAATTTATGAGGGCTCCAACGGCTTTACGGCTTCGCCAACACCGTCTGCTCAGTTTTCACTGTAATCCTTCCTTCTGGCTCTGTGCGGTCCCCTCCTTGGGGTTTTAATGTGGGCTATCTAGCTTACCCTTATTGATTTATGGTATTTAATCTTCTAGATCTATATATGTTGGATGTGGATCCTTTGTCAGGTGGATGTATTATGAATATCTTTCTCCAATCTATTTATGAGGCCTCCAACGGCTTTACGGCTTCGCCAACACCGTCTGCTCAGTTTTCACTGTAATCCTTCCTTCTGGCTCTGTGCGGTCCCCTCCTTGGGGTTTTAATGTGGGCTATCTAGCTTACCCTTATTGATTTATGGTATTTAATCTTCTAGATCTATATATGTTGGATGTGGATCCTTTGTCAGGTGGATGTATTATGAATATCTTTCTCCAATCTGTAGCCTGCCAACTCACTTTCTTATGTCTTTTGATGAACAGGGATTCTTAATTTTAATTACATTCCATTTATCTTTTTCCCTTTTATAACTTAGTTCTTTTTGTGTGTTGTTTAAAAAAATCTTGCCTACTTCACTTTTTTCCCTGTATTCTAGAAGCTTTACTGTCTTGCCTTTCACATTCAGATCCATGATCCAGCTTGACTTAATTTTTACGTGCGTGTAAGGCCAAATTCCAGATTCTTTTTGTTTCCAAATAGAAACCCATCTTTTCAACACCATTTATTAAAAAGTCACCTTTTCTCCACTGAATTATAATAGCACCTTTACTGCAAAGCGAGTAGCCTTACACATGCACATTCACTTCTGGACTCCGTCTGATCTGTTGATCTATTTGTCCAACCATACACCAAGATATTATCTTCATGAGATGAGATGAGTTTGCATGCATCTAGGGTGAATGTAAAGATTTACAGCAGTTAGCCTAATGGCTATGTCGCTGGATTCCCATGTAGTCGACCGTGGTTCGCGTCCCGGACCCGGTGGCTTAGAACTCATGCCAGGAGCGTATGCGTGCGTGTCTAAAATCCCAAGAGGAGAATGGAGGAGAAGGGATTGCGATGTGACCATCCCGCCTGGGGGGTGACTTCTTGCTTTCTGTCTCTATGTCTCTCTCTGTCTGTCTGGCGAGCGCATGCGCCCTATAGAGAAAAAAACTCTCAAAAAAAAAAAATGAGTGTGCACACAAATTGCTTTCTTTCCTTTTTAAAAAATGTGCTATAGGGAACATGAACCTGCCAGGGAGAGAGTGAAAGAGAAAGTAAAGTGAGAAATCATTCCCCAGGGGGATGGCCATACCACAATCCTTCTACTTCCTTCTCCTCTTGGGATTTTGGGCATGCACACATACAGGCCCAGTGTGTTTTTCAAGTCACTGGGTCCAGGATTCAAACCACACAGTCTGGCATGTGGGATCCAGTCACCTTAAGCACCACACCATCTGCTGGCCCACAGATTTCTTAAATATTCAGTCACTTAAGAGAAAACGCACAAATGTATGCTGAAAAAAAATATAAATCTACCCCTGAAACTACTGTAGAGCTCCATCAACAAGTTCGGCTTTCAGTAATTACAAACCACTGTCCTGGGCAAACTGGTCACACCCACTTTTTGGTATGGTGCATACGCATATAAGCATGAGTAAGAATGTCCTGACACAGCAAGGTTCTAGAGAGCCGCGGGTTTGTGCACACGTTGTTGAGTTAAACCTTAAGGAAAGATTTCCATTCACGACACCACACTAACGCATACAAAAAGAAGTCCTTTCTTTTCTATTGCTAGCTAATATTTTATTTTATGAATATACCATGATTTGCTCTTGCATGCTTGCATTGTTGGACATTTTTAGTGTTTATAGTTTTGAGTTACTTATAGCTAAAGCTGCAAGGAACAATCTTTTATATGCCTTTTGGAAGATATATGCACTCATTTCTGTTGGATACTTAAAAGCAAAATTGTTGGGTCATAAGACAGGAATCTGTTTAGCTTTCATAGATACCAATGGTTTTCCACAGTGGTTGAACCAATTTACATTTCCATCAGCAATTTATGAGGGCTCCAACGGCTTTACGGCTTTACGGCTTCGCCAACACCGTCTGCTCATTTTACACTGTAATCCTTCCTTCTGGCTCTGTGCGGTCCCCTCCTTGGGGTTTTAATGTGGGCTATCTAGCTTACCCTTATTGATTTATGGTATTTAATCTTCTAGATCTATATATGTTGGATGTGGATCCTTTGTCAGGTGGATGTATTATGAATATCTTTCTCCAATCTGTAGCCTGCCAACTCACTTTCTTATGTCTTTTGATGAACAGGGATTCTTAATTTTAATTACATTCCATTTATCTTTTTCCCTTTTATAACTTAGTTCTTTTTGTGTGTTGTTTAAAAAAATCTTGCCTACTTCACTTTTTTCCCTGTATTCTAGAAGCTTTACTGTCTTGCCTTTCACATTCAGATCCATGATCCAGCTTGACTTAATTTTTACGTGCGTGTAAGGCCAAATTCCAGATTCTTTTTGTTTCCAAATAGAAACCCATCTTTTCAACACCATTTATTAAAAAGTCACCTTTTCTCCACTGAATTATAATAGCACCTTTACTGCAAAGCGAGTAGCCTTACACATGCACATTCACTTCTGGACTCCGTCTGATCTGTTGATCTATTTGTCCAACCATACACCAAGATATTATCTTCATGAGATGAGATGAGTTTGCATGCATCTAGGGTGAATGTAAAGATTTAATTTTGCAGGGAACCAGCATTTAGCGTAATGGCTATGTCGCTGGACTCCCACATAGTCGACCGCGGTTCGCGTCCTGGACCCGGTGGCTTAAAACTCACACCGGGCGCGTGTGCGTGTGTGCCCAAGATCCCGAGAGGAGAATGGAGGAGAAGGGATTGCGGCGTGGCCATCCCCCCTGGGGGGTGACTTCTCGCTTTCTGTCTCTATGTCTCTCTCTGTCTGTCTGGCGAGCGCACGCGCCCTACAGTGAAAATCTCTCCAAAAAAAAAAAGATTTAATTTTGCACAAATGCCTCTTTGTATCTGACCCCACTGACTTTCACTGAGCAGATTATTTGTTGTCTCTCGCTTCCAAACCTTCCCTTCCCTGCTCAGTTTTACAAGCCTGAGGCCGACTCTGCAAACACATTCCCAGCCAGTGCCCATGGCTCTGTTAGGTTCAGCCAATAGGGATCACTAGGCTGGAGCAGGGACCAAAATCTTTCTCCTGTTCTGCCCCTAAGTTGTCCCAGCACTGGTTCCTTAAAACCCCAGTGGCAACTGATTCCAATTTCAGCTTCGTTTCCACTCTCCTGGAGCCAGCCTTGAGGCACTCCCTCAGAGATACCAGCTAGCCGGGATCAGCAATAGCCATAATGGCTATGTCGCTGGACTCCCATATAGTCGAATGAGGTTCGAGTCCCAGACCCGGTGGCTTAAATCATGCCAGCTGTGCATGCATGCATGCTGAAGATCCCGAGAGGAGAATGGAGAAGGGATCGCAGTGTGGCCATCCCCCCGGGGGGTGATTTCTTACTTTCTGTCTCTCTGTCTTTCTCTGTCTTTCTGGCAAGCGCATGCACCCTACAGCAAAAACCTCTCCCAAAAAAAAGAGAGAGAGAGAGATACCAGCTAGCCAGGCAACTCCTCTTTTTGAAGGTCTGGGCCCTACCTCCGCTGGGCCCCAAATACCAACCTTTGGGGTTCTGTTAGCCCCACCCTCTTCCTTGCTATCTCCAGCCCTGAGGTTGCAGTTTCCTGCAGTTCCTGTCTTTGTTATCGTAGCGGTCCCTAATTGCCTTTCAGTTCTCCAACACCAATTTGTCATGATTCTTCCTTTGTTAAAATGCGCTGTGTCATGTGTTCTCCCGAGCCCTAACTTATTGGCCCACTAACTGAAGGGCTGACATGGAACTGAGGAGAAGTGAAGAACATGCTCACATGGCCTCTTGGAACTAGAGCCATGACCTTGCGGACTGCACATCCAACAGGGACACCTGCTCACTCTGCACCGTCCTTGGATACGCAACACCAGAAACGTGGAAGCATAAAAACTCCTTTGGAAAAGGTAGGATTTCCTGAAGGACACTGAAGTTGGTAAACTCCCGAGTACCTGTGTGAGAGGCAGAGAGCTGAAGGACTGACATGCAGGAGAAGCGTGTCCATCACAAAAGACAGACACAAGGGGGTGCTGAGCTACGGAAACCTAGAGCCTGAAAACATCCCCCCGTATAACAAAAAGAAACTTCTAGACGAAATTAACACTTTAACCATTGTACTCCCACCATGCAATATCCTTTAGGAACATCTAACCCTTCCGCAGAAGGCTTCATGGACGTGGACTTCGGTCTGGCAGAGACTAGCAATGGTAGGGCTGGGGAGAGACGGGTCCTCTCTGCCCCGTTTGCCCTCTTCCAAAAAACCTTGCGAGCGATCATTTAATAAGTAAATAGTCTCTTGACTTCCTTTTAAGAAAACAAAGAAGGGAACCAGCAGTTAGCGTAATGACTATGTCACTGGACTCCCACGTAGTCAACCGCGGTTCATGTTCCAGACCTGGTGGCTTAAAACTCATGCCGAGCGCGTGTGCGTGCGTGCCCAAGATCCCAAGAGGAGAATGGAGGAGAAGGGATTGCAGCATGACCATCCCCCCAGGGGGTGATTTCTCGCTTTCTGTCTCTATGTCTCTCTCTGTCTGTCTGGTGAGTGCACGCGTCCTATAGCGAAAACCTCTCCAAAAAAAAAAAAAAGAAAATGAAGAAGACCGAACAATTAAGGCAATAAATTATTTTAAATGAATATGATGGAGAGAGGAAATAAAAGATTGGTAAAACATTACCACTTTGGCATCTTCAAATTATCTGGCTATCAGCTACTTGGTATAGACTGTATTTATTATAAAAAATGAAATGAAGATTTCATGTAAGTTGCCAGTCTGGGGAGAGGTGCAGTGATAACTACTGCTATACGTAGTTTTCAATAAATATCTGCTGTAACCCAGAACTCAGAAATGGCAGAAATAAGGACAGTGTGAACACACGAAGTATCAATATATATTTATATGTACTACTTTTTTCTTCAGGAAAGGGCAGCAAAATAGATTACGTGGTGATAAAACAAAAAATTACCAGGAAAAAGAAAGTCTTCAGTCTGAAGATCAAGATTACTAAATTAATAGAAAAGAATTCCTAAAGCACAAAGAAATGAACTGATCAAGTCCTTAGAAATAAAAACAAACATGGCCAATTCTGCTTGTAATATACAAAACTCAGTTTTTTGTTAAAAAAAAACAGTAGCATGTTAGAAAATATAATTTTTGAGAGAGACTTTTGCTATAGGGCATGTGCACTTACCAGAGAAACAGAGAGAGACCGAGAGACAGACATCCTCCCTCTGGGGGGATGGCCATGCCACAGTCCCATCTGCTCCAGTCTCCTCTCGGGATTTTGGGCATGCACGCACACGTGCCCAGCATAAGTTTCAAGTTTCCAGGTCCAGGACTTGAACCACGGTTGGTCATGTGGGAATCCAGCAACAAAGCCACTACGCCATTTGCTGGTCCCAGAAAATAACAATTTTCAGGTCAGTCGGTGGCAGTACAGTAACACATGACCCATGACGCACAGGGGAAGGTCCAGGCTGGCTGAGGCTGGGGTGGGCTGAGGTGTGAAGACCCTGTTGGAGTTCTCTCCCTCCCTCTCTCTCATCTATCTGTCTTCCTCTCAAGAAATTTTTAAAAAGGGAAAATAACTTTAAAAAATATATATGTAATTTTACAAAATTCCAGATTTCTGATACAGATTCCCCCTTTCCAATTATAATATGTGCTTAACATTAAGAGCTCATAAAGTGACAGTAAATCCTTATTAATAAAGACAAATCATAGCAGTAGTAAAAGAAATGTTTCGATAGAATTGTTAATGGCTTTCTGGAAGATAAAAAACAGAAGTAAACCGGAGCACGACAAAACGAAAGCTCAGAGTGAGCACATAGAAGACGAAGTTGTAGCAGAAGTGGGGTTGTTGGCCAGGCAGGCTGGAGGGTTCCAAGGCAGGAACAGAGCGGGGGCGCTGTGGAGCAGGGCTGGGAGCACTCAGCCCAAAGACGGCAGAACCCCTCTAAGCCCACGCAGGGCGGGATGTTCTTGACTGGGGTCTATGGTGAGTGTTAGAACCTGACCCAGCTCTGACCCAGCTCATCCTATCCCGCCCGACTCTGAAGGCCTCCTCCCTGAGGATCCTGGAGACCTTCACTCACACCCAGGGGAGCCGGTCTGTGCTGCAGGACCCAACGCCAGGACGAGCCTGGGGGCGCCTGCCGGGAGAAGGGGGCGTTAGGGGAACATGGCCAAATCGCCCGCGTCCTATCAGCAAATCTTCCCATCCTAAAGTAAGTGTGTAACGGAGGATAACCAGTCATTTAAAGAGAAGTTGGTGGCCTGAAAGAGGCATGCTCAACTGAACACAAGTATTGAAAACTCTAAATAGTGGCCTTAAAAGAAGAGCTGAATAAATGGGGACAGAGACCATTTTAGTAGAAGGGAAGATTCCATACGGTGAACCTTTAAATTCTCCCCCAAATAGTTTATAAAACCAGTATAATACCAAAATAAACCTAACAAGATTTTTCATGGAACACCAAAAAAAGGATGCTAAAATTCATAGAGGAGTATTGTTCAAAAATATATTTGACAAATTCAAAAAAGAACAGAAGAAAATATTCCTACCAAATGTAAAAATTTACTACAATAATTTAATAATTAAATATTACTGAAGAGAATAGAAGAGAATGGATAGTGGGAAATTTAGTAATATGATAACACTGACATTTTAAATAGAAAGAAAAAGGCAAACTATCAAAAGCTATGGGACATGGGACCAGCAGTTAGCGTAATGGCTATGTTGCTGGACCCACATGTAGTCGACCACAGTTCAAATCCCAGACCCCGCGGCTTAAACTCACGCCAGGCTTGTGTGTGTGCATGCCCAAGATCCCGAGAGGAGAACGGAGGAGAAGGGTTTGCGGCGTGGCCATCCCCCCTGGGGGGTGATTTCTCGCTTTCTGTCTCTCTGTCTCTCTCTATCTTTCCGGCAAGCACATGCACCCTATAGCAAAAACCTCTCAAAAAAAAAAAAAAAAAAAGAAAGAAAAGAAATAAAAGCTATGGGGCAATTATTTGAGGGAAATTAAGCTGATTTGTACATTAAAATACATAGCGAACATTCGACAGGGATCAAAAGTTTAAATGTAAATAAATGTATCAAAGAAAAGTGCCAGGAGATCAGGCCAGCCCCGTGGCCTAGAGGTTGAGAGAGCTGGATCCACATGTGGGCCAGCACAGTCTGGGGCCCAGCCCTGGTGGCTTGTAAAAAGCACCAGACACGTGTGCGTGTGTGCCCAAAACCCTGACAGGCTGGAGAAACGGAGGAGAGGAATGTGTGGTTATGCCCCGACGAAGGTGGTTTCTCCCTCTCCTCCCTCAGTCTCTCATGAATGCACGTGTACTTTGAAAATTCAAACAAACAAACCAAAAGTGCCAAAAGAGAATAAATAAATCTTTTGACCATCCCAGGGCACGAGCAGGCTTTCTGAGTATGGCAGAGAGGTAGCTAAGGGATGACATGAATGAGGCCCCAGGAAAAGTAAACTTACCAGCAGGTCAGTGTCACACACTGCCAAAGCTGTCCTCACAGGCTGGGGCCACATGCAGGTCCAGCTGGATCCTCGGTCCAGCCTAAAGGCTGGCAGGACCAGTGTGTCTGTGGCCCCAGAGACCCTCAGACTGCAGGCGGGCTGTGGGCTGTGGCAGGTCTACGTCAGCGCTGGATGTGCAGCATGCACTGTGGCCCCAGCTCTGGGAGGCTGAGACAGGAGGATTGCAGTACAGGGAGACATTGACAAAAAAGAGGCCAGACCGTGGTGCGTTGGCAATGCATTGGACCCCCATGAAAAGGTCCCAGGTTTGCGTCCCAGAGCCTCCTTTACTTGCCAAGCACACACATGCCTGCCCTGATTCAGGCTGGTGAGGCCGGGGATGGGAAGCAGCCTGAAGAGCTTGCTGGGACTCCAGATCTTTCTCTCTCTCTCTGTCTCTCAGAAGAAATAAGTAAATGTTTTCAAAAATTAAAATTACACAAAAATTAATAAAGAGGGATAAAAAACTCAAAAAAAAAACTAAGAAAAAAATTCATGTATAAGATGGTGTTAGTATGTATGGAAAGAATTCCTGCAAATCAAAACTAAAAGGATTAGTAACCTAATATGAAAAGGCACACGAGTACAACAGTGAATTGAACAATTTTCAGAAAAAGAAATTACCAAAATTGCCTCAAGAATGCATATGCATAACACAGTATACAAATATTAATATTTAAAAGATATTCTGAAATTATCTCAAAAAGAGAAACTAGACTCAACTTTATAGGGTAAGCTATTTACTCCTTCAATGAGCAGTTAATGTTCCCACCATATAAATTACTCCAGGTTTAGAAAAAGAGGAAAATTCCCATGAATGATGCCAAAGTAGCAAATTCTTGATACAAAATCAGCACACTAGTATGAAAAAGAAAAGCATCTTTCTTCTAAATATGAATTCAGTAGTGTTTAAAAAATTATGTATTTATTATCATCATTATTTTTTATGTGTGTTCACCAGAGTGAGTAAGGGAAAATCAGAAAGCAAGCCACTAGGTCTGGGACTCAAACCTCCGTGGGCCATGTGGGAAAACCAGTGCCTCAACCACCATGCCATCTGCTGGCCCCGTGGATTCAGTAATTCGAAATGAAGTTGACATAATTATAAATCTACAAACCCATTAAATTCAAGTCAAATCCAAGGCAAGATGTTTGAATGGCCCAGTCGGTATTTCCGTAACATGTAAGGGCATTTTACAGGAAGAAACACCGGGATGTAACCCACCACGGACAGAAAACTAACGGACTCTCAGTTCTAAACGAGCACAGGAAAGGTATTTGACAAAATGCAGCGTTTGCACCTTGCTTAAAAAATTGTTTTCTTTTCTTTCTTTTCTCCTTTTTTTTTTTTCTTTTGGAGAGGTATTTGCTATAGGGGGACACATTTAAGAGAGAACCTGAGGGGGGGACCAGCAGTTAGCGTAATGGCTATGTCACTGGACTCCCACGTAGTCGACCACGGTTCAAGTCCCGGACCCAGTGACTTAAACTCACGCCGGGCATGTGTGCATGTATTCCCAAGATCCTGAGAGGAGAATGGAGGAGAAGGGATTGCAGCGTGGCCATCCCCCCGGAGGGTGATTTCTCGCTTTCTGTCTCTCTGTCTCTCTCTGTCTATCTGGTGAGCACATACACCCTATAGCAAAAACCTCTCAAAAAAAATAAAAAGAGAGAGAACCTGAGGTGTGGGGACATGCGCTGAGCAAACACCACCTGCTCTTTCGGGGTTTGGCAGAACCTTGTAACTTGTCTGTCCCTGACCTTGGCTGCAGACACAGCAAGGGTGGAAATGACTAGGGGCGTGCCAACAGAGACATCTGATGGACTTCAAGAAACATCTTGACCCCAACTGGCAAAGTCCAATCCCTGCTCTGCATCTGAAAGGTTCTTTAGCCTTCTCTGGGTGTGGTGGTGCGCTCCTTATGGAGGAGTTCTTTAGCTCCTTCCCCACGCCTGCAGCTAGTTCTCTGCATTAGAAAAGACGAGCCTTTCTCTGGATGGGATTATCACCAAGGGATACACCTGGCCCAGTCTGACTAAACCCTCATAGATTTGTTAACTGCTTCTTATGGTCTGTAACCTGGCAACGAATCTATGAAGTGTCCTGAAACATACATGTGTAATGTCTCCTTGTACTATAAATAAAGAGGCCCACTTGGTCTGGGTGGCCCAAGCAGCCACTCTGCTGCGGCACAGGTTGCTTGGGCTACCTAGGCTCAGGCTGCCTGCATCCATTTCTACTCTACCCCGTTGTCTCGTTCTTTCCAACTCCCCAGTCCTGGCAAGATGGAGGGCTTTCTCATTCTCGTCCTCTTCCTCTTCCTCTTCCTCACCAGCAGCCCTCTGACCATGATTCAGCCAGACCCAAGCCCTGGGGCGGACGCCGACAATCCAGCGACACAGCCATTACGCCAACTGCTGGTCCCTAAAATAAATTGTTTGAGCTCGCAGTAAACTAGACTCGGAAGGACATTTCAAGCACCCAGCAGAATACCATGATGATGGACACGCTGGATGAATACTTACCACGCAAGTGCATGAGCAGTAATTCATCTGATAAGGAATATTTACCTTAAACCAAAAGATTCCTTTTCACTTAATGGTATAACCCAGAAGTATTTCCTTATCAAGGATTAAGAAAAAAAAAGAAACTGCTCACTCTACAGTTACTTATCTCTGAAATTAGCTTAGGAGAGAAATGCAGAAATGCCTATCTAATAAAAGGGGACAGTAATTGTTATTGGTAAGTGGTCCGAATGTCTCCCTGGAACCCCTATCCCCTTCCTATCCCCTCCACCACTGGGAAACGCTGACACACAGGTTAGCCGCTGCAGGAAGACGCAGAAGAATGCAGCCCCACAGCATTTCAACCACCTCTGCAACATGCATTCCCTCATAGGGCTCATCCCTGGCTTCCCTTCAGTGTCTTCAAAACTGCCCCTGTCGGGACCAGCAGTTAGAGTAATGGCTATGTCGTTGGACTCCCACGTAGTCGACCGCGGTTCACATCCCGGACCCGGTGACTTATAACTCACGCAGGCGTGTGTGCATGCGTGCCCAAGATCCCAAGAGGAGAATGGAGGAGAAGGGATTGTGGTGTGGCCATTCCCCCTGGGGGAGGGGGGCTCTCGCTTTCTATCTCTCTGTCTCTCTCTGTCTGTCTGGCAAGGCACGTGCCCTATAGCAAAAACCTCTTCAAAAAAAAAAAAAAAACACAACCTGAAGTTCTGAGTCAGCTGAGATTCATAGGATTCACTCAAGTTAACTACTAAAAATGTCAGCTAGAGGGGCCAGCAGGTGGCGTGGAGGTTAAGGCAGGAGACGAATTTCACATGGCCACCGGCTCAGTTCGAGTCCTGGACCTGGCAGCTTGAAAATCACACCAGGGTGCATGTGAGTGCATGCCCCAAATCCCAAAATGAGAATGAAGAAGGGACTGTGGCCTGGCCATCCCCTCTGGAGGGTATTGAGCCAGCCCCGTAGCCTAGTGGTCAAGGCAGTCAAATGTCACGTGACTGACCGTGGTGCAGATCCTCACCCAGATGACTTGAAAAACACCCAATGTGTGCCCCAAATCTAAACAGGATGGAGAAATGGAGAAGAGATTATGGTATGACCACACCCCATGGAAGGGGCTCTCTCTCCCCCCTCTCTTCCTATCTCTTCCTGGCTGGTGCCTACAGGACTGATCGTATTGAAAATGGTGGGGAGTATAATTTCTGCTTGATCATAGAGCAAGTGAATTAAGACTGTACCAATCTATCATTTCAAACATTTTAATGTATTTTGTTTTTAGTTTGCGTTTGCAAACTAAACTTATATTAGCTTTCCAAATGCTTTACTTCCACTATACAAAGAGCTATATATTTGAGAGCTTAACGGCCACCTCAAAGCTCCCATCAATCTGTCTTAGATGTGGCTTGCTTTTGAAAAACAATAAAGTTGACCCATGCCACCAGGAATTCAATTAGATGATTTCACAGGTAATGGTTTCTTATTTAGTGGTGCAGTCATCTATAAAGTGGAGCCCTTTCAGAGTTTACTGAGCCGTTTTTAATTGCTTTCTCTTAAAGTCAGACTGAAGACTGTTACAGGAAGACATGATCTATCTCCCGGGGCGTGTTTATGTTACAAGAAGAAATCATCCCCCACGGCATGTATAACTGGTTTAGACCAGTGTACCACGCCTTCAACTGAAGGCTCCTTTTGGTCTTTCATTTATTTAAAGTCTGTGCTTATAGTTCTTAGGGCTCTGCAACTCAAAACATTTATACACACCTACACATATGCAGGAGCTTCAAAAAGTTCATGGAAAATGCATACTATGAAAAAATACGCATGGATTTAAAATATTTTTGCATCAAAATAAACACCTATTTTATTCCATTTCCTATATTCCTCTTGAAGTCTCCTCATGCATAGGTACATATACACACAAATATATGAATATTCTAGTAGATATTCTGGTACTATACTGATAAAAATAGCACCTGAGTTTCTTGTTGACAATTTCCTAGACAAAGCGAAGAATATCCTTGTAGTAGCTATATACATTTTGATGCCTCAACATGATTCACTGAAGTTAACTACTAAAAATATCAGCTAGAGGGGCCAGCAGGTGGCGTGGAGGTTAAGGCAGGAGGTGAATCTCACATGGCCACCTGCTCAGTTTGAGTCCTGGACCTAGCAGCTTGAAAGCCACACCAGGGTGCATGTGAGTGCATGCCCCAAATCCCAGGATGAGACTGGAGGAGAAGGCATTGTGGCATGGCCATCCCCTCTGGTGGGTGATATCTCACTTTCTCTCTCTCTCCCTTTCCAGACAGCACACCTGTCCTAGAACCAAGAAAATAGGCAGCTATTCAGGCTGCATCAGTGCTCAGAAATATATTTAGAAAATTTTAGGAGCATAAAAAGCATGATATAGCATAGTAATGGCAAAAGACAAAATTACAGCAATTTTAGCTAAAGACTCAGTCAACGTTCATTCAAGATTCGTGCATGGCACAGCCTCCGTTCTACAGAAAGAACGAGACTCCCGCTGAGTAATGATGGGATGGCTGCACGTGGAAAAGTGAGAACGAAAAAGAGCATTCGGAGAAAGCCGATAGGCTAACATCAGGCTATTTTATGTTACTTTTTTTGAAAAGGTTAAGGCAGAAGTGACTATTTCATTGATCCAGGTAGACTGGAATCTCCTGTTCTCAGGAAAACAGTCTATTTGTGGGACTTAGCATGAGTGTCTCCATTTTGGTTTGATCATGTCTGTTGGGGCCTATGCAACTCAGTCAAAAACAATGGCCTCAGGGGACCAGCAGGTGGCGTGGTGGTTAGGGTACTGGATACTCCCACATGGCCAACCATAGTTCAAGTCCTAGATCTGGTGGCTTGCTTTCTCACATTCCCTCTCTCTCTGCCTTTCTCTGGTCAAATTAAAATAAATAAATGAATAAATAAAATTAAATAAAATAATTCTTTAGAAAAAACGGCCTCACATAATTTTGCTTAACAGTACCTAAATAGCTAACAAAACTCAACTATGTAAAGTTGAAATGAGGGCTGGGGAGAGGGGAGGCTGGGGAGGAATTCAACTGGGATAGACACTGAAGTCTGAGTTCCAACTTGTGTAGCAATAGGCAAGACACCTAATCCCCTGAGACTCTTTGGTAGAACTGGTTTCTTCAGCTGTCCTGTCCACTAGGTCCCAGCTTCGGCTGGTGACAAAGGGCTGAATCACAGTGGGACAGGGCTGCCATCGGCCCACTCACCAGAGGTCTGTCCTAGGGCCTCACTCTTGGTCTGCTTCAGCACCCACTGAGCTTTGAGGCCACTGCCAACCATCTGCCTACCGCTTTTGCTACCTACACACAGGCTGCATTCTTATCTTTTAAGATTTTTCAAAATACGACATTTCATCACTCAGATTCCCTGCCAAATGACCTGCATGCTATCTTCTCCAGGATAAGAAGTCTGGATTCCTCCCGCCAGGTCTTATACCACGGCTGACCAGATAGTCTGACTTTCCTGAGAGTCCTGGTTTAATCCTCACTTTTCCCACAGTAATAACTAACAATACCTTGTCAAAGGACAGAGTTCCAATTGAGAGATTTTGAGAAAAAAATATGTTTGAATAAGTTTATTAGTTGACATATCAACTGGTTAACACCCTAAGAGGATCTGAACAATAGCCTTTGGAGTTATCATTGTACGAGACAAAACCTACAAAACACAGCATCTGGGCCCTAATCGAACAGCAAAGAGCAAGGTCAAACAAAGCCACCTCCTTCTAGGGAATCGGCCCTCTGGGCAGGACTGGTCCATAACGCCCAGCGAAACACTGAAAGGATATGGAGTCATTCCTTTGCTTTATTTTCAAGTTTGGGATAATTTTCTTAACGGTCCCTTTGTACTCTATCCATCTGGACAATTATATGGCCACCAAATTCATACTACGTGTTCTTCACCTTCTTAGCCATCTACTCTTTTCCTTATTACTCACACTGTAGTCACAAATATTGCTAGGCTCTCCTTGTATCACTCTGCCATTCATGTAAGAGAATAAACGATGACATGGTGAACTCTTCCGTGCAATTTCAAATAGATGCTCATAAGTTACAGACTACTCCTTCACATTTGTACTAGAAATTCCTAGTCCGCAAAGTAAACAAATAACACCTCCAAACTTAATTTTATCAGTGCTTTCTGCCCAAGGACACTATAATATTTACTAGGGACTAAAAACTTAATTTTCTAGAAAATTCCTTGGGGATCAGTAAATGATGTAATGGTTACATCGCTCAACTCCCATGTAAGTCAACCGTAGTTTGAGTCCTGAACCTGGCAGCTTGAAACTCATGCTGGAAGTGTGTGCACGTGTGCCCAAAATCCCTAGAGGAGAATGGAGAAAAAGGGATTATGGCGTGCCCAACCTCCAGGGCAGGGAGTGATTTCTCACTTTCTGTTTCTCTGTCTCTCTAGCAAGTGCATGTGCCCTATAGCAAACATCTCTTTAAAAAAAGAAAAAAACAAAAAGAAAATTTTAAAAAAGAATTGCTTGAAAATTATACTCATTTATTAAAATATGAGTTATCTTACTATAAATTAAAATTATAAATTCATTAACATATATAATAATGGTCTATAGTAATATAAACATAGTTATTAAGAAATTTCCAAAAGCACATTATAAAATGTGATGCATTTATTTTTTCCACAGAAAGATTTTCTTTTTTTCAGAAAAGCTTCTTTGTTGGACCAGCCCATGACTTGATGTTGATGGAGCTGGATCCCAATACTGATCTCTTGGCTTGACGCCTGGACCTGGTAACTTGAAAAAATATGGTGGGCATATATGTCCAAAATCCTGATGAAAATGAAAAATAGAGAAGGTATTGTAGCATGACCATTCCCCAGGGAAAGTGCTTTCTCCTGCCCTCTCTCTCTTCCCTCTCTCTCTCTCTCTTTCCTCTCCCCCCCACCCCCCCCACAAGTGAATGCACCCACTTGCCAATTAAATAATAATAATAATAATAATAGATTATTTGTTTACTTCTTCTGAGAGAGAAAGAATGAGAAAGGCATCCCAAACAAGATTGTTATGCTGCAGCCCACTCCCAGCTTCAGCCACCAGGATTACACGTATGTGCTTGGTGTGTAGAGGGAGAGCTTAGGATGCAAGCCTGGACTCCTCCCATGAACCAACCA
>NW_006159670.1:1869661-1870508 GCF_000334495.1 Tupaia belangeri chinensis | reverse complement strand
AACTTCAGCCTCAGGCTAGGGTGGCAGCAATTACAAGGGCCTAGAAATAAATCCTGTCTGGTTTAGTAAAGACAAGGTTAGTATATACTAAAATGGAATACCTATGTTATCTCTGGGTTAGTCTACAGCTAAGAGGGTGAGTCTACATGGGAAAAGAATGTGGTCTTATGAGCAGCTTAATGACTGACCTAAAGTTTACTGTGTACTTGGGACCCTCTATGTGCCCCTCTATATAATGGCTGTGGCTTGGGGAATGGCAATCTTCCCTTGTCCTGAGAGTAAGGGTGGCTTATGGTTTTTGGGGTAACGGTACCTCATAGATGAGTCCCTAAGCCCCTCCCGGCTACTGAGATCGTTTTGCCAATTAGTAGCTTTAACCTAAACCTTTCTAATGCTTATCTATATAATCCCCAGTAAAAAAAGTAAATGTAGTATGCTTTATTAACATTTTTCAGGAGAGTGGAGTGAGTCTAATGGGAGTAATTTCCATTCATAGCTGCCGCCTTACGCAGCCGCCGCCTTAGTGAATCCACATTCTTTCAGGATTATTATAAAAGTTATAGTAAGGCTGAAAGTGCCTTTATGGAGTATCGGGGTACGGCAATAAGGCCCATGGCAGAAAAATTGAGTGCAGAGTAGTACAACAACACAGTGGAAGATCAAAACTCAAAAAACTGTTGACCTTGCAAACAGTTCTCCTCCGCCGAGTCCTTGCTCTTTAGGCATGAGGGGCAGTTCTTTCATATTCAGCTTGTGTTAACTGCATAGTCCCAGCAGAATTATTTACTTTATTTATTTTCATTATTATTCTTTAACTTGCTATAGTCATCAGAGAGAGAGAGAGAGA
>NW_006159670.1:1856336-1868711 GCF_000334495.1 Tupaia belangeri chinensis | reverse complement strand
GGGAAAGAGAGAAAGTGAGCTGCCAAGTCCAAGACTCAAACCACAGTCAACCACGTGGGAGGCCAGCACCCTAACCACCACATACTATCAGTGAAGGCATCCTGGTAACATGACTGTTGGCCTCCATGTTGTCCTGTTATGTGGCCAAAGAAGTGACCCTGTCCCCCAGAACCAGCCCCGCTGGGAAGCCGAGAACTGGAAGGAAGGTGCACATGGGACCACTTCCACGGGTCGCAGAGAGGGCCTGGAGCCACAGAAACAAACTGACACGCCAGAAATTTATCAAGACGTTGTAAATAAGGCAAAAAATGTTCCATGGTACATCACAAGGGATTGATAGTCACCCAAAACTTACCTAGGGGGATATACTAATTAAAGGTCTGTTCTAGACTGTTTTAATAACAGTTAACATCTGAAACCACATGACTGAATAGCATAGAGTCTTGTTCCACTCATGGCGGAAGTCCAGGGCCCAGGGTCTGATGAGGGCTGCTTCTGGTTGAGTCACAGCGCGATGGTGGGCGGAATCCACATGCCTCTCTGCCTCCCTCCCTCTCCTTTCATCCACCAGAACTCGATCACTGAGCCCACACTCTAATGACCTTGATCCTCATCGCTTCTCTAACTTTCCGCACCTCAATCAGATTCAGTTTTCACTCTCTTAACCCCTTTCAACACCGCAGCACATGAATTTCTAGGACATAGTCAGACTATAGCAAGGTCCCAGCCTTCATGAACTTAAATAACTTGTGGATCTCCACCAGAGACCCACAGCTTCTGCACCGTTTCATAACTAATTCGGCAATCTTACATTTCTTTAGTAAACAGCCCGTGCATTCCCGAGCTCCTTAATGTCCTTCCAACCACCCTTAGCATGCTAGCTCCGTCGCTAATTAAGGAGTTAAATAAAATCAATTACACATGTTCATTTTCTTTTTGTCTGGGATTCAAGAGTTCACCTTTTTGAAAATTGCACTTTGCAAATACACTGAAGGCTTCACGTCCACATTAAGCAGTTCAGCTGATAACATGCAAAGGCCTCAGATAATCTTCTAAAGGGAAATCCATCTGTCATCTAAATGTCCCTTGGGAAAATCCTTTTGTTAATGTGCTTACCAGTCCTCTAGATATCTTTCTAAAGGTATAATTATCACTGACCAAAAATAATCCAATACTGGGACCAGCAGTTGGCATAATGGCTATGTTGCTGGACTCCCATGTCGTCGACCGCGGTTCAAGTCCTGGATCCAGTGGTTTCAACTCATGCCTGGTGTGTGTGCATGCGTGCCCAAGATCCCGAGAGGAGAATGGAGGAGAAGGGATTACGGTATGGCCATCCCCCCAGGGGGTGATTTCTCACTTTCTGTCTCTCTGTCTCTCCCTGTCTTTCTGGTGAGTGCACGCGCCCTATAGCAAAAACCTCTCAAAAAATATAAATAAATAATAATCCAATACCAAGAAATTACATTGGGCACATCCTTAGTCTTGTTGTTGTTGTTGTTGAGAGGTTTTTGCTATAAGGCACATACGCTCACCAGAAAGAAATCACCCCCCAGGGAGGATGCCACATCGCAATCCCTTCTCCTCCATTCTCTCCTCAGGATCTTGGGCACGCACGCCCATGCACCTGGCATGAGTTTAAGCCACCGGATCCAGGACTCGAACTGCAGTGGACTACTTGGGAGTTCAGCAACATAGCCATTACGCTAACTGCTGGTCCCCATCCTTGGTCTTATGGAAACTACATGTGTGCTAGATAAAGCCAAATAACAGTAAGATTTCGTGGCTGTTCATATCTCAGCCTCTGTATTAAAAGGTAGCTCAAGAGTTGTGTTTTCTCTCTTTATTCCTATCATGAAGCACGTTGAACTAAATTTAGTAACTACTCTCTTTGAAAAAATAGTGTCACTTTCAGCCATAACACTAAAGTCTAGACTCTAGACATGTAACTGCTACCAAAAGTCCTATCCTCCAGGGAATGCTTTACAGGGTCTGCTTCTTGGATTATGCAGTATTGGTTAGAAATTGCCAGTTACCTTTCCTATCAAAGCGAAGACTTCCACCTGGGCTAACTTGTAAGTCGGGAAATAACCATGGCCTCCTGAAACAAGGGCAAGCTGATCCAGGACACGCAAGATGTAAGTAAGATCACAGTTTTAAATCCTGAGTGTGTAGATAAAACTAAATCGTTCAAGCCACCAAGGTGGGCTGGAAGGCAACACCACCAACCAGTCGTCAGGTGGCCTTCCAGGTCCCATGTGCCACTCAGAACCCCGGATTTATATAGGGTCCTGGGTCACAGCAAGGCCTCTTCTCAGTCTCTGTTCACCAGTGTCCTGCCTCTGATCCAGACCAGGGTCCATTTAAATGTGGGGGCTTCTCCCACAGTCCACTCCCTCCGAGTCAAGTCAGGCCTTGGAGAGCTTTGCCTCCACCCCCAGGGTTGCAGCGCTGGTGGACTTGCCGTACAGGCACCATTCAGCCCCTCAGGGGTTCTAAACCCTCAAAGACCCCAAGTTCCCCTCATTCTCGGGCAGGGAAATCCTCACCTCTCCTGGGTGGACGCTTCTCCTTCAGCCTTTGAAGCACTACCTTCCAATCCCTTCTGGCTCCAGCAGACACGTCTTAATCCTCTAAGTGAGCTAACAGCCTTCAAAGCACGTGCCTGCTTAGACTGGCCTAGCTCAGGGCAGAGCTTTCTGTTTTGACTCTAAAAGGCACGGGTTGTAAACTGCAAGATGTAGGGTGTCGACAGGAGTGAGGCAGGGATGAGGGCCTCGAAGCTCAAAGAGAGACTAGCCTCGCCTGGGAATAGGCACGTGGGCTGGGCGACGTGGAAGATACTTGCAGATTTTTCACTGTTCTACGGTGTGAGTGTACTCTCAAGAAAACAGCTCATTCAGGTGCATGTGCATGCGTACTCAAGATCCTAGGAGAAGAATGGAGGAGAAAGGATTGCGGCGTGGCCATTCTCACTCAAGAATGATTTCTCATTTTCTCTCTCACTATCTCTCCTCTCTCTCTCTCTCTCTCTCTCTCTCTCTCTCATGAGTGCACACATTCTGGCAAAAGCCTCTAAAAAAAAAAAGAAAACAGATCATTTTCCAATAAATTATTTATTTATCATATAATAATTGTCCATTCTGGACCAGCCTCATGCCCTGTGGATAAGGCAGCCGGATCTCACATGGCCGGCCATGGTTCAAGTCTCATCCCTGGAAGTTTGAAATGCATGTGTATGTGCATAGGTGCCCCAAATCCCAAAAGGAGAGCGAGATGAAGGAGAAGGGGTTGGGATGTGGTACTTCCCCCTCTCTGTCTATCTCACAAGTACCTGTGTGCTCTAACAACAAAAAATTAAATAAAAAATAATATATATATGCATATATATATAATTGCACATATTTATAGAGTACAGTGTGTTTTTTGAGCACAAGAATACAATATGTAATGATTAATCAGTGTAATTAGCATATCCACCATCTCAACTTTTGTCCTCACTCTGTGTTAGGAACATTCCAGGTATTCTCTCAGCAGCTCTGAGATATACTATGAATTGTTAACAACACTTTCCCTCCTATACTTCATCATACTAGAATTGTTCCTCTTATCCACGCTTGATTTAGTTTCCAGTAACCAACATCTCTGTTCTTCTATCCCTTCTACTAGTCTCAGATTCCAGTAGTCATTCTTCTCTTAATTTGCCAGAAAGAGTGACAGAGAGACAGAGACAGAGAGAACAACCCCCAAAGGAGCATGGACATGCCATCCCCTCTCTTCCATTTCTCTATTCTGTAGGGATTCTGGGCACGCATACGCACATGCCTGACATGTTTTTAAGTCACTATGGCCAGAGCTTGAATCATGGTTGGCCATGTGGGAATCCAGCTTCCTTTCTTTATCCATTCACCTGCTGATGAACACTTTGGTTGATTCCATAGCTTGGATACTGTAGATAGTACTACAATAAATATTGATGTTCAAATTTCTTTATGATATGCTGATTTCCTTTCTTTTGGATATATGTCTCATGGTGAGACTGCTGGATCATGTGGGAATTCTACTTTTTATTTTTTGAGGATCTTCTGTACAATTTTCCATAATGGCTATACTAATTTACATTCTCATCCACAGTGTAAAAGAGTACCCCTTTCTCTATCCTAGGCAGCACTAGTTTCATTCTTTAGTAGTTGAATGTCCAGTTTTCCCAGCACAATTTACTAAAGAAACTGTCTTTTTGTCACTAAATGTTGGCATCTTCACTGAAAACTAGTTGGTCGTATATAGGTAGATTAATTTCTGTAATCTACTCTATCTCTATTCTGTTTCATGGGTGTATGTCTATTTTTTCAGTACCATGATGCTTTGGTTACTATAGCATTGTAGTATATTTTAAATCCACAAGTGAATGCCTTTACCTTCATTGTTTAGCTCAGGATTGCTTTGGTTTTTATAATTTCATACAAATTTTTATTTTTTTTCTATTTTCCAACAGACTAATCAAATCTAGCCTCCTCTATTTGATAGCCATATGACTTAAGGCAAGTTATTTAACTTCATTTTCCCTGTGTGGAAATGGGGTTAGCGATGGTACCTATCTTACATGGTTGGATAAGAATTAAATGAGTTTAAAAGAGTAAAGTAATTAGAACAGTTCCTGGAATATAATAATTATTCAATAAATTCTATATTTCAATATATTTCAATATTTTTATTACTGTAATTATGCTATGATAAATTCTCAACAAATTGCCTCATTATACTTATTGTATCCCTTTAGAACATGAGAATTAAACTCTGGCCGCGTTCTCTTTGTTCTGAAAGTCCTAAGTGGCCTGGGAGAGTTGTGCCTGTATGCCATCAATCTTACTAGGTCACCTTTCCTCAGTAATTGTGGCTTCTCATATTCTGACTCTGGAATAGCATCACATGGTGATTAGTAAACCCCCTTATCTACGTGAAGTTTAGCTTAAACCTTTCATTCCTCTGTCTCCAAGTTTTAAATAAAACTGTGCTCTTTTAGCCAATAATAAACTAAAACAAGCTTTAACTATACCTATGACAAATCCCTCTGCGGCGTGGTAGTTAAGGTGACTGAATCCTACGTGACTGATCACATGGCTTGGGCCCTGGACCCAGCGGCATGAGAAACATGCTGGGAGGGGACCAGCAGTTAGCGTAATGGCTATGTCGCTGGACTCCCATGTAGTCAACCACAGTTCGAGTCCTGGACCCGGTGCTTAAACTCACACCAGGCATGTATGTGTGTGTGTGTGCCCAAGATCCCGAGAGGAGAATGGAGGAGAAGGGTTTGCGGCATGGCCATCCCCCCAGGCAGTGATTTCTCTCTGTCTCTCTCTGTCTTTCTGGCGAGTGCACATGCCCTATAGCAAAAAACCTCTCAAAAAAAAGGGGGGGAAAAAAGAAAAGAAATATGCCGGGAGCATGTGCATGCATGCCCCAAATCCCAAATGGAGAGAAAACAGAGGAGAAGTGATTGCAGCATGGACAGGTCCCATGAGGGCCATGCCCACAGCTTTCTCACTTTCTCCCCCCCCCAAAACACACATGCCCTCTGGATATTTTTTTTGAGAGGTTTTTGCCATAGGGCGCGTGTGCTCGCCAGACAGACAGAGAGAGAGAGACAGAGAGACAGAAAGGGAGAAATCACCCCCCAGGGGGTATGGCCACGCCGCAATCCCTTCTCCTCCATTCTCCTCTCGGGATCTTGGGCACGCACGCACACGTGCCCTGCGTGAGTTTTAAGCCACCAGGTCCGGGATGTGAACTGCGGTCGACTAACATGGGAGTCCAGCAACAGAGCCATTTTGCTAACTGCTGGTCCGCCCTCTGGTAAATATTTTTAAAAAATTAAATAACACAAAACAAAATGTACCTATTACCTGTTAGCTGCCTCACCACTGCCTGTTTTGAGATACGCACTTTCCCAGACACAGTTGTGCACAATCACTTCTACATTTCTCCAACCCATCGGCATTCAGGGCACACACGCACACACGCCCGGTGTGTTTTCAAGCCCTGGGGCAGGATTTAAACGGCGGTAGGCCGTGTGGGATCCAGCGCCCACAGCACCTAACCACTGTGCGACTTGGTCAGCTCGCGATCTGCAGCTTTTATCGTAACTTCTGCTTTCTGAAGGTACGAAAGGTCTGCTCTCACCTGGCCCCAGGGGAAGCACTTTCTCAAGGCTTCTCGTTATGTTTCCCGGGGTCACGGTCACTCACACTGCCTTGGAAACGACCTTCATTTTACGCAGTACTTCTTTCCATTAGCAAATGTAATCACAAGTACTATTGAAGCTGAAGCTGAGGGGCATCGAGACAAAGTCTCTAATCCCCAGGAAGAACACCGGGGTTCCAAACTCCTGCAGGGAAGTCTATATTGCGTGCTCTGTCTGGCAACGAGCGCCTCTCAAAGCCTCTCAAAGCCTCTCTAGAACGGTAGCTAGGGCTGAGGGCTCCTCCAGCAACAGCGGGAGGCACATGTGGGTCTAGAAATCCTCTAGTTTTTCCCTGTAACCCCAGAATATGTCACGTACCTAAGCAGGAAGCTTGTGTGTTGCTAGGAAATTCTCAACACAAACTTGGTTTCCGCAGTGCTTGCATGGGAAGCGTTTGAGCCCTCCTGGGCCATAGGGGTGCCAGTGGTTCCCGTGGGTTACCTGGATAGTGAAGGTGGAAGTCCTGTGAGTACTAAGTGTCCCCACTACCTGGATTGGAATCAGACTGGTTGCCTGTACCTTTGTTCCTTCACAGACAGGTACTGCTGGCAGCACTCTGCTAGGTGCTCAGAATACAGTGGTGACAAGGCACCAGGCCTCACCCCACAGAGCTTCGGAGACACATCAGAGTACTGGGTGCTATGGGGACGTACCTTGGAACATCCAACTTTATCCGGTGGCTTGGAAAAGGCTTCCCAAAGAAGTGAATCTTAAGACTTGAAATAAAAGGTGGTTTTTGAAGGTGGAAGGAGAGCTGTATGCAGCTGCATATTCAATCCACTTGGCTAAAAGAGAACACGGGAACTCAAGAGGGGGGAAAAAATTCGCTAGAAAATAGAAAGCAGGGGAATAGGTAGCCGGAGAGAACGGAGCCCTGGGAGGTGGCCATGCCAGACCTGCAGAGCATGGAGAGCAGTCCGGATGCTCTTCTAAGGAAATGCAGCATGATCAGGTTTTCACTTTAAGTTGATTACTCTGCCATAGGGAGGACAACTGATTTTAGTGGGCCAAATTACATTCAGAGAATTCAGTGGAAGAGCTTGCAGAAGAACAAGCAATGAATGACGTAGACTTAGATTAGAAGAGCGACTCTGAGAAGGGAGGAAATGGGTTCCAGGGATCTTTGGGAGGTGGTGACATAACAGCAGGTCCAGGAGACTAAGCAAGCTCTGGGGTGGATGGCGGAGTCACTCACTGTTAGGAAGAGCCTGGAAAGGGGGTGGTCTTGAGCCGAGGGTCATGAGTTCACTTGGGGGATAGTAAATTGAACTGAGTGTGATTTGCTCAAGTGGAAATCTTAGTCAGCAAACTAATGCTCAGAACAAATGCTCTGGACCAGAAATACTTTACAAGTCGTCAACATAGCAGCTGTTGGGTCCATGGAAACAGCTGAGATCACATGAAATGAAAATAGAGTAAGAGGAGAAGGATAAGACTGAACCTTTGGTGGGCAGAGGGGAAGGGCTACACAGAGACTGAGAAGCTGGATGATTGATACAGTCAGGAGCAGGGCTCTCACCATGCAAGTCTGTGCGTCGAGACAGAAACCGGGCCTCCTATTCCAGGAAGGCCCCAGAATGGGCAGCAGGCAGGAATACTAGATGACTCCAATAACCCAGGGAGACAGGAGACAGTTCTGAAAATAAGGTCCTTACTGTGTGAAGACTGTGCTTACTGTCTCCAAATAGCACCTCAGAGACAACCCTAAACAGGCGTCACCCCGCAAGAATCCTCTGCAGATCTGAGTCCTCTGCTCAAATCAAAATAAATAAAATAATTCTTTTAAAAAAAGAAAGAAAGAGAGAAAGAAAGAAATCACCCTCTAAGGGAAATGGCCAAGTCACAATCCCTTTTCTTCCATTTTCCTCTTGGGATTTTGGGCACACACACATACACCCAGTGTATTTTTCAAGTTGCTGGGTCCAGGACTCGAACTGCAGAGTTGGCCGTGTGGGATCCAGAGCCTTACCTCCACTCATAAAGAGTGAAGAGCAAAAAGCTTTGCGAGTTGAATGAACAGACTCTCCCGTGTAAACACAGTTACCTCTCTGTGCTACTGGGTCTCAGACACCCACAGACTGTGGCAGCATTTAAACCAAATTATTCTTCCTCCGGTTCATTTTTGTGAGTAATTTTGTTTGCATTTCTTTATCATTATCTCTTTAAACATTTAGTGCTTTAGAAATGGGTTGGAGGTGTGTGTGAAATGCTTGCTTTTCCTGCTAAGCAGGCCTTACTCCTAGATGAAACAGGTTTCTAAAGCTACCCACTTTTTTATTCAGAGAAATAAAATCACCAGTTTCTCCCTCATCAAAATGAATGAGCTATGCTTCTTAACACTTGAATTACTCTACCTTAAAATGGGCTCTTATTTTTTCCACCCGTAAATCATCAGTTTTGTCAGCATTTCACAACATCCCATTCAGTGCAACCTTCCTGGTTTGCTTTTCATTGTATCATGCCAAAAGAATTAAAACTTGGAAAACTGAAAACTTTTCATTTCATTCGATATTAAGATCAAATAAAATTTCACCTCCTGGCCAAAGCCAGTCTCTCCCAAATGTCTTTTTGCCCACTTTCTTCCAAAAGCTTACAGTGCACATGTCGAAGTCCCACCGAGCGTGACATTTCAGAAGCATACCCTACAGCACCAGGCACCACCACTCCTGCAGCTAAGAACCTAAGATTATCCGAAGCAAAAGTCCAGTCAAAATCAACAAATGTGTTTCTCAATGTTTCATGATGCTCTTTTTTACTTTGTAGGTTTTTACTATAGGTGTACACACTCACAAGAAAAAGACAGAGAGAGAGGGGAAGTAAGAAATCGCTCCCGGGGGCAGACAGGTGGTGTGGTGACTAAGGGCACTGGACTTCTACATGGCCAACCATGGTTCGAGTCCCAGACCTGGCGGCTTGCTTTCTCACTTTCCTCTTCCTTTTGCACTCTCTCTCACTCTCCCTCTCTGCTCAAATCAAAATAAATTAAAATAAAGTTTAATAAGATGATTTCTAAAAAAATAAAAAGAAAGAAGGAAATAAATCACCCTCTAAGGGAAATGGCCACATCACAATCCCTTTTCTTCCATTTTCCTCTTGAGATTTTGGGCACACACACAAACACCCAGCATATTTTTCAAGTTGCTGGGTCCAGGACTCGAACTGCAGAGTCCCACTCAACTCTTAAGAAGGAGAGGTAAGTGTCTTAGATGGCTTCTGCTTCCTCTCACGTACACAGAGACCAAGTGATATCTTGTCCGAAAAGGAATGAGCAGTCGGTACCTAGTAACGGAGCTGGAGACTCGAGAAGGAAGTCAGAAGTGAAAGAGACTGAAGGAGGCCCCCATTCACATCTGCTTAGATGGGAAAGCCACAGAGAACGTTAACAAGAAAACAAACAGAGGGACCAGCAGTTGGCGTAATGGCTATGTCGTTGGACTCCCATGTAGTCGACCGTGGTTCGAGTCCCAGACCTAGTGGCTTAAACTCACGCCAGGCACCTGTGCATATATTCCCAAGATGCGGAGAGGAGAATGGAGGAGAAGGGATTGCAGCATGGCCATCCCCCCGGGGGGTGGTGATTTCTCACTTTCTATGTCTCTGTCTCTCTCTTTCTGGAGAGCACACGTGCCCTATAGAAAAAAAAAAAAAAACTCTCAAAAAGAAAAAGGAAACAAACAGATAACCATAAAGTCATAACGTGCCCTGAGCCCGTCAGAGAGCTGAGGCAACTGCGTTTCAGGAGCTGAGGACAGACCGGAGCCTGAACGCCTCACCATGCGCAGACACGGTGAAGGGTGACCACCTTACAGGAGGGACAGAGGCCAGCTCAGGGTCCTGTGCTGCCCAGGATCGGGGCACCTGGGGGCTAGGCTCTAGTCCACCCTGGAGGCGGGGTGCGCTGGCACAGGCCTGGGACCCCAGCCACTTGCGAGGCTGAGGAGGAGGACGAGTTCCAGGCCAGCCCAGACAACATAACTGGACCGTGTCTGAGAAAGACCAGCTGTGGGCCCACATGTGGTCCCAGGTGCTCGGGAGGCTGAGGCAGCAGGACCCTGTCTTACAAAAGAACAGAGAGGATCAGAAGAAAACAGATCACATTTTCAAAAATACTCTAGCCACGCATGGGCTAGAGCGATGGCTTTTCCATCACTCCACCCTGGGTTCTCCCAAGAGCAGAAAGTCTCCCCCAGCTCGGCAGCCTCCCACCCGCCCGCAGCAGTGCACAGGCGCCCTACCCATCCTCCTCCATGAGACGAGACCCTCTCCAGGTGGAAGTCAGGAGCTAGGGGTCTTCAGAGGAGAGGCAAGAAGTGCTCCTGCCCTGAAGGTCCGAACATTCTCCTTGCCCCTGGTTAAGCATACAACCATGCCACCTGAAGAGTGCCGAGTCCCTGTTCCTCTGCCCACTCCCAGCAAACAGCCTCTGAGGCAGTCATGGACACCCCTGCCTCACCACGAACCCTGCAGAGTAGCAGGTGCTAGCAACCCCCCTCAGGCTGGCACACCCCTGGTCTGATCCAGAGCTCCAGCTGCAGGAGACAGAGCGTCCACTGGCTGGGGAGAGGCAGGAGCCCCAGCCCAGGCCTCCCTATGACACAAAGCAGAGGCCAGTTATTCCGGGGGGAAGAAATTCTGTCCTGTCCCAAGTGCTCTGTGGAGGAGTAGCCATAAGGCCCCGCTTCTGAGGCCTGACCCCACTTCTGAGGCGCCAACCCGAGACCCGGCAAGGTCAGACTGAACCAAAGAGCTAAGAGCCTCTGTCTTACCCTCACATTGGCCTCCTGACCAAATAACCCACAGCGGGGAAATTTACGGGCACAGAGCCCCTCTGCGGCACGGACATTCAGGGCCACCTAAAGCAGAAGACGAACGAGAACTGAAAGAGAAATCTTCCAGCACCCCCAGTTTACGCTCCGTACAGCAGGTAGCAGTCCGGGGGGCCTGGAGGCCGGGGCACATGAAGGGTAGTTATAACAACTAAAATCATCTTGAATAAAACCAGACTGGCTTAACGTCCTCACATTAAAAACAGGTGGTTTGGTGGTGTGGTGGTTAGGGTGCTGGACCCCCACATGGCTGACTATGGTTCAAGTCCCAGACCTGGCAGCTTGCTTTCTCACTTTCCCTCTCTCTGTCTCTGTCTGGTCAAACTAAAAAAATAAATAATAATAGCAAATAAAATTAAATAAATAATTTTAAAATAAATAAATAGCTGAGAAGGGGTGTGCCTATGTCCATAAAATCATTTCATAAAACCATTGCGTGCCTGAGCCCGTCAGAGAGCTGAGGCAGCTGCATTTCAGGAGCTGGGGACGGACAGGCGCCTGAACGCCTCACGGTTCGCAGACACGCCATTCACTGTGTCTGCGATACATTTTGTAGATAAGAACGCAGGCACCACTGCTCTTACATACAAAACATGCGTGTTATCTCCAAGAACAGGGGCACGCACTCTGCTGGTGGGCGAGTACTCCGCGGCCGTCAGGTAGGTCCCGTGTTGGACGGCGTCTCCACGCCTCCTCCTCTTACCGGCTTCCCCTGGCAGGCTGATGCCGTCCGGAGGCCCACGGCCTTCTCCAGCTGCCGCTGCCGAGCGGTCCGCTCTCCTTTCAGTTCCGTTTTGCTGCTTCATGTATTTTGCTACTCGTTGCTAGATGTGCATTTACGCCGTTATATAATTGTCGAGCGCGGTACGTTCCCTTTAGGGTATGTGTTCTGTCTGAAATTAATACCCCCGCCTCTCCGTGTCCAGTGTTGCAGGGCACGTCTTTCTCCATCCCTTCACTCTCGACAAACTTTGAAACAAACGTGCATTTCCGAGAGGACGTGCATGGTTCTTCCTTGTTCGTCCAGCCTGACAATCTCTGCCTCTTACCACGATTACAGGTGCGGTCAGACTTTGGTCTGCCACTTCGCTCTTAGTTTCTCTGTCCCCTGTCCCATTTGTCCCTGTTCTTTTCCACTGCCTTCCTCTGTGTTAAATCTTTATTTTCTAGTGTGTTACTTTAATTCCCCTGTTGATTTTTAGACTTCTCTTAGGTTCTGTTTGTTTATGTTCTTAACTGTTCATTTGCGCATCAACAAGCCTCAGTGTCCTTGGGCTAATGCCTACTGTCTGACCAAGCACAGCGAAC
>NW_006159670.1:1842572-1855667 GCF_000334495.1 Tupaia belangeri chinensis | reverse complement strand
AATCCTTTCTCTTCCATTCTCCTCTTGGGATCTTGGGCACGCATGCACGGCATGAGTTTCAAACTCCCAGATCCAGGACTCGAACCATAGTCAGTCATGTGGGAATCCAGTGCCTTAACCACTATGCCACCAGCTGGCCCCTTCTCTTCCTCCTTCTTCCTCTTTCTTCTTCATCCCCTCCTCCTCCTTCTTTTCTTTAAATTGCGAGAAAGCATGCATACTTACCAATGAGAAACAGACAAGAGAGAGAGGGAGGGAGAAAGGACCCCCAGTAGGGCGTAGTCATGCTGCAATGCCTTCCCCTCCATTTCTCCATCCTGCCAGGGCCTTGGGCATGCACACTCACATAGCCGGGTGCAGAGTCGCCGGGTCCAGGACTCAAACTGTTCAGTCAGCCATGTGGGATCCTACTGTCTTAACGTCCATGCCACCTGCTGGCCCCTTACTGACCTTCTTGAAGTTCATCTATTTGGAGAGTTTGGGTTATCATTTCTTCACATATTTTTCTGCCCCTCTCTCATTATTCTCTATGACTCTTTTTTTTTTCTTTTTGTAAATTTATGAGCGCGAGAGGAGGGAGATTGCACTAGAGATTGATAGTGGCAGGGTCTCACCATGCTGCAGTCTTCCGCCGGCCTCCCGGGCTGCAGTCTTCCACCGGCCTCCCGGGTAGCCCACTACAGCCACACACACACACACACACACACCCCCGGTAGGTCCCGGTGTCACTGATCAGACGGCGCCCACCGCCGTTACTGACACCGAGATTCACACCAGAGACAATGCTTTATTCACAGGACAGCCCGCTGAGAGGGCGAGGGTTAGGAGCCCCCAGCTTATACCTGCATGGTGCAGGCGCCCTGGGTGAGGAGTTATAAAGGAGAGCAGCGGGGGTGTGGGCCGAGTGACTGGTGAGAGGAAAGGAGACCGTCAGCCTGCGGGCGGGGCAGTCGGGCCACACTCTGCGCAGAGGGACAGCAGCGTTACCGTGGCCGGGGGTGGACAGCGGAAGTGGCACTGCGGCCCTCCTACATCTGAAGGCCATGTCTCTGTCGCTCATGAGGCCCAGTAGAAGAGGCAGTGGTCTCCACTGGCTGGAACTGGCTTAGGCTGGCCAAGGGGCTGATCTCAGGTTCCAGAAAAACATCTCGAACAAAACATCTCGTTGTCCCATCAGTGCAGACACGTTTTCCACCGAAGCCGTGACAGGGTCTGGTGATGGGTTATGCGGGCTCCGAGTGCCTCTCAGGTGTAGTACCTCTCCACTGGGACGGGGTAGTCCGAGGTACTAGGTCGCTGTCTTTTTCTTGAGAGATTTTTGCTATAGGGCACATGCACTCTCCAGAGAGGCAGAGAAAGACAGAGACAGAAACGAGAAATCACACCACCCCTCAGAAAGACAGAGAGATAGAAACGAGAAATCACACCACCCCTGGGGGAAGGCCACACCGCAACCCTTCTCCTCCATTCCCCTCCGGATTCCGGGCATACACCCACACCCAGCACGAGTTTCAAGCCTCCAGGTCCGGGACTCAAACTGTGGTTGGTCACATGGGAGCCCAGTGCCTTAACCATTATGCCCGCTGCTGGCCCTAAGTTTGCTTCGTTTTAACCCTAATGGGAAATCCCTTGACTTTGCAAGCTCACCCAGATCCAAGCCGGCCTTCCGACAGCTCCAGCATCGCACAGCAGTGCCCGGCTCCCCCAGCACCGTGGCGGGCCCATGGGAGTCTCAGTGCCGATGTGCTGGGTATCTGGCGTTGTCCACGAGGTCTGAGCCCCGAGGCCCGAGGCTCCTCTGGGTGATCTAATTTCTTCTCTGTTTTTAGAACTGGATAATTTCTGTCTTCAGGATCATTTTCTTTTTCTGCCAGCTCACATATGCTACTGAGCCCACCCCGTGAATTTTCATTTTGCTTATTTGACATTTCTTTTCTCTTTTCTTTCTTTCTTACTGACCTTGAAGTTCATCTATTTGGAGAGTTGGGTTATCATTTCGTCACATAGTTTTCTGCCCCTCTCTCATTACTCTATGACTCTTTGTTTTCTTTTCATACATTTATGAGAGGAGGGAGGTTGAGGCTGGTTTCCTGGCAGGGTCACCGTGCTGCAGTCTTCCGCCCGGCCTTGCCTCCCTCCCACCACAGGGCGCGGTCGCTTTCCACCCCCTTCTCCACCTCTCCGCTCCCGTGGGATTGTGGACATGCACACACAACGCCGGAGTGCTTTGTAAGCCACCAGGGCTGGGATTTGAACTAGTCATTCAACCAGTAGGCTACAGTTTCCTTAACCACCAGGCTACAGAGCTGGCCTGGTTATTCTATTTCAATGCTAGATTATCTTTTCTTTTTGTATTTCTTTATAGCTTTTATTTGCCTGTTGAGATTTTGTATTTGCTGCCATTGCAGTGTGGTCATTTAATAATTAAACGTAAAATCAGAAAGTAAGAGCATCTCTCCGAGCTGCTTAGACGGCAAAGTCCACCCCAGCAGGGCGTGGGCCTGAGACTGGCCACACCTACGGCCATGGAAGCCAACCTGCAAAGGGCATAGAGTTTTCCGAGGTGCCCTCCGCCCTCCCTCAGCCCAGTATCCTCCGGTTCACTATGTAAAGGGAGGGGGGCAGTCAAAGTTCTTGCCGAACAACTTGTAACCTCGCTCTTCTTTCCTTTCTCTGTTACATAAACCAGCTTTCTGGGTCACCATTTTGATGAGCACAAGTCCGGGATAACAGCGTGCTCATGCAGGTGAATTCACCCGAAACTCTGGTTCAAATAAACCAGTTTTATTTCACTTACTTTGCCTCAGCCTTCTTTTAAAGCTGACATGTCCTTTCATTTTCTGAGCGTATTTATAATAGCTGCTTTGAAGTCTTTGGGCCCAATTAGAGTCAGCTTCTAGTGAGTGCTTTTCTTCCCTGAATATTGATTATACTTTCCTGTTCCCAAGCGGAGCTCATAATTCTGGGTTGAAAGCTGTATGTTTAGGTAATATATTATAACAGCTCTAATTCTGTTTCATTTTTGGGAGGGTTTTTCTCTCCCATTTGTCACTCGCCTGAACTTAAACTACCAAGACGCGTCTGCTGTGGTTTGCGGCCGTTGATGCCCCTGAATGTGTTTTCAGCTTTTACTTTTATTTCTCACCCTGGCTTCTCAGTGCTTCCTCCCGTCAGTGATCTGTGTTGAGGCTGGACCCAAACATCGTAAACCCGTAAGCTTCCACCCCCACCAATGGATCTGTGCATGGCCTGGGACGCATTCAAATCCGCAGTCTGTTCGGTCTCCTTGGGGTTTAGTTCCCTCCCCGCTCTCAGGTCTCCCCGTGCGTCTGTGCAGTTCTCCACTCAGCCAGAGACGTCTGGAGAGCTGATCTCACTCCCAGGCCCTCTCCACTAAGCCGCAGGCTCGTCCAACACCCCCGGCGAGAACCGCGACCTGAGGTGAGCACAGCAAGTGCTTGTTCCTAGTCCTGACCAAGGCCATCACTTTGACCGAGCAGTTACAGGACTTGGCCCTCCCCTCACGCCCCAGACCAGGCCCACCTTATGGTGGAACGAGAAGTCCCATGTTCTCGTCGAGCTGACTGCTGGGGGCCAGGGGAGGAAGGTGAAGATGCCTGATTAGCAAAAATGATAGTAATGCAAGATGCCCTTTGAATTGGAAACTTTGAGTTTTGGATTTCAGATCGACAATGAGTAACTCTATAGAGTCAGTATGTCCCTTGTAATATTTTGGACATGCTTTAACTAAAACGTCACTTGTCATTGATCTAAAATTCACATTTAAATGAGAACCTGGTGTTTTACCTAGCAGCCCTGGAGGCTGGAGCCGCCTCAGCCCCCAGAAGCCTGATGCTCTTCTCTGAAATTCTGTAATTTACCTCTGCCTTCGATCTCGGCTGCCCATACACGGTTATTCCTGTCAGTGCCACCCAGCTTAGTACCTACTTCACAGAGAAGAGTCACCATCATCTCCATTCTGCCATAACTAGAAGACAAAATTTAGAAAAATGTAGTTGCTTCCTGGCCGTGCTAATAAAGGAAAAGATGTCAGTTTTCTTCATGGTTGTAAAAATAGCATTTTCAGGACCAGCAGATGGCGCAATGGTTACATGACTGGACTCCCATGTGGTTGACCACGGTTCGAGTCCCAGACCCTGCGGTTTAAAACTCATGCCAGGCATCTGTGCATGTGTGCCCAAGATCCCGAGAGGAGGATGGAGGAGAAGGGATTGCGGCATGGCCATCCCCCCGGGAGGTGATCTCTCACTCTCTGTCTCTTTGTCTCTCTGTCTCCCTCTGTCTGTCTGGTGAGTGCAAGCGTCATTTAGCAAAAAGTCTCTCTATCAAAGTAGCATTTTCAGATGGAAATGCTCCACAGAGAACCTCCAGAGAAGAGGCCGACTGTGGACCGCAGTGGGATGTCTTACACAGCTAACTGCCCTCTCCCACAGTGAGGTGCTTCTCGTGGACCTTGGGCCAATGAAAACCACAACTGGGTGGTAATAACTTCCTCACCATCGGGGGAGTCTCAAGAAGGCCAGTGGCCAGTAAAGCCCACGCCAGGCACTGAGGCCTGCGATGGCCAAGCCCGAAGGTGCGCTCGGGTGCAAGGCTTCGTGGAAACTGACTGGGATTGGAGCTCCGTCACTTTCTTTTCGTGCTTCTACTGAACAAGTAAGCAAACGATGCAGGAGTGCATGAGAGACCAGACTTTCAGACGTCGGGGGACGCAAGTCCTTCGTTCCTCAGTGTTTTCAGCAGCCTGCATGGGGCCAGGAGTCCTCACTGCAGGTCTGCCACCTTCCGTGGCAGTTCAGAGCCGGGAGTGTGCCAGGAGGTGGGCAGCACGCACCGGCACCAGCGCTCGAGGGTGTAAACCAGCGCCACGTGTCCGGTGAGCTGGTTCCCAAGCTCGGGCTCCGTCTGCGCCAACACTCGGTCACAGCTCAACCCTCACGTGGATGCAGCAGCTCTCGGAACCTGGCTGTCACCGTGTTTAATGCTTCCAGACCTTTCCATGGAGCGGCCTTGGAATGGCTACCACCATGTGAGACAGATGTCTGGGGGAGCCCCAGCCCAGAAAGGCTTGCCCATGCTGTTCACCCGCACAAGTGCAGGGGAGGCCCGGCAGGGGAGACACGGGCTTACCTACACGGGAGAGGACGCTCCTCGGACGCCGGGCGGAGGAGCCTGTGCCTCCAGGAACAGAGGTCCGGCCTGTATGCGAAACGCACAGAGCACCCGTAGGCAGCACGGGCTGGATCCGATGCACCGAGATAGGCCTGGCCTGTACACACACTGCTTGAAGGAACAATAACATTCACTCACCAGCTGACCGGGTCAGCAGACCACATGCCCCATCCAGGGCCGTGATGCGGGACGGGGGTGCGCACCTCTGGAATGGCCTGGCTGTGGGCCAACTCCCTGAGGGGAAGATCATGGTCACAGGACGATCAGAAGGCCCAGCCGGACCTGCAGCCAGGTTTCAGGGAGAGGGCGAAGAGCGGGAAGGAGGTGTGGAGCCCCCTCAGCGCCCGTCACCTGGGTCCTTAGCCGTAAGAGAAAATGCGAAGCATAACGCAGGCTCGCTGGGAAGTCTCTCTCTCTCTTTATCTCTCTCTCTCTCTCCCCTCTCTCTTCCTTTTGAGTTGTCAGAGGGTACACCCAGCAGAGGTGTCTGAGAGAGAGGGAAAGCACCTCCCGTTGGGAGGGTCACACACTACCCCCTCTCCTGTATCTCCCGATCCTGTCAGGGTTTGGGGCACGTATGCACACGTGCCCAGTGTATTTTCCAAGCCTCGGGGACAGGGATTTGAACCACTATCGACCACGTGAGATCTGACTCCCTTGACTACTAGGCTACGAGGCCAGCCCAGGAAGATTTTCTTAAATTAAATAGCAGGTTTTGCTGCTGAGAAATACATGCTCGGTCTCCCTCCCATCTCCTGGCAAATGTCTGGGGAGAGGAGTGTCATTTGCATGCTAGTGAGAGGACTGGTGGCAGAGTGGGGCCCAGACAGCTCCAGGATGGGGCAAGTCACCAGAAAGACCGAGGCTAGATTAGACGGTTGAGACTTTCCGCCAATCCAGACCTCCTGGGACTAAAGCGGAGCTGGTCACCAGCGGCCGGCAGTGTAGTCAGCCATGTACATGCAATCAAGCCTCCCTAGACCCCCACGAAATAGGGTTTGGGGAGCTAGTGGGTATTTGAACACACGAAGGTTCCAGAGGTGGCCGGAAGCTCCGTGCTCCTCCCCACAGACCTGCCCTGTGCAACTCCTGCACCTGGCTGTTCATCTGACCCTTTCTGCTTCTTCCTAATAAGTGGGTAGACACAAGTAAGTGTTCCTGAGTTCAGACAGCCCTTCCAGCCAATTAAACCTGAAGCTGGGGTCATGGGCACCCCAATTTATAAGTGACTCATCCAAAGGTCGGGACTCAGTCTGACCACTGGCATCCGATGGGGCAGCAAGGGGTGGGACTGAGCCATCGGTCTGTGGGTTTGTGCTGTCCCCAGGTAGACCACATCAGAGCTGAGTCAAGGATCCCTGGACGGCATCTGGGGCAGCATCTGCTGGGACAGGGGTCCCCAAACCCCGGCCATGGGCTGGTGCTGACTTGTGGCCTGCTGGGGCCAGCCACGGACCAGTGCAGGTCCACAGGGCCATGCAGCAGGGAGGAGCGAAGCTCTGCTGTGTCTGCAGCTGCTCACCACGGCTTCCTGTCCACTGGGCTCCGCCTCCCGCCGGATCAGCCCGGGTTTGGACTCTCGTGGGAACACGACTGCTCCGTTGTGCATTGCACCGTGTGGGGTGGAAATGGGGTGCTGGGGGTAGCACACTTAGGCCAACTCGGGACCGAACCATCCCCTTGTGGAGGGGCTTCCCCAAGGCTAGTCCCTGGTGCTGGGGAGGGGCTGCCCCGCGAGTGGGAGCGCCCCACGGCTCTGTCACAGAGATGTCCTTTCTCTAGAGTATGTGGGGGGAAGTGAGTTTGTTCTTCTGTGTCCTCAGATCCACCTTCCTCTCCACGATTCTGGTTCTTTCTCCCACATCACTCAGAGCAGAATACTTGTTATAAATCCCAAATCTGCTCTTACCCTTCGGTCCTCCGGGCTGGGCCGGCGCCGTGCTGTCAGGAAACGGCAACAGCAGTATCTAACAGCAGTATCTAACCGCAGTATCTAACCGCTGGGGCACCCGCCATGCACCAGGGACTCTCCCAACAGCTTACGGGCACTGGCACCTTTAACTCTCTTTTCTTAAGAATTATTTATTTAATTTTATTTGTTATTATTATTATATATTTTTTTAGTTTTCTATAGGGCACATGTACTTACCAGAGACAGAGAAGAAAAGTGAGAAACAAGTCTCCAGGTCTGGGACTTGAACCATAGTCAGCCATGTGGGAGTTCAGCACCTTGACCACCATGGCACCTGCTGGTCCAACCCCTTAAACTCTTAAAACAACATGTAAGGAGTGGATGTTATCCCAATTCCATGCATAAGGAAAGTGAGTTACAGAGACAATAAGTGACTTGTCCAGAGAGGCAGCTGCTACCTGGCAGAGCTGGAACTCAAGCCCAGGGCACTGGGTCCTGGACCACACCCTGGCCCCCATGCTCTCCTGCCCCGTGAACAAACGGAGGGTGAAGGAGGACTCTACTGAACACCAGGTGAAGGTCCTCGACTATCTCACTTCTCAGCTCTGAAGCAGGGGTGCTAGGTCTTACACAGGTGTGCTTGTTAAGGGGATACTTCATTTAAATACGCCCAACGGAAAGAATGTTCAATTTATTCTCCTGGAAAATTGTAAGATTAGAAGTAGATGCACTGGGGTCAGCAGGTGGCATAATGGTTAAGGCGCTGGATTCTCACGTGACCAAGAGCAGTTCAAGTCCCAGGACCCAGCGCCAGGCATGGGAGTGTGTGTATGTATGTGTGTGTGGAGCGTGCCTGAGATCCTAAGAAGAGAATGGAGGAGAAGGGATTTCAACATGACCTTCCCCACTGGGAGTAGGGGGTAATTTCTCATTTTCTCTCTGTCTCTCTGTCTCTACAATGAGCATATGTATCCTAAAGCAAAAAATCCCTCAAAACAAACAAAAAAGTAGATGCACTAACTTGAAATAAACCCCTGGGAACGGTAAATTTAAATAATTTTAAATTTAAAGAAATGAATTCACGTTTTGTTTTTTACTACGTGTCAGTTAATGGGTTCCGTGCATACAATCTGCTACCTTCCCCCATTCCGGGCACTTAAAGAACAGCTCATGACAGCTGGCCTGGCTCGCTCTCTGCATGAAGGCTTCTACTCCGGCCACATAACCAATAACTCCTATTTTTACAATGCTTCTCAATGCACAAAGTGCCTTTTAAATATTATCTCACGTAATCCTCAAAACGACCCTGTGAATGAAGTGAGTTAAAAGTCTCATTTCAGGATGAATCAGACGACAAGCAGGAAGTCTAAGTCGTGTTTTCAAGGCCAGAGCTCGTAAGTGGCAGAGTGCAGATGCAGGCCTCAATGGAACTCCAAACCCAATCCCTTGCCTGCTGCCTCAAAGCGAGGCGCAGAGGGATGACTTTCACCGTATGTCCGATCCCATCCCTTGTGAGCCACACTGACTAAAACTGAGTAATAATATTTGTGCTTACGCTAGAATCTTGTCTCTAAAGAGCTCGAATACTTTAAGCTTTATTAATCTTGCCAAATTTGTCCATGGCTCACAAAGGGAGAGCTGAAACGCGTGCACCCTCAGTCCTAACCGCACAAACCGACCAACCTCCATCCCCTCTGCGGTTCCCAGGGAGCGCCGCGGTCAGCTGTCCTCCGTGGGCCTTCACGTCACAGAGCAGAACTCCCAGACTCCGGGAGAGCGGAGACCCATTTAGGAGTCTCCAATGCTGCAGAGAGTGAAGCAGAGAAAAGAGGTGCTGATGAGGCATTGATCTAACCCTCCCCCTCCCCACCTGCCGGCTTCTGACACAGCCCCTCCGGCCCGGATTCTCCATCCTTATAAGGGGAGCTAGGTTTGAGTCAGGTGTCTGCGAACTGGAACTCGGGTCTGCTGTGTAAATCAGACTAATGGGAACAGCCACCTCCGTGCTCAGGGTCCTCCCTGGCTTTTCACTGCAAAGGCAGAGCTGGGCCGTGACAGAGGCCACCTGGTCTGCAAAGCCCGAGTGTCAGCTCAGCGGCCCCTGGGCAGGCCGGGCACCAGTCTGCCCTCTGGCCACAATCTCTGTGGTGACAGAACTTAGAAACATAGTGGAATTCGGTAACCGCCCTGAAGAACAAGAAAGGGTGCTCTTGGCCACGTACGTTTATAAGGAACCCCCGGAGGGGAAGAGGCGCATGAGGTACAGAAATGAGAAGCTACCATCCACAGCACAGCCAGGCAAGGGCAGCCATGGAGGTGGCAGTGACTCCGGGAAACTGCTCAGAAAACAAGTCAGGGCAAGAACTCTCCGGAAGGAGCCGGCCAGCCGGCCCGCACCAACCTTCCCATGCCTGACCCAGTAGAAAAGGCAGCAGTGAGGTGGGGCATGAATGCCAGGGAGCTGGGGCAGGGACGAGCCCCCAGGTGGCTGCAGCTCAACACCCCGGAAGAAAGACTGAAATCGCCCTTCCAGGGGAGGAGCTACTGGCATTTCCCACCCAGGCGTAGCCCCTGGTCGTGAGAGAGAGGAAGCACTCCCGGGGCGGTGAACTGCCAGATGAGCTCCACAGAACACGGCCTAAGGTTTGAGGGAGGCCAGACCTTGATATTTTGAGTGGCTCCAAAAACAAGCACAACCTAGCTGAGTAAACAGTGTTACTAAGACAGGCAGAACAATGGGGCCGGCAGGTGGCTTGGTGGTTAAGGGTGCTGGACTCCCACGTGGCTGACTACGGTTCAAGTCCTGGACCTGGTGGCTGTCTCTCTCTCTCTCTCTCCCTCTCTCTCCCCCTCTCTGGTCAAACTGAAATAAATAAATGAATGAATAAAGTTAAATAAAATAATTTTTAAAAAAGACAGGCAGAACAAGACTTTAGGGTAAGAATGCTATAAAACATATAAAGAGCTTTTTAAACTAAATAGAGACAAAAGAAACAGCGTGAAGATAAGAACAGGCAGGCAATTCACAAAAGAGGAGAGTCAGACACACTGAAAGTTTCTGATTCTCACCAGTCACCAGATTCAAACAGTCATTACCTGCCATCCCTGCTCCACTCCCTTATCAGATTAGTAAAACTGCAGGGGACCAGCAGATGACGTAACGGCTACGTCGCTGGACTCCCATGTAGCCGACCACAGTTCGAGTCTCAGCAGCTTCAAACTCACGTAGGGTACATGTGTGTGTGTGTGCCCAAAATCACAAGAGGAGAATGGAAGAGAAGGGATTGCGGTGTGGTCATCCCCCCTGGGGGTGATTTCTCGCTTTCTGTCTTTCTGTCTCCCTCTTTTTGGTGAGCGCATGCACCCTATAGAAAAACCTCTCAAAAAAAAAAAAAAAGATTAGTAAAACTGCAACAGAATGATAATAGCTGTTGTTGGGGGAACAAAATAAGTGTTTTATACCCTATTAGTAGAAGTGTAACTTGATTCAGCCTGTTGAGCATTAAATATGCATATTTCATTTAATATAGCTATCTTATTTCTTAGTACCTACCTGAAAGAAATATTTTTTATGTGTAGGAAGATTCACGAACAAGAATATTTATGCAGCACTGTTTAAATAAGGAAAAATTAAAATAGTGTACATTCCATTAGTAACAAATTCTCACACTCCACTATACGTAAGCTAGGAAATACTTGTATTCTACGGGGCACTAACTCTGAGCAAGGTGAAGCTGAGTGACTTGTTTTGTTTTTTTTTTAAGACAGATTTTTGCTATAGGGCACATGCACTCACTATAGAGAGAGAGACAGAGACAGAGAGACAGAAAGAGACAGAGAGACAGAAAGAGAGAAATCACACACCCCGTCGGGGGGTGGCCAAGCCACAGTCCCTTCTCCTCCATTCTCCTCTTGGGGTTTTGGGCATGCACGCACATGTGCCTGGCACGGGTTTCAAGCCTCCAGGTCCAGGACTAGAACTGTGGCTACCCATGTGGGAGTCCAGCGATGTAACCATTATGCCATCTGCTGGTGCCACTGAGCAACTTTTTGACCTTCTCCCTTGGCCTAGTTTTTTTTGAGCACGTACTGGAAGGAGGAGCACACCCGTCTCGGCAGACGGTGGGCTGCACCTCGGTGGCTCCCACACGCCCCCTTGCCCACCAGCTTCCCGCTGGGCTCCCCAGCAAGGCTCTTCCTCTCAGGTCGGAGGTGTCTTGGTCTGCTCGGCTGCTGTGGCAGGTGCCGTGGACGGCCCTGAACAACATCCATCCTCTTACACTAGTATCTCCAGAAGCTGCAGGGTTCGAGACAGGCCTGACAGCTGGGTTCTGGCTTGCAGATGGCACCCTGCGGCATGCCTACAGGACGTCTCCTGTCACACTGGGGTGAGGGTTTCAACCTGAGAGTATGGGGGCCTACAGATACCCGGTTCACGACAGGGAAGGTGGGAGGAGAGGGACGGCTTTCCACTCCCTCGGCTCCCATCCCATGGGGTTCCTTGGCGCTGCTGAGCAGAACACTCCTCACCACCTCTGCCTCCCTCCCCCTCCCTCCCTCTCCCTCCCTCTCCCTCATTTTCCCCCCCTCTCCCTCCCGGTCACTCTCCAGCCTTCTCTGTGTGCAGTCTAGACATGGTGACAGTGCCTTCATTATTAATCTCGGGGTACGTCACTGTCCCCGTACTGTCCCCATACCCTGGCTAACATTCTGTTCATCAAAATCCTCTAGAGGGGCCAGGAGATGGCATAGCAGTGAAGGCCCTGAATTCCCACATGGCCGACCAGAGTTCGAGTCCCAGACCTCACAGCTTGAAAACCACGCTGGGCACATGTGCATGCCCAGGACCCCAAGAAGAGAATGGAGGAGAGACTGCGTGTGGCCACTCCCCCCCGAGAGGGATCTCTCACTTTCCCTCTCTGTGTCTCTGTCTCCCTCTCTCTCTCGGGCAAGCACACAAGCTCTATGGCAAAAACCTTAAAAATAAAAAAGATATATGACATGACTTTTATAATTATGAAATTATTTACATCATGAACGGACAAATTAATGAGGGCTGGACCTAAAGCTGCTTCCAGCTCTAAGCTCTGAACTCTGGTATTCCACTTTAAATAAGCACAAAATTATCGAAGTAGAAAGCAACAGGTACTTGGAAGTTTGCCTACGTGATAAGGAGGTCTGAGTAAATAACACTCCGCTGAGTGTCCAAGCAGGGACCGCGTAGACCTGGCCTTTCTCTATTGACAAGGATTCGACTGCGGGGGGTCTGGTGGGCGTCACTCAGAAAGGACAAGCAGACCACCCGCCCCGTCCCGCACTGCCCGCAGGGGAGGAGCAGGCGGCACGCGGGTCCAGGTCTGGCGTGTGCACGGCTCGGAGGAAACTGCCTCTCCTCCCAGCCAACAGGTGTGCAGCGCGAAGGGGTTAGGGTTAGGGACAGCAACTGGCGAGGGCATTTCCAGCTACGGAGGGAGACTCTGAGACCATAAAAAGCAGCTGGGGGACCATGGCTGCCTCCTGGTGACAGACCAGTAGCGACCTCCACGTGCAGAAGGGGGAGCAGAAAGGACGCCGCTGTCCTCGGACAGCTGGTGTGGCCCGCGGCTGAGAATGGCAAGAACAAAGCAATTCTATAAATCACTGCGGAATGTGGGCCAGGCCAAGGGCAGTGCTGCTGAAACCCCCGCGACGCAGGAGGCTGAGGCAGGAAGGCCGTGAGTTCCAGCCCAGCCTGGGCAACAGCAAGACCCCATCTAAAAGAGGAACAAGCGAGAGAGGACAGATGGGCCAGCAGCAATGACACCGAGAAGACAGAAGAGCTTCGAAGACCGAAGGCAGCGGCGGCGGGAGTGTCACAACAGCGAGCGCGGGCTCTCCAGAACTCCAGGGCGGGCTCGGTTCCTGCTCTGCTTCAGGCTAAAGTCACCGTTCCCTGCCTGTGGCCTGTGGGCGCGATCTTTCACCTGGCATTCTTCACGTCACCTGTCCAT